>NC_140188.1:7924507-8524507 GCF_965226575.1 Pagrus pagrus
AATGGGGACTGCTGTGTCTCGTTCAGCCAGTATAGGACCACGTTTGGGAGAAACTTCGAGTCAATCGGTACAAAGACCTGGAAGCTATTGAAAAAATCTGCCGAGGGTTTCATGAAAAATGGTCGCATTTCACTAAAATATTCACCAAAAATACAAATTCCACCCGAATCCAATGGGGACTGCTGTGTCTCGTTCAGCCAGTATAGGACCACGTTTGGGAGAAATTTCAAGTCAATTGGTCTAAAGACCTGGAAGCTATTGAAAATATCGGGCGAGGGTTTCATGAAAAATGGCCGCATTTCACTAAAATATTCACCAAAAATACAAATTCAACCCGAATCCAATGGGGACTGCTGTGTCTCGTTCAGCCAGCATAGGACCACGTTTGGGAGAAATTTCGAGTCAATCGGTCCAAAGACCTGGAAGCTATTGAAAAAATCGGCCAAGGTTTTCATGAAAAATGGCCCCCTTTCACTAAAATATTCACCAAAAATACAAATTCCACCCGAATCCAATGGGGACTGCTGTGTCTCGTTCAGCCAGTATAGGACCATGTTTGGGAGAAATTTCGAGTCAATCGGTCCAAAGACCTGGAAGCTATTGAAAAAATCTGCCGAGGGTTTCATGAAAAATGGCCGCATTTCACTAAAATATTCACCAAAAATACAAATTCCACCCGAATCCAATGGGGACTGCTGTGTCTCGTTCAGCCAGTATAGGACCACGTTTGGGAGAAATTTCGAGTCAATCGGTCCAAAGACCTGGAAGCTATTGAAAATATCGGCCAAGGTTTTCATGAAAAATGCCCGCATTTCACTAAAATATTCACCAAAAATACAAATTCCACCCGAATCCAATGGGGACTGCTGTGTCTCGTTCAGCCAGTATAGGACCACGTTTGGGAGAAATTTCGAGTCAATCGGTCCAAAGACCTGGAAGCTATTGAAAATATCGGCCAAGGTTTTCATGAAAAATGGCCCCCTTTCACTAAAATATTCACCAAAAATACAAATTCCACCCGAATCCAATGGGGACTGCTGTGTCTCGTTCAGCCAGTATAGTACCACGTTTGGGAGAAATTTCGAGTCAATCGGTCCAAAGACCTGGAAGCTATTGAAAAAATCGGCCAAGGTTTTCATGAAAAATGGCTTCATTTCACTAAAATATTCACCAAAAATACAAATTCCACCCGAATCCAATGGGGACTGCTGTGTCTCGTTCAGCCAGTCTAGGACCACGTTTGGGAGAAATTTCGAGTCAATCGGTCCAAAGACCTGGAAGCTATTGAAAATATCGGCCAAGGTTTTCATGAAAAATGCCCGCATTTCACTAAAATATTCACCAAAAATACAAATTCCACCCGAATCCAATGGGGACTGCTGTGTCTCGTTCAGCCAGTATAGGACCACGTTTGGGAGAAATTTCGAGTCAATCGGTCCAAAGACCTGGAAGCTATTGAAAATATCGGCCAAGGTTTTCATGAAAAATGCCCGCATTTCACTAAAATATTCACCAAAAATACAAATTCCACCCGAATCCAATGGGGACTGCTGTGTCTCGTTCAGCCAGTATAGGACCACGTTTGGGAGAAATTTCGAGTCAATCGGTCCAAAGACCTGGAAGCTATTGAAAAAATCTGCCGAGGGTTTCATGAAAAATGGCCGCATTTCACTAAAATATTCACCAAAAATACAAATTCAACCCGAATCCAATGGGGACTGCTTTGTCTCGTTCAGCCAGCATAGGACCACGTTTGGGAGAAATTTCGAGTCAATCGGTCCAAAGACCTGGAAGCTATTGAAAATATCGGCCAAGGTTTTCATGAAAAATGGCTTCATTTCACTAAAATATTCACCAAAAATACAAATTCCACCCGAATCCAATGGGGACTGCTGTGTCTCGTTCAGCCAGTATAGGACCACGTTTGGGAGAAATTTCGAGTCAATCGGTCCAAAGACCTGGAAGCTATTGAAAATATCGGCCAAGGTTTTCATGAAAAATGCCCGCATTTCACTAAAATATTCACCAAAAATACAAATTCCACCCGAATCCAATGGGGACTGCTGTGTCTCGTTCAGCCAGTATAGGACCACGTTTGGGAGAAACTTCGAGTCAATCGGTACAAAGACCTGGAAGCTATTGAAAAAATCTGCCGAGGGTTTCATGAAAAATGGTCGCATTTCACTAAAATATTCACCAAAAATACAAATTCCACCCGAATCCAATGGGGACTGCTGTGTCTCGTTCAGCCAGTATAGGACCACGTTTGGGAGAAATTTCAAGTCAATTGGTCTAAAGACCTGGAAGCTATTGAAAATATCGGGCGAGGGTTTCATGAAAAATGGCTGCATTTCACTAAAATATTCACCAAAAATACAAATTCAACCCGAATCCAATGGGGACTGCTGTGTCTCGTTCAGCCAGCATAGGACCACGTTTGGGAGAAATTTCGAGTCAATCGGTCCAAAGACCTGGAAGCTATTGAAAAAATCGGCCAAGGTTTTCATGAAAAATGGCCCCCTTTCACTAAAATATTCACCAAAAATACAAATTCCACCCGAATCCAATGGGGACTGCTGTGTCTCGTTCAGCCAGTATAGGACCATGTTTGGGAGAAATTTCGAGTCAATCGGTCCAAAGACCTGGAAGCTATTGAAAAAATCTGCCGAGGGTTTCATGAAAAATGGCCGCATTTCACTAAAATATTCACCAAAAATACAAATTCCACCCGAATCCAATGGGGACTGCTGTGTCTCGTTCAGCCAGTATAGGACCACGTTTGGGAGAAATTTCGAGTCAATCGGTCCAAAGACCTGGAAGCTATTGAAAATATCGGCCAAGGTTTTCATGAAAAATGCCCGCATTTCACTAAAATATTCACCAAAAATACAAATTCCACCCGAATCCAATGGGGACTGCTGTGTCTCGTTCAGCCAGTATAGGACCACGTTTGGGAGAAATTTCGAGTCAATCGGTCCAAAGACCTGGAAGCTATTGAAAATATCGGCCAAGGTTTTCATGAAAAATGGCCCCCTTTCACTAAAATATTCACCAAAAATACAAATTCCACCCGAATCCAATGGGGACTGCTGTGTCTCGTTCAGCCAGTATAGTACCACGTTTGGGAGAAATTTCGAGTCAATCGGTCCAAAGACCTGGAAGCTATTGAAAAAATCGGCCAAGGTTTTCATGAAAAATGGCTTCATTTCACTAAAATATTCACCAAAAATACAAATTCCACCCGAATCCAATGGGGACTGCTGTGTCTCGTTCAGCCAGTCTAGGACCACGTTTGGGAGAAATTTCGAGTCAATCGGTCCAAAGACCTGGAAGCTATTGAAAATATCGGCCAAGGTTTTCATGAAAAATGCCCGCATTTCACTAAAATATTCACCAAAAATACAAATTCCACCCGAATCCAATGGGGACTGCTGTGTCTCGTTCAGCCAGTATAGGACCACGTTTGGGAGAAATTTCGAGTCAATCGGTCCAAAGACCTGGAAGCTATTGAAAATATCGGCCAAGGTTTTCATGAAAAATGCCCGCATTTCACTAAAATATTCACCAAAAATACAAATTCCACCCGAATCCAATGGGGACTGCTGTGTCTCGTTCAGCCAGTATAGGACCACGTTTGGGAGAAATTTCGAGTCAATCGGTCCAAAGACCTGGAAGCTATTGAAAATATCGGCCAAGGTTTTCATGAAAAATGGCCCCCTTTCACTAAAATATTCACCAAAAATACAAATTCCACCCGAATCCAATGGGGACTGCTGTGTCTCGTTCAGCCAGTATAGTACCACGTTTGGGAGAAATTTCGAGTCAATCGGTCCAAAGACCTGGAAGCTATTGAAAAAATCGGCCAAGGTTTTCATGAAAAATGGCTTCATTTCACTAAAATATTCACCAAAAATACAAATTCCACCCGAATCCAATGGGGACTGCTGTGTCTCGTTCAGCCAGTCTAGGACCACGTTTGGGAGAAATTTCGAGTCAATCGGTCCAAAGACCTGGAAGCTATTGAAAATATCGGCCAAGGTTTTCATGAAAAATGCCCGCATTTCACTAAAATATTCACCAAAAATACAAATTCCACCCGAATCCAATGGGGACTGCTGTGTCTCGTTCAGCCAGTATAGGACCACGTTTGGGAGAAATTTCGAGTCAATCGGTCCAAAGACCTGGAAGCTATTGAAAATATCGGCCAAGGTTTTCATGAAAAATGCCAGCATTTCACTAAAATATTCACCAAAAATACAAATTCCACCCGAATCCAATGGGGACTGCTGTGTCTCGTTCAGCCAGTATAGGACCACGTTTGGGAGAAATTTCGAGTCAATCGGTCCAAAGACCTGGAAGCTATTGAAAATATCGGCCAAGGTTTTCATGAAAAATGGCCCCCTTTCACTAAAATATTCACCAAAAATACAAATTCCACCCGAATCCAATGCGGACTGCTGTGTCTCGTTCAGCCAGTATAGTACCACGTTTGGGAGAAATTTCGAGTCAATCGGTCCAAAGACCTGGAAGCTATTGAAAAAATCGGCCAAGGTTTTCATGAAAAATGGCTTCATTTCACTAAAATATTCACCAAAAATACAAATTCCACCCGAATCCAATGGGGACTGCTGTGTCTCGTTCAGCCAGTCTAGGACCACGTTTGGGAGAAATTTCGAGTCAATCGGTCCAAAGACCTGGAAGCTATTGAAAATATCGGCCAAGGTTTTCATGAAAAATGCCCGCATTTCACTAAAATATTCACCAAAAATACAAATTCCACCCGAATCCAATGGGGACTGCTGTGTCTCGTTCAGCCAGTATAGGACCACGTTTGGGAGAAATTTCGAGTCAATCGGTCCAAAGACCTGGAAGCTATTGAAAATATCGGCCAAGGTTTTCATGAAAAATGGCCCCCTTTCACTAAAATATTCACCAAAAATACAAATTCCACCCGAATCCAATGCGGACTGCTGTGTCTCGTTCAGCCAGTATAGTACCACGTTTGGGAGAAATTTCGAGTCAATCGGTCCAAAGACCTGGAAGCTATTGAAAATATCGGCCAAGGTTTTCATGAAAAATGGCTTCATTTCACTAAAATATTCACCAAAAATACAAATTCCACCCAAATCCAATGGGGACTGCTGTGTCTCGTTCAGCCAGTATAGGACCACGTTTGGGAGAAATTTCGAGTCAATCGGTCCAAAGACCTGGAAGCTATTGAAAATATCGGCCAAGGTTTTCATGAAAAATGGCTTCATTTAACTAAAATATTCACCAAAAATACAAATTCCACCCGAATCCAATGGGGACTGCTGTGTCTCGTTCAGCCAGTATAGGACCACGTTTGGGAGAAATTTCGAGTCAATCGGTCCAAAGACCTGGAAGCTATTGAAAATATCGGCCAAGGTTTTCATGAAAAATGCCCGCATTTCACTAAAATATTCACCAAAAATACAAATTCCACCCGAATCCAATGGGGACTGCTGTGTCTCGTTCAGCCAGTATAGGACCACGTTTGGGAGAAATTTCGAGTCAATCGGTCCAAAGACCTGGAAGCTATTGAAAAAATCGCCAGAGGTTTTCATGAAAAATGGCCCCCTTTCACTAAAATATTCACCAAAAATACAAATTCCACCCGAATCCAATGCGGACTGCTGTGTCTCGTTCAGCCAGTATAGGACCACGTTTGGGAGAAATTTCGAGTCAATCGGTCCAAAGACCTGGAAGCTATTGAAAATATCGGCCAAGGTTTTCATGAAAAATGCCCGCATTTCACTAAAATATTCACCAAAAATACAAATTCCACCCGAATCCAATGGGGACTGCTGTGTCTCGTTCAGCCAGTATAGGACCACGTTTGGGAGAAATTTCGAGTCAATCGGTCCAAAGACCTGGAAGCTATTGAAAAAATCGGCCAAGGTTTTCATGAAAAATGGCCCCCTTTCACTAAAATATTCACCAAAAATACAAATTCCACCCGAATCCAATGCGGACTGCTGTGTCTCGTTCAGCCAGTATAGGACCACGTTTGGGAGAAATTTCGAGTCAATCGGTCCAAAGACCTGGAAGCTATTGAAAAAATCGGCCAAGGTTTTCATGAAAAATGGCTTCATTTCACTAAAATATTCACCAAAAATACAAATTCCACCCGAATCCAATGGGGACTGCTGTGTCTCGTTCAGCCAGTATAGGACCACGTTTGGGAGAAATTTCGAGTCAATCGGTCCAAAGACCTGGAAGCTATTGAAAAAATCTGCCGAGGGTTTCATGAAAAATGGCCGCATTTCACTAAAATATTCACCAAAAATACAAATTCCACCCGAATCCAATGGGGACTGCTGTGTCTCGTTCAGCCAGTATAGGACCACGTTTGGGAGAAATTTCGAGTCAATCGGTCCAAAGACCTGGAAGCTATTGAAAAAATCGGCCAAGGTTTTCATGAAAAATGGCTTCATTTCACTAAAATATTCACCAAAAATACAAATTCCACCCGAATCCAATGGGGACTGCTGTGTCTCGTTCAGCCAGTATAGGACCACGTTTGGGAGAAATTTCGAGTCAATCGGTCCAAAGACCTGGAAGCTATTGAAAATATCGGCCAAGGTTTTCATGAAAAATGGCTTCATTTCACTAAAATATTCACCAAAAATACAAATTCCACCCGAATCCAATGGGGACTGCTGTGTCTCGTTCAGCCAGTATAGGACCACGTTTGGGAGAAATTTCGAGTCAATCGGTCCAAAGACCTGGAAGCTATTGAAAATATCGGCCAAGGTTTTCATGAAAAATGCCCGCATTTCACTAAAATATTCACCAAAAATACAAATTCCACCCGAATCCAATGGGGACTGCTGTGTCTCGTTCAGCCAGTATAGGACCACGTTTGGGAGAAATTTCGAGTCAATCGGTCCAAAGACCTGGAAGCTATTGAAAAAATCGCCAGAGGTTTTCATGAAAAATGGCCCCCTTTCACTAAAATATTCACCAAAAATACAAATTCCACCCGAATCCAATGCGGACTGCTGTGTCTCGTTCAGCCAGTATAGTACCACGTTTGGGAGAAATTTCGAGTCAATCGGTCCAAAGACCTGGAAGCTATTGAAAAAATCGGCCAAGGTTTTCATGAAAAATGGCTTCATTTCACTAAAATATTCACCAAAAATACAAATTCCACCCGAATCCAATGGGGACTGCTGTGTCTCGTTCAGCCAGTATAGGACCACGTTTGGGAGAAATTTCGAGTCAATCGGTCCAAAGACCTGGAAGCTATTGAAAATATCGGCCAAGGTTTTCATGAAAAATGGCTTCATTTCACTAAAATATTCACCAAAAATACAAATTCCACCCGAATCCAATGGGGACTGCTGTGTCTCGTTCAGCCAGTATAGGACCACGTTTGGGAGAAATTTCGAGTCAATCGGTCCAAAGACCTGGAAGCTATTGAAAATATCGGCCAAGGTTTTCATGAAAAATGCCCGCATTTCACTAAAATATTCACCAAAAATACAAATTCCACCCGAATCCAATGGGGACTGCTGTGTCTCGTTCAGCCAGTATAGGACCACGTTTGGGAGAAATTTCGAGTCAATCGGTCCAAAGACCTGGAAGCTATTGAAAAAATCTGCCGAGGGTTTCATGAAAAATGGTCGCATTTCACTAAAATATTCACCAAAAATACAAATTCCACCCGAATCCAATGGGGACTGCTGTGTCTCGTTCAGCCAGTATAGGACCACGTTTGGGAGAAATTTCGAGTCAATCGGTCCAAAGACCTGGAAGCTATTGAAAAAATCGCCAGAGGTTTTCATGAAAAATGGCCCCCTTTCACTAAAATATTCACCAAAAATACAAATTCCACCCGAATCCAATGGGGACTGCTGTGTCTCGTTCAGCCAGTATAGGACCACGTTTGGGAGAAATTTCGAGTCAATCGGTCCAAAGACCTGGAAGCTATTGAAAATATCGGCCAAGGTTTTCATGAAAAATGGCTTCATTTCACTAAAATATTCACCAAAAATACAAATTCCACCCGAATCCAATGGGGACTGCTGTGTCTCGTTCAGCCAGTATAGGACCACGTTTGGGAGAAATTTCGAGTCAATCGGTCCAAAGACCTGGAAGCTATTGAAAAAATCGGCCAAGGTTTTCATGAAAAATGGCCGTTTTTCACTAAAATATTCACCAAAAATACAAATTCCACCCGAATCCAATGGGGACTGCTGTGTCTCGTTCAGCCAGTATAGGACCACGTTTGGGAGAAATTTCGAGTCAATCGGTCCAAAGACCTGGAAGCTATTGAAAATATCGGCCAAGGTTTTCATGAAAAATGGCTTCATTTCACTAAAATATTCACCAAAAATACAAATTCCACCCGAATCCAATGGGGACTGCTGTGTCTCGTTCAGCCAGTATAGGACCACGTTTGGGAGAAATTTCGAGTCAATCGGTCCAAAGACCTGGAAGCTATTGAAAAAATCTGCCGAGGGTTTCATGAAAAATGGCCGCATTTCACTAAAATATTCACCAAAAATACAAATTCCACCCGAATCCAATGGGGACTGCTGTGTCTCGTTCAGCCAGTATAGGACCACGTTTGGGAGAAATTTCGAGTCAATCGGTCCAAAGACCTGGAAGCTATTGAAAAAATCGGCCAAGGTTTTCATGAAAAATGGCTTCATTTCACTAAAATATTCACCAAAAATACAAATTCCACCCGAATCCAATGGGGACTGCTGTGTCTCGTTCAGCCAGTATAGGACCACGTTTGGGAGAAATTTCGAGTCAATCGGTCCAAAGACCTGGAAGCTATTGAAAATATCGGCCAAGGTTTTCATGAAAAATGGCTTCATTTCACTAAAATATTCACCAAAAATACAAATTCCACCCGAATCCAATGGGGACTGCTGTGTCTCGTTCAGCCAGTATAGGACCACGTTTGGGAGAAATTTCGAGTCAATCGGTCCAAAGACCTGGAAGCTATTGAAAATATCGGCCAAGGTTTTCATGAAAAATGCCCGCATTTCACTAAAATATTCACCAAAAATACAAATTCCACCCGAATCCAATGGGGACTGCTGTGTCTCGTTCAGCCAGTATAGGACCACGTTTGGGAGAAATTTCGAGTCAATCGGTCCAAAGACCTGGAAGCTATTGAAAAAATCGCCAGAGGTTTTCATGAAAAATGGCCCCCTTTCACTAAAATATTCACCAAAAATACAAATTCCACCCGAATCCAATGCGGACTGCTGTGTCTCGTTCAGCCAGTATAGTACCACGTTTGGGAGAAATTTCGAGTCAATCGGTCCAAAGACCTGGAAGCTATTGAAAAAATCGGCCAAGGTTTTCATGAAAAATGGCTTCATTTCACTAAAATATTCACCAAAAATACAAATTCCACCCGAATCCAATGGGGACTGCTGTGTCTCGTTCAGCCAGTATAGGACCACGTTTGGGAGAAATTTCGAGTCAATCGGTCCAAAGACCTGGAAGCTATTGAAAATATCGGCCAAGGTTTTCATGAAAAATGGCTTCATTTCACTAAAATATTCACCAAAAATACAAATTCCACCCGAATCCAATGGGGACTGCTGTGTCTCGTTCAGCCAGTATAGGACCACGTTTGGGAGAAATTTCGAGTCAATCGGTCCAAAGACCTGGAAGCTATTGAAAATATCGGCCAAGGTTTTCATGAAAAATGCCCGCATTTCACTAAAATATTCACCAAAAATACAAATTCCACCCGAATCCAATGGGGACTGCTGTGTCTCGTTCAGCCAGTATAGGACCACGTTTGGGAGAAATTTCGAGTCAATCGGTCCAAAGACCTGGAAGCTATTGAAAAAATCGCCAGAGGTTTTCATGAAAAATGGCCCCCTTTCACTAAAATATTCACCAAAAATACAAATTCCACCCGAATCCAATGGGGACTGCTGTGTCTCGTTCAGCCAGTATAGGACCACGTTTGGGAGAAATTTCGAGTCAATCGGTCCAAAGACCTGGAAGCTATTGAAAATATCGGCCAAGGTTTTCATGAAAAATGGCTTCATTTCACTAAAATATTCACCAAAAATACAAATTCCACCCGAATCCAATGGGGACTGCTGTGTCTCGTTCAGCCAGTATAGGACCACGTTTGGGAGAAATTTCGAGTCAATCGGTCCAAAGACCTGGAAGCTATTGAAAAAATCGGCCAAGGTTTTCATGAAAAATGGCCGTTTTTCACTAAAATATTCACCAAAAATACAAATTCCACCCGAATCCAATGGGGACTGCTGTGTCTCGTTCAGCCAGTATAGGACCACGTTTGGGAGAAATTTCGAGTCAATCGGTCCAAAGACCTGGAAGCTATTGAAAATATCGGCCAAGGTTTTCATGAAAAATGGCTTCATTTCACTAAAATATTCACCAAAAATACAAATTCCACCCGAATCCAATGGGGACTGCTGTGTCTCGTTCAGCCAGTATAGTACCACGTTTGGGAGAAATTTCGAGTCAATCGGTCCAAAGACCTGGAAGCTATTGAAAAAATCGGCCAAGGTTTTCATGAAAAATGGCCGTTTTTCACTAAAATATTCACCAAAAATACAAATTCCACCCGAATCCAATGGGGACTGCTGTGTCTCGTTCAGCCAGTATAGGACCACGTTTGGGAGAAATTTCGAGTCAATCGGTCCAAAGACCTGGAAGCTATTGAAAATATCGGCCAAGGTTTTCATGAAAAATGGCTTCATTTCACTAAAATATTCACCAAAAATACAAATTCCACCCGAATCCAATGGGGACTGCTGTGTCTCGTTCAGCCAGTATAGGACCACGTTTGGGAGAAATTTCGAGTCAATCGGTCCAAAGACCTGGAAGCTATTGAAAATATCGGCCAAGGTTTTCATGAAAAATGGCCGCATTTCACTAAAATATTCACCAAAAATACAAATTCCACCCGAATCCAATGGGGACTGCTGTGTCTCGTTCAGCCAGTATAGGACCACGTTTGGGAGAAATTTTGAGTCAATCGGTCCAAAGACCTGGAAGCTATTGAAAAAATCTGCCGAGGGTTTCATGAAAAATGGTCGCATTTCACTAAAATATTCACCAAAAATACAAATTCCACCCGAATCCAATGGGGACTGCTGTGTCTCGTTCAGCCAGTATAGGACCACGTTTGGGAGAAATTTCGAGTCAATCGGTCCAAAGACCTGGAAGCTATTGAAAAAATCGCCAGAGGTTTTCATGAAAAATGGCCCCCTTTCACTAAAATATTCACCAAAAATACAAATTCCACCCGAATCCAATGCGGACTGCTGTGTCTCGTTCAGCCAGTATAGTACCACGTTTGGGAGAAATTTCGAGTCAATCGGTCCAAAGACCTGGAAGCTATTGAAAAAATCGGCCAAGGTTTTCATGAAAAATGGCCGTTTTTCACTAAAATATTCACCAAAAATACAAATTCCACCCGAATCCAATGGGGACTGCTGTGTTTCGTTCAGCCAGTATAGGACCACGTTTGGGAGAAATTTCGAGTCAATCGGTCCAAAGACCTGGAAGCTATTGAAAAAATCGCCAGAGGTTTTCATGAAAAATGGCCCCCTTTCACTAAAATATTCACCAAAAATACAAATTCCACCCGAATCCAATGGGGACTGCTGTGTCTCGTTCAGCCAGTATAGGACCACGTTTGGGAGAAATTTCGAGTCAATCGGTCCAAAGACCTGGAAGCTATTGAAAATATCGGCCAAGGTTTTCATGAAAAATGGCCGTTTTTCACTAAAATATTCACCAAAAATACAAATTCCACCCGAATCCAATGGGGACTGCTGTGTCTCGTTCAGCCAGTATAGGACCACGTTTGGGAGAAATTTCGAGTCAATCGGTCCAAAGACCTGGAAGCTATTGAAAAAATCGCCAGAGGTTTTCATGAAAAATGGCCCCCTTTCACTAAAATATTCACCAAAAATACAAATTCCACCCGAATCCAATGGGGACTGCTGTGTCTCGTTCAGCCAGTATAGGACCACGTTTGGGAGAAATTTCGAGTCAATCGGTCCAAAGACCTGGAAGCTATTGAAAATATCGGCCAAGGTTTTCATGAAAAATGGCTTCATTTCACTAAAATATTCACCAAAAATACAAATTCCACCCGAATCCAATGGGGACTGCTGTGTCTCGTTCAGCCAGTATAGGACCACGTTTGGGAGAAATTTCGAGTCAATCGGTCCAAAGACCTGGAAGCTATTGAAAATATCGCCAGAGGTTTTCATGAAAAATCGCCCCCTTTCTACTAAAATATTCACCAAAAATACAAATTCCACCCGAATCCAATGCGGACTGCTGTGTCTCGTTCAGCCAGTATAGGACCACGTTTGGGAGAAATTTCGAGTCAATCGGTCCAAAGACCTGGAAGCTATTGAAAAAATCGGCCAAGGTTTTCATGAAAAATGGCTTCATTTCACTAAAATATTCACCAAAAATACAAATTCCACCCGAATCCAATGGGGACTGCTGTGTCTCGTTCAGCCAGTATAGGACCACGTTTGGGAGAAATTTCGAGTCAATCGGTCCAAAGACCTGGAAGCTATTGAAAATATCGGCCAAGGTTTTCATGAAAAATGGCTTCATTTCACTAAAATATTCACCAAAAATACAAATTCCACCCGAATCCAATGGGGACTGCTGTGTCTCGTTCAGCCAGTATAGGACCACGTTTGGGAGAAATTTCGAGTCAATCGGTCCAAAGACCTGGAAGCTATTGAAAATATCGGCCAAGGTTTTCATGAAAAATGGCCGCATTTCACTAAAATATTCACCAAAAATACAAATTCCACCCGAATCCAATGGGGACTGCTGTGTCTCGTTCAGCCAGTATAGGACCACGTTTGGGAGAAATTTTGAGTCAATCGGTCCAAAGACCTGGAAGCTATTGAAAAAATCTGCCGAGGGTTTCATGAAAAATGGTCGCATTTCACTAAAATATTCACCAAAAATACAAATTCCACCCGAATCCAATGGGGACTGCTGTGTCTCGTTCAGCCAGTATAGGACCACGTTTGGGAGAAATTTCGAGTCAATCGGTCCAAAGACCTGGAAGCTATTGAAAAAATCGCCAGAGGTTTTCATGAAAAATGGCCCCCTTTCACTAAAATATTCACCAAAAATACAAATTCCACCCGAATCCAATGGGGACTGCTGTGTCTCGTTCAGCCAGTATAGGACCACGTTTGGGAGAAATTTCGAGTCAATCGGTCCAAAGACCTGGAAGCTATTGAAAATATCGGCCAAGGTTTTCATGAAAAATGGCTTCATTTCACTAAAATATTCACCAAAAATACAAATTCCACCCGAATCCAATGGGGACTGCTGTGTCTCGTTCAGCCAGTATAGGACCACGTTTGGGAGAAATTTCGAGTCAATCGGTCCAAAGACCTGGAAGCTATTGAAAATATCGGCCAAGGTTTTCATGAAAAATGCCCGCATTTCACTAAAATATTCACCAAAAATACAAATTCCACCCGAATCCAATGGGGACTGCTGTGTCTCGTTCAGCCAGTATAGGACCACGTTTGGGAGAAATTTTGAGTCAATCGGTCCAAAGACCTGGAAGCTATTGAAAAAATCTGCCGAGGGTTTCATGAAAAATGGTCGCATTTCACTAAAATATTCACCAAAAATACAAATTCCACCCGAATCCAATGGGGACTGCTGTGTCTCGTTCAGCCAGTATAGGACCACGTTTGGGAGAAATTTCGAGTCAATCGGTCCAAAGACCTGGAAGCTATTGAAAAAATCGCCAGAGGTTTTCATGAAAAATGGCCCCCTTTCACTAAAATATTCACCAAAAATACAAATTCCACCCGAATCCAATGCGGACTGCTGTGTCTCGTTCAGCCAGTATAGTACCACGTTTGGGAGAAATTTCGAGTCAATCGGTCCAAAGACCTGGAAGCTATTGAAAATATCGGCCAAGGTTTTCATGAAAAATGGCCGCATTTCACTAAAATATTCACCAAAAATACAAATTCCACCCGAATCCAATGGGGACTGCTGTGTCTCGTTCAGCCAGTATAGGACCACGTTTGGGAGAAATTTTGAGTCAATCGGTCCAAAGACCTGGAAGCTATTGAAAAAATCTGCCGAGGGTTTCATGAAAAATGGTCGCATTTCACTAAAATATTCACCAAAAATACAAATTCCACCCGAATCCAATGGGGACTGCTGTGTCTCGTTCAGCCAGTATAGGACCACGTTTGGGAGAAATTTCGAGTCAATCGGTCCAAAGACCTGGAAGCTATTGAAAAAATCGCCAGAGGTTTTCATGAAAAATGGCCCCCTTTCACTAAAATATTCACCAAAAATACAAATTCCACCCGAATCCAATGCGGACTGCTGTGTCTCGTTCAGCCAGTATAGTACCACGTTTGGGAGAAATTTCGAGTCAATCGGTCCAAAGACCTGGAAGCTATTGAAAAAATCGGCCAAGGTTTTCATGAAAAATGGCCGTTTTTCACTAAAATATTCACCAAAAATACAAATTCCACCCGAATCCAATGGGGACTGCTGTGTCTCGTTCAGCCAGTATAGGACCACGTTTGGGAGAAATTTCGAGTCAATCGGTCCAAAGACCTGGAAGCTATTGAAAATATCGGCCAAGGTTTTCATGAAAAATGGCTTCATTTCACTAAAATATTCACCAAAAATACAAATTCCACCCGAATCCAATGGGGACTGCTGTGTCTCGTTCAGCCAGTATAGGACCACGTTTGGGAGAAATTTCGAGTCAATCGGTCCAAAGACCTGGAAGCTATTGAAAATATCGGCCAAGGTTTTCATGAAAAATGGCCGCATTTCACTAAAATATTCACCAAAAATACAAATTCCACCCGAATCCAATGGGGACTGCTGTGTCTCGTTCAGCCAGTATAGGACCACGTTTGGCAGAAATTTCGAGTCAATCGGTCCAAAGACCTGGAAGCTATTGAAAAAATCGGCCAAGGTTTTCATGAAAAATGGCCGTTTTTCACTAAAATATTCACCAAAAATACAAATTCCACCCGAATCCAATGGGGACTGCTGTGTCTCGTTCAGCCAGTATAGGACCACGTTTGGGAGAAATTTCGAGTCAATCGGTCCAAAGACCTGGAAGCTATTGAAAAAATCGCCAGAGGTTTTCATGAAAAATGGCCCCCTTTCACTAAAATATTCACCAAAAATACAAATTCCACCCGAATCCAATGGGGACTGCTGTGTCTCGTTCAGCCAGTATAGGACCACGTTTGGGAGAAATTTCGAGTCAATCGGTCCAAAGACCTGGAAGCTATTGAAAAAATCGCCAGAGGTTTTCATGAAAAATGGCCGTTTTTCACTAAAATATTCACCAAAATACAAATTCCACCCGAATCCAATGGGGACTGCTGTGTCTCGTTCAGCCAGTATAGGACCACGTTTGGGAGAAATTTCGAGTCAATCGGTCCAAAGACCTGGAAGCTATTGAAAAAATCGCCAGAGGTTTTCATGAAAAATGGCCCCCTTTCACTAAAATATTCACCAAAATACAAATTCCACCCGAATCCAATGGGGACTGCTGTGTCTCGTTCAGCCAGTATAGGACCACGTTTGGGAGAAATTTCGAGTCAATCGGTCCAAAGACCTGGAAGCTATTGAAAAAATCGCCAGAGGTTTTCATGAAAAATCGCCCCCTTTCTACTAAAATATTCACCAAAAATACAAATTCCACCCGAATCCAATGCGGACTGCTGTGTCTCGTTCAGCCAGTATAGGACCACGTTTGGGAGAAATTTCGAGTCAATCGGTCCAAAGACCTGGAAGCTATTGAAAAAATCGGCCAAGGTTTTCATGAAAAATGGCTTCATTTCACTAAAATATTCACCAAAAATACAAATTCCACCCGAATCCAATGGGGACTGCTGTGTCTCGTTCAGCCAGTATAGGACCACGTTTGGGAGAAATTTCGAGTCAATCGGTCCAAAGACCTGGAAGCTATTGAAAATATCGGCAGAGGTTTTCATGAAAAATGGCTTAATTTCACTAAAATATTCACCAAAAATACAAATTCCACCCGAATCCAATGGGGACTGCTGTGTCTCGTTCAGCCAGTATAGGACCACGTTTGGGAGAAATTTCGAGTCAATCGGTCCAAAGACCTGGAAGCTATTGAAAATATCGGCCAAGGTTTTCATGAAAAATGCCCGCATTTCACTAAAATATTCACCAAAAATACAAATTCCACCCGAATCCAATGGGGACTGCTGTGTCTCGTTCAGCCAGTATAGGACCACGTTTGGGAGAAATTTCGAGTCAATCGGTCCAAAGACCTGGAAGCTATTGAAAATATCGGCCAAGGTTTTCATGAAAAATGGCCCCCTTTCACTAAAATATTCACCAAAAATACAAATTCCACCCGAATCCAATGGGGACTGCTGTGTCTCGTTCAGCCAGTATAGGACCACGTTTGGGAGAAATTTCGAGTCAATCGGTCCAAAGACCTGGAAGCTATTGAAAAAATCTGCCGAGGGTTTCATGAAAAATGGTCGCATTTCACTAAAATATTCACCAAAAATACAAATTCCACCCGAATCCAATGGGGACTGCTGTGTCTCGTTCAGCCAGTATAGGACCACGTTTGGGAGAAATTTCGAGTCAATCGGTCCAAAGACCTGGAAGCTATTGAAAAAATCGCCAGAGGTTTTCATGAAAAATGGCTTCATTTCACTAAAATATTCACCAAAAATACAAATTCCACCCGAATCCAATGGGGACTGCTGTGTCTCGTTCAGCCAGTATAGGACCACGTTTGGGAGAAATTTCGAGTCAATCGGTCCAAAGACCTGGAAGCTATTGAAAATATCGGCCAAGGTTTTCATGAAAAATGGCCGCATTTCACTAAAATATTCACCAAAAATACAAATTCCACCCGAATCCAATGGGGACTGCTGTTTCTCGTTCAGCCAGTATAGGACCACGTTTGGGAGAAATTTTGAGTCAATCGGTCCAAAGACCTGGAAGCTATTGAAAAAATCTGCCGAGGGTTTCATGAAAAATGGTCGCATTTCACTAAAATATTCACCAAAAATACAAATTCCACCCGAATCCAATGGGGACTGCTGTGTCTCGTTCAGCCAGTATAGGACCACGTTTGGGAGAAATTTCGAGTCAATCGGTCCAAAGACCTGGAAGCTATTGAAAAAATCGGCCAAGGTTTTCATGAAAAATGGCCGCTTTTCACTAAAATATTCACCAAAAATACAAATTCCACCCGAATCCAATGGGGACTGCTGTGTCTCGTTCAGCCAGTATAGGACCACGTTTGGGAGAAATTTCGAGTCAATCGGTCCAAAGACCTGGAAGCTATTGAAAATATCGGCCAAGGTTTTCATGAAAAATGGCTTCATTTCACTAAAATATTCACCAAAAATACAAATTCCACCCGAATCCAATGGGGACTGCTGTGTCTCGTTCAGCCAGTATAGGACCACGTTTGGGAGAAATTTCGAGTCAATCGGTCCAAAGACCTGGAAGCTATTGAAAATATCGGCCAAGGTTTTCATGAAAAATGGCTTCATTTCACTAAAATATTCACCAAAAATACAAATTCCACCCGAATCCAATGGGGACTGCTGTGTCTCGTTCAGCCAGTATAGGACCACGTTTGGGAGAAATTTCGAGTCAATCGGTCCAAAGACCTGGAAGCTATTGAAAATATCGGCCAAGGTTTTCATGAAAAATGGCCGCATTTCACTAAAATATTCACCAAAAATACAAATTCCACCCGAATCCAATGGGGACTGCTGTGTCTCGTTCAGCCAGTATAGGACCACGTTTGGGAGAAATTTTGAGTCAATCGGTCCAAAGACCTGGAAGCTATTGAAAAAATCTGCCGAGGGTTTCATGAAAAATGGTCGCATTTCACTAAAATATTCACCAAAAATACAAATTCCACCCGAATCCAATGGGGACTGCTGTGTCTCGTTCAGCCAGTATAGGACCACGTTTGGGAGAAATTTCGAGTCAATCGGTCCAAAGACCTGGAAGCTATTGAAAAAATCGCCAGAGGTTTTCATGAAAAATGGCCCCCTTTCACTAAAATATTCACCAAAAATACAAATTCCACCCGAATCCAATGCGGACTGCTGTGTCTCGTTCAGCCACTATAGTACCACGTTTGGGAGAAATTTCGAGTCAATCGGTCCAAAGACCTGGAAGCTATTGAAAAAATCGGCCAAGGTTTTCATGAAAAATGGCCGTTTTTCACTAAAATATTCACCAAAAATACAAATTCCACCCGAATCCAATGGGGACTGCTGTGTCTCGTTCAGCCAGTATAGGACCACGTTTGGGAGAAATTTCGAGTCAATCGGTCCAAAGACCTGGAAGCTATTGAAAATATCGGCCAAGGTTTTCATGAAAAATGGCCGTTTTTCACTAAAATATTCACCAAAAATACAAATTCCACCCGAATCCAATGGGGACTGCTGTGTCTCGTTCAGCCAGTATAGGACCACGTTTGGGAGAAATTTCGAGTCAATCGGTCCAAAGACCTGGAAGCTATTGAAAATATCGGCCAAGGTTTTCATGAAAAATGGCTTCATTTCACTAAAATATTCACCAAAAATACAAATTCCACCCGAATCCAATGGGGACTGCTGTGTCTCGTTCAGCCAGTATAGGACCACGTTTGGCAGAAATTTCGAGTCAATCAGTCCAAAGACCTGGAAGCTATTGAAAAAATCGGCCAAGGTTTTCATGAAAAATGGCCGTTTTTCACTAAAATATTCACCAAAAATACAAATTCCACCCGAATCCAATGGGGACTGCTGTGTCTCGTTCAGCCAGTATAGGACCACGTTTGTGAGAAATTTCGAGTCAATCGGTCCAAAGACCTGGAAGCTATTGAAAAAATCGCCAGAGGTTTTCGTGAAAAATGGCCCCCTTTCACTAAAATATTCACCAAAAATACAAATTCCACCCGAATCCAATGGGGACTGCTGTGTCTCGTTCAGCCAGTATAGGACCACGTTTGGGAGAAATTTCGAGTCAATCGGTCCAAAGACCTGGAAGCTATTGAAAAAATCGCCAGAGGTTTTCATGAAAAATCGCCCCCTTTCTACTAAAATATTCACCAAAAATACAAATTCCATCCGAATCCAATGCGGACTGCTGTGTCTCGTTCAGCCAGTATAGGACCACGTTTGGGAGAAATTTCGAGTCAATCGGTCCAAAGACCTGGAAGCTATTGAAAAAATCGGCCAAGGTTTTCATGAAAAATGGCTTCATTTCACTAAAATATTCACCAAAAATACAAATTCCACCCGAATCCAATGGGGACTGCTGTGTCTCGTTCAGCCAGTATAGGACCACGTTTGGGAGAAATTTCGAGTCAATCGGTCCAAAGACCTGGAAGCTATTGAAAAAATCGCCAGAGGTTTTCATGAAAAATGGCCGTTTTTCACTAAAATATTCACCAAAAATACAAATTCCACCCGAATCCAATGGGGACTGCTGTGTCTCGTTCAGCCAGTATAGGACCACGTTTGGGAGAAATTTCGAGTCAATCGGTCCAAAGACCTGGAAGCTATTGAAAAAATCGCCAGAGGTTTTCATGAAAAATGGCCCCCTTTCACAAAAATATTCACCAAAAATACAAATTCCACCCGAATCCAATGGGGACTGCTGTGTCTCGTTCAGCCAGTATAGGACCACATTTGGGAGAAATTTCGAGTCAATTGGTCCAAAGACCTGGAAGCTATTGAAAAAATCGCCAGAGGTTTTCATGAAAAATCGCCCCCTTTCTACTAAAATATTCACCAAAAATACAAATTCCACCCGAATCCAATGCGGACTGCTGTGTCTCGTTCAGCCAGTATAGGACCACGTTTGGGAGAAATTTCGAGTCAATCGGTCCAAAGACCTGGAAGCTATTGAAAAAATCGGCCAAGGTTTTCATGAAAAATGGCTTCATTTCACTAAAATATTCACCAAAAATACAAATTCCACCCGAATCCAATGGGGACTGCTGTGTCTCGTTCAGCCAGTATAGGACCACGTTTGGGAGAAATTTCGAGTCAATCGGTCCAAAGACCTGGAAGCTATTGAAAATATCGGCCAAGGTTTTCATGAAAAATGGCCCCCTTTCACTAAAATATTCACCAAAAATACAAATTCCACCCGAATCCAATGGGGACTGCTGTGTCTCGTTCAGCCAGTATAGGACCACGTTTGGGAGAAATTTCGAGTCAATCGGTCCAAAGACCTGGAAGCTATTGAAAATATCGGCCAAGGTTTTCATGAAAAATGGCCCCCTTTCACTAAAATATTCACCAAAAATACAAATTCCACCCGAATCCAATGGGGACTGCTGTGTCTCGTTCAGCCAGTATAGGACCACGTTTGGGAGAAATTTCGAGTCAATCGGTCCAAAGACCTGGAAGCTATTGAAAAAATCGGCCAAGGTTTTCATGAAAAATGGCTTCATTTCACTAAAATATTCACCAAAAATACAAATTCCACCCGAATCCAATGGGGACTGCTGTGTCTCGTTCAGCCAGTATAGGACCACGTTTGGGAGAAATTTCGAGTCAATCGGTCCAAAGACCTGGAAGCTATTGAAAATATCGGCCAAGGTTTTCATGAAAAATGGCCGCATTTCACTAAAATATTCACCAAAAATACAAATTCCACCCGAATCCAATGGGGACTGCTGTGTCTCGTTCAGCCAGTATAGGACCACGTTTGGGAGAAATTTTGAGTCAATCGGTCCAAAGACCTGGAAGCTATTGAAAAAATCTGCCGAGGGTTTCATGAAAAATGGTCGCATTTCACTAAAATATTCACCAAAAATACAAATTCCACCCGAATCCAATGCGGACTGCTGTGTCTCGTTCAGCCAGTATAGTACCACGTTTGGGAGAAATTTCGAGTCAATCGGTCCAAAGACCTGGAAGCTATTGAAAAAATCGGCCAAGGTTTTCATGAAAAATGGCTTCATTTCACTAAAATATTCACCAAAAATACAAATTCCACCCGAATCCAATGGGGACTGCTGTGTCTCGTTCAGCCAGTATAGGACCACGTTTGGGAGAAATTTCGAGTCAATCGGTCCAAAGACCTGGAAGCTATTGAAAATATCGGCCAAGGTTTTCATGAAAAATGGCTTCATTTCACTAAAATATTCACCAAAAATACAAATTCCACCCGAATCCAATGGGGACTGCTGTGTCTCGTTCAGCCAGTATAGGACCACGTTTGGGAGAAATTTTGAGTCAATCAGTCCAAAGACCTGGAAGCTATTGAAAAAATCTGCCGAGGGTTTCATGAAAAATGGTCGCATTTCACTAAAATATTCACCAAAAATACAAATTCCACCCGAATCCAATGGGGACTGCTGTGTCTCGTTCAGCCAGTATAGGACCACGTTTGGGAGAAATTTCGAGTCAATCGGTCCAAAGACCTGGAAGCTATTGAAAAAATCGGCCAAGGTTTTCATGAAAAATTGCCGCTTTTCACTAAAATATTCACCAAAAATACAAATTCCACCCGAATCCAATGGGGACTGCTGTGTCTCGTTCAGCCAGTATAGGACCACGTTTGGGAGAAATTTCGAGTCAATCGGTCCAAAGACCTGGAAGCTATTGAAAATATCGGCCAAGGTTTTCATGAAAAATGGCTTCATTTCACTAAAATATTCACCAAAAATACAAATTCCACCCGAATCCAATGGGGACTGCTGTGTCTCGTTCAGCCAGTATAGGACCACGTTTGGGAGAAATTTCGAGTCAATCGGTCCAAAGACCTGGAAGCTATTGAAAATATCGGCCAAGGTTTTCATGAAAAATGGCTTCATTTCACTAAAATATTCACCAAAAATACAAATTCCACCCGAATCCAATGGGGACTGCTGTGTCTCGTTCAGCCAGTATAGGACCACGTTTGGGAGAAATTTCGAGTCAATCGGTCCAAAGACCTGGAAGCTATTGAAAATATCGGCCAAGGTTTTCATGAAAAATGGCTTCATTTCACTAAAATATTCACCAAAAATACAAATTCCACCCGAATCCAATGGGGACTGCTGTGTCTCGTTCAGCCAGTATAGGACCACGTTTGGGAGAAATTTCGAGTCAATCGGTCCAAAGACCTGGAAGCTATTGAAAAAATCGCCAGAGGTTTTCATGAAAAATGGCCCCCTTTCACTAAAATATTCACCAAAAATACAAATTCCACCCGAATCCAATGGGGACTGCTGTGTCTCGTTCAGCCAGTATAGGACCACGTTTGGGAGAAATTTCGAGTCAATCGGTCCAAAGACCTGGAAGCTATTGAAAATATCGGCCAAGGTTTTCATGAAAAATGGCTTCATTTCACTAAAATATTCACCAAAAATACAAATTCCACCCGAATCCAATGGGGACTGCTGTGTCTCGTTCAGCCAGTATAGGACCACGTTTGGCAGAAATTTCGAGTCAATCGGTCCAAAGACCTGGAAGCTATTGAAAAAATCGGCCAAGGTTTTCATGAAAAATGGTCGTTTTTCACTAAAATATTCACCAAAAATACAAATTCCACCCGAATCCAATGGGGACTGCTGTGTCTCGTTCAGCCAGTATAGGACCACGTTTGGGAGAAATTTCGAGTCAATCGGTCCAAAGACCTGGAAGCTATTGAAAAAATCGCCAGAGGTTTTCATGAAAAATGGCCCCCTTTCACTAAAATATTCACCAAAAATACAAATTCCACCCGAATCCAATGGGGACTGCTGTGTCTCGTTCAGCCAGTATAGGACCACGTTTGGGAGAAATTTCGAGTCAATCGGTCCAAAGACCTGGAAGCTATTGAAAAAATCGCCAGAGGTTTTCATGAAAAATGGCCCCCTTTCACTAAAATATTCACCAAAAATACAAATTCCACCCGAATCCAATGGGGACTGCTGTGTCTCGTTCAGCCAGTATAGGACCACGTTTGGGAGAAATTTCGAGTCAATCGGTCCAAAGACCTGGAAGCTATTGAAAAAATCGCCAGAGGTTTTCATGAAAAATCGCCCCCTTTCTACTAAAATATTCACCAAAAATACAAATTCCACCCGAATCCAATGCGGACTGCTGTGTCTCGTTCAGCCAGTATAGGACCACGTTTGGGAGAAATTTCGAGTCAATCGGTCCAAAGACCTGGAAGCTATTGAAAAAATCGGCCAAGGTTTTCATGAAAAATGGCTTCATTTCACTAAAATATTCACCAAAAATACAAATTCCACCCGAATCCAATGGGGACTGCTGTGTCTCGTTCAGCCAGTATAGGACCACGTTTGGGAGAAATTTCGAGTCAATCGGTCCAAAGACCTGGAAGCTATTGAAAATATCGGCCAAGGTTTTCATGAAAAATGCCCGCATTTCACTAAAATATTCACCAAAAATACAAATTCCACCCGAATCCAATGGGGACTGCTGTGTCTCGTTCAGCCAGTATAGGACCACGTTTGGGAGAAATTTCGAGTCAATCGGTCCAAAGACCTGGAAGCTATTGAAAATATCGGCCAAGGTTTTCATGAAAAATGGCTTCATTTCACTAAAATATTCACCAAAAATACAAATTCCACCCGAATCCAATGGGGACTGCTGTGTCTCGTTCAGCCAGTATTGGACCACGTTTGGGAGAAATTTCGAGTCAATAGGTCCAAAGACCTGGAAGCTATTGAAAATATCGGCCAAGGTTTTCATGAAAAATGGCTTCATTTCACTAAAATATTCACCAAAAATACAAATTCCACCCGAATCCAATGGGGACTGCTGTGTCTCGTTCAGCCAGTATAGGACCACGTTTGGGAGAAATTTCGAGTCAATCGGTCCAAAGACCTGGAAGCTATTGAAAATATCGGCCAAGGTTTTCATGAAAAATGGCTTCATTTCACTAAAATATTCACCAAAAATACAAATTCCACCCGAATCCAATGGGGACTGCTGTGTCTCGTTCAGCCAGTATTGGACCACGTTTGGGAGAAATTTCGAGTCAATCGGTCCAAAGACCTGGAAGCTATTGAAAATATCGGCCAAGGTTTTCATGAAAAATGGCTTCATTTCACTAAAATATTCACCAAAAATACAAATTCCACCCGAATCCAATGGGACTGCTGTGTCTCGTTCAGCCAGTATAGGACCACGTTTGGGAGAAATTTCGAGTCAATCGGTCCAAAGACCTGGAAGCTATTGAAAATATCGGCCAAGGTTTTCATGAAAAATGGCTTCATTTCACTAAAATATTCACCAAAAATACAAATTCCACCCGAATCCAATGGGGACTGCTGTGTCTCGTTCAGCCAGTATAGGACCACGTTTGGGAGAAATTTCAAGTCAATTGGTCTAAAGACCTGGAAGCTATTGAAAATATCGGGCGAGGGTTTCATGAAAAATGGCTGCATTTCACTAAAATATTCACCAAAAATACAAATTCCACCCGAATCCAATGGGGACTGCTGTGTCTCGTTCAGCCAGTATAGGACCACGTTTGGGAGAAATTTCGAGTCAATCGGTCCAAAGACCTGGAAGCTATTGAAAAAATCGCCAGAGGTTTTCATGAAAAATGGCCCCCTTTCACTAAAATATTCACCAAAAATACAAATTCCACCCGAATCCAATGCGGACTGCTGTGTCTCGTTCAGCCAGTATAGGACCACGTTTGGGAGAAATTTCGAGTCAATCGGTCCAAAGACCTGGAAGCTATTGAAAAAATCGCCAGAGGTTTTCATGAAAAATGGCCCCCTTTCACTAAAATATTCACCAAAAATACAAATTCCACCCGAATCCAATGCGGACTGCTGTGTCTCGTTCAGCCAGTATAGGACCACGTTTGGGAGAAATTTCGAGTCAATCGGTCCAAAGACCTGGAAGCTATTGAAAAAATCGGCCAAGGTTTTCATGAAAAATGGCCGTTTTTCACTAAAATATTCACCAAAAATACAAATTCCACCCGAATCCAATGGGGACTGCTGTGTCTCGTTCAGCCAGTATAGGACCACGTTTGGGAGAAATTTCGAGTCAATCGGTCCAAAGACCTGGAAGCTATTGAAAAAATCGCCAGAGGTTTTCATGAAAAATGGCCCCCTTTCACTAAAATATTCACCAAAAATACAAATTCCACCCGAATCCAATGCGGACTGCTGTGTCTCGTTCAGCCAGTATAGGACCACGTTTGGGAGAAATTTCGAGTCAATCGGTCCAAAGACCTGGAAGCTATTGAAAAAATCGGCAGAGGTTTTCATGAAAAATGGCTTCATTTGACTAAAATATTCACCAAAAATACAAATTCCACCCGAATCCAATGGGGACTGCTGTGTCTCGTTCAGCCAGTATAGGACCACGTTTGGGAGAAATTTCGAGTCAATCGGTCCAAAGACCTGGAAGCTATTGAAAAAATCGGCCAAGGTTTTCATGAAAAATGCCCGCATTTCACTAAAATATTCACCAAAAATACAAATTCCACCCGAATCCAATGGGGACTGCTGTGTCTCGTTCAGCCAGTATAGGACCACGTTTGGGAGAAATTCCGAGTCAATCGGTCCAAAGACCTGGAAGCTATTGAAAATATCGGCCAAGGTTTTCATGAAAAATGGCTTCATTTCACTAAAATATTCACCAAAAATACAAATTCCACCCGAATCCAATGGGGACTGCTGTGTCTCGTTCAGCCAGTATAGGACCACGTTTGGGAGAAATTTCGAGTCAATCGGTCCAAAGACCTGGAAGCTATTGAAAATATTGGCCAAGGTTTTCATGAAAAATGGCTTCATTTCACTAAAATATTCACCAAAAATACAAATTCCACCCGAATCCAATGGGGACTGCTGTGTCTCGTTCAGCCAGTATAGGACCACGTTTGGGAGAAATTTCGAGTCAATCGGTCCAAAGACCTGGAAGCTATTGAAAATATCGGCCAAGGTTTTCATGAAAAATGGCTTCATTTCACTAAAATATTCACCAAAAATACAAATTCCACCCGAATCCAATGGGGACTGCTGTGTCTCGTTCAGCCAGTATAGGACCACGTTTGGGAGAAATTCCGAGTCAATCGGTCCAAAGACCTGGAAGCTATTGAAAATATCGGCCAAGGTTTTCATGAAAAATGGCTTCATTTCACTAAAATATTCACCAAAAATACAAATTCCACCCGAATCCAATGGGGACTGCTGTGTCTCGTTCAGCCAGTATAGGACCACGTTTGGGAGAAATTTCGAGTCAATCGGTCCAAAGACCTGGAAGCTATTGAAAAAATCGCCAGAGGTTTTCATGAAAAATGGCCCCCTTTCACTAAAATATTCACCAAAAATACAAATTCCACCCGAATCCAATGGGGACTGCTGTGTCTCGTTCAGCCAGTATAGGACCACGTTTGGGAGAAATTTCGAGTCAATCGGTCCAAAGACCTGGAAGCTATTGAAAAAATCGGCCAAGGTTTTCATGAAAAATGGCCCCCTTTCACTAAAATATTCACCAAAAATACAAATTCCACCCGAATCCAATGCGGACTGCTGTGTCTCGTTCAGCCAGTATAGGACCACGTTTGGGAGAAATTTCGAGTCAATCGGTCCAAAGACCTGGAAGCTATTGAAAAAATCGGCCAAGGTTTTCATGAAAAATGGCTTCATTTCACTAAAATATTCACCAAAAATACAAATTCCACCCGAATCCAATAGGGACTGCTGTGTCTCGTTCAGCCAGTATAGGACCACGTTTGGGAGAAATTTCGAGTCAATCGGTCCAAAGACCTGGAAGCTATTGAAAAAATCTGCCGAGGGTTTCATGAAAAATGGCCGCATTTCACTAAAATATTCACCAAAAATACAAATTCCACCCGAATCCAATGGGGACTGCTGTGTCTCGTTCAGCCAGTATAGGACCACGTTTGGGAGAAATTTCGAGTCAATCGGTCCAAAGACCTGGAAGCTATTGAAAAAATCGGCCAAGGTTTTCATGAAAAATGGCTTCATTTCACTAAAATATTCACCAAAAATACAAATTCCACCCGAATCCAATAGGGACTGCTGTGTCTCGTTCAGCCAGTATAGGACCACGTTTGGGAGAAATTTCGAGTCAATCGGTCCAAAGACCTGGAAGCTATTGAAAAAATCGGCCAAGGTTTTCATGAAAAATGGCTTCATTTCACTAAAATATTCACCAAAAATACTAATTCCACCCGAATCCAATGGGGACTGCTGTGTCTCGTTCAGCCAGTATAGGACCACGTTTGGGAGAAATTTCGAGTCAATCGGTCCAAAGACCTGGAAGCTATTGAAAATATCGGCCAAGGTTTTCATGAAAAATGGCTTCATTTCACTAAAATATTCACCAAAAATACAAATTCCACCCGAATCCAATAGGGACTGCTGTGTCTCGTTCAGCCAGTATAGGACCACGTTTGGGAGAAATTTCGAGTCAATCGGTCCAAAGACCTGGAAGCTATTGAAAATATCGGCCAAGGTTTTCATGAAAAATGGCTTCATTTCACTAAAATATTCACCAAAAATACAAATTCTACCCGAATCCAATGGGGACTGCTGTGTCTCGTTCAGCCAGTATAGGACCACGTTTGGGAGAAATTTCGAGTCAATCGGTCCAAAGACCTGGAAGCTATTGAAAATATCGGCCAAGGTTTTCATGAAAAATGCCCGCATTTCACTAAAATATTCACCAAAAATACAAATTCCACCCAAATCCAATGGGGACTGCTGTGTCTCGTTCAGCCAGTATAGGACCACGTTTGGGAGAAATTTCGAGTCAATCGGTCCAAAGACCTGGAAGCTATTGAAAAAATCGGCCAAGGTTTTCATGAAAAATGGCTTCATTTCACTAAAATATTCACCAAAAATACAAATTCCACCCGAATCCAATGGGGACTGCTGTGTCTCGTTCAGCCAGTATAGGACCACGTTTGGGAGAAATTTCGAGTCAATCGGTCCAAAGACCTGGAAGCTATTGAAAAAATCGCCAGAGGTTTTCATGAAAAATGGCCCCCTTTCACTAAAATATTCACCAAAAATACAAATTCCACCCGAATCCAATGGGGACTGCTGTGTCTCGTTCAGCCAGTATAGGACCACGTTTGGGAGAAATTTCGAGTCAATCGGTCCAAAGACCTGGAAGCTATTGAAAATATCGGCCAAGGTTTTCATGAAAAATGGCTTCATTTCACTAAAATATTCACCAAAAATACAAATTCCACCCGAATCCAATGGGGACTGCTGTGTCTCATTCAGCCAGTATAGGACCACGTTTGGGAGAAATTCCGAGTCAATCGGTCCAAAGACCTGGAAGCTATTGAAAATATCGGCCAAGGTTTTCATGAAAAATGGCTTCATTTCACTAAAATATTCACCAAAAATACAAATTCCACCCGAATCCAATGGGGACTGCTGTGTCTCGTTCAGCCAGTATAGGACCACGTTTGGGAGAAATTTCGAGTCAATCGGTCCAAAGACCTGGAAGCTATTGAAAATATTGGCCAAGGTTTTCATGAAAAATGGCTTCATTTCACTAAAATATTCACCAAAAATACAAATTCCACCCGAATCCAATGGGGACTGCTGTGTCTCGTTCAGCCAGTATAGGACCACGTTTGGGAGAAATTTCGAGTCAATCGGTCCAAAGACCTGGAAGCTATTGAAAATATCGGCCAAGGTTTTCATGAAAAATGGCTTCATTTCACTAAAATATTCACCAAAAATACAAATTCCACCCGAATCCAATGGGGACTGCTGTGTCTCGTTCAGCCAGTATAGGACCACGTTTGGGAGAAATTCCGAGTCAATCGGTCCAAAGACCTGGAAGCTATTGAAAATATCGGCCAAGGTTTTCATGAAAAATGGCTTCATTTCACTAAAATATTCACCAAAAATACAAATTCCACCCGAATCCAATGGGGACTGCTGTGTCTCGTTCAGCCAGTATAGGACCACGTTTGGGAGAAATTTCGAGTCAATCGGTCCAAAGACCTGGAAGCTATTGAAAAAATCGCCAGAGGTTTTCATGAAAAATGGCCCCCTTTCACTAAAATATTCACCAAAAATACAAATTCCACCCGAATCCAATGGGGACTGCTGTGTCTCGTTCAGCCAGTATAGGACCACGTTTGGGAGAAATTTCGAGTCAATCGGTCCAAAGACCTGGAAGCTATTGAAAAAATCGCCAGAGGGTTTCATGAAAAATGGCCGCATTTCACTAAAATATTCACCAAAAATACAAATTCCACCCGAATCCAATGGGGACTGCTGTGTCTCGTTCAGCCAGTATAGGACCACGGTTGGGAGAAATTTCGAGTCAATCGGTCCAAAGACCTGGAAGCTATTGAAAATATCGGCCAAGGTTTTCATGAAAAATGGCTTCATTTGACTAAAATATTCACCAAAAATACAAATTCCACCCGAATCCAATGGGGACTGCTGTGTCTCGTTCAGCCAGTATAGGACCACGTTTGGGAGAAATTTCGAGTCAATCGGTCCAAAGACCTGGAAGCTATTGAAAAAATCGGCCAAGGTTTTCATGAAAAATGCCCGCATTTCACTAAAATATTCACCAAAAATACAAATTCCACCCGAATCCAATGGGGACTGCTGTGTCTCGTTCAGCCAGTATAGGACCACGTTTGGGAGAAATTCCGAGTCAATCGGTCCAAAGACCTGGAAGCTATTGAAAATATCGGCCAAGGTTTTCATGAAAAATGGCTTCATTTCACTAAAATATTCACCAAAAATACAAATTCCACCCGAATCCAATGGGGACTGCTGTGTCTCGTTCAGCCAGTATAGGACCACGTTTGGGAGAAATTTCGAGTCAATCGGTCCAAAGACCTGGAAGCTATTGAAAATATTGGCCAAGGTTTTCATGAAAAATGGCTTCATTTCACTAAAATATTCACCAAAAATACAAATTCCACCCGAATCCAATGGGGACTGCTGTGTCTCGTTCAGCCAGTATAGGACCACGTTTGGGAGAAATTTCGAGTCGATCGGTCCAAAGACCTGGAAGCTATTGAAAATATCGGCCAAGGTTTTCATGAAAAATGGCTTCATTTCACTAAAATATTCACCAAAAATACAAATTCCACCCGAATCCAATGGGGACTGCTGTGTCTCGTTCAGCCAGTATAGGACCACGTTTGGGAGAAATTCCGAGTCAATCGGTCCAAAGACCTGGAAGCTATTGAAAATATCGGCCAAGGTTTTCATGAAAAATGGCTTCATTTCACTAAAATATTCACCAAAAATACAAATTCCACCCGAATCCAATGGGGACTGCTGTGTCTCGTTCAGCCAGTATAGGACCACGTTTGGGAGAAATTTCGAGTCAATCGGTCCAAAGACCTGGAAGCTATTGAAAAAATCGCCAGAGGTTTTCATGAAAAATGGCCCCCTTTCACTAAAATATTCACCAAAAATACAAATTCCACCCGAATCCAATGGGGACTGCTGTGTCTCGTTCAGCCAGTATAGGACCACGTTTGGGAGAAATTTCGAGTCAATCGGTCCAAAGACCTGGAAGCTATTGAAAAAATCGCCAGAGGGTTTCATGAAAAATGGCCGCATTTCACTAAAATATTCACCAAAAATACAAATTCCACCCGAATCCAATGGGGACTGCTGTGTCTCGTTCAGCCAGTATAGGACCACGGTTGGGAGAAATTTCGAGTCAATCGGTCCAAAGACCTGGAAGCTATTGAAAATATCGGCCAAGGTTTTCATGAAAAAAGGCTTCATTTGACTAAAATATTCACCAAAAATACAAATTCCACCCGAATCCAATGGGGACTGCTGTGTCTCGTTCAGCCAGTATAGGACCACGTTTGGGAGAAATTTCGAGTCAATCGGTCCAAAGACCTGGAAGCTATTGAAAAAATCGGCCAAGGTTTTCATGAAAAATGGCCCCCTTTCACTAAAATATTCACCAAAAATACAAATTCCACCCGAATCCAATGCGGACTGCTGTGTCTCGTTCAGCCAGTATAGGACCACGTTTGGGAGAAATTTCGAGTCGATCGGTCCAAAGACCTGGAAGCTATTGAAAATATCGGCCAAGGTTTTCATGAAAAATGGCTTCATTTCACTAAAATATTCACCAAAAATACAAATTCCACCCGAATCCAATGGGGACTGCTGTGTCTCGTTCAGCCAGTATAGGACCACGTTTGGGAGAAATTTCGAGTCAATCGGTCCAAAGACCTGGAAGCTATTGAAAAAATCGCCAGAGGTTTTCATGAAAAATGGCCCCCTTTCACTAAAATATTCACCAAAAATACAAATTCCACCCGAATCCAATGGGGACTGCTGTGTCTCGTTCAGCCAGTATAGGACCACGTTTGGGAGAAATTTCGAGTCAATCGGTCCAAAGACCTGGAAGCTATTGAAAAAATCGCCAGAGGGTTTCATGAAAAATGGCCGCATTTCACTAAAATATTCACCAAAAATACAAATTCCACCCGAATCCAATGGGGACTGCTGTGTCTCGTTCAGCCAGTATAGGACCACGGTTGGGAGAAATTTCGAGTCAATCGGTCCAAAGACCTGGAAGCTATTGAAAATATCGGCCAAGGTTTTCATGAAAAAAGGCTTCATTTGACTAAAATATTCACCAAAAATACAAATTCCACCCGAATCCAATGGGGACTGCTGTGTCTCGTTCAGCCAGTATAGGACCACGTTTGGGAGAAATTTCGAGTCAATCGGTCCAAAGACCTGGAAGCTATTGAAAAAATCGGCCAAGGTTTTCATGAAAAATGGCCCCCTTTCACTAAAATATTCACCAAAAATACAAATTCCACCCGAATCCAATGCGGACTGCTGTGTCTCGTTCAGCCAGTATAGGACCACGTTTGGGAGAAATTTCGAGTCAATCGGTCCAAAGACCTGGAAGCTATTGAAAAAATCGGCCAAGGTTTTCATGAAAAATGGCTTCATTTCACTAAAATATTCACCAAAAATACAAATTCCACCCGAATCCAATAGGGACTGCTGTGTCTCGTTCAGCCAGTATAGGACCACGTTTGGGAGAAATTTCGAGTCAATCGGTCCAAAGACCTGGAAGCTATTGAAAAAATCTGCCGAGGGTTTCATGAAAAATGGCCGCATTTCACTAAAATATTCACCAAAAATACAAATTCCACCCGAATCCAATGGGGACTGCTGTGTCTCGTTCAGCCAGTATAGGACCACGTTTGGGAGAAATTTCGAGTCAATCGGTCCAAAGACCTGGAAGCTATTGAAAAAATCGGCCAAGGTTTTCATGAAAAATGGCTTCATTTCACTAAAATATTCACCAAAAATACAAATTCCACCCGAATCCAATAGGGACTGCTGTGTCTCGTTCAGCCAGTATAGGACCACGTTTGGGAGAAATTTCAAGTCAATCGGTCCAAAGACCTGGAAGCTATTGAAAAAATCGGCCAAGGTTTTCATGAAAAATGGCTTCATTTCACTAAAATATTCACCAAAAATACAAATTCCACCCGAATCCAATGGGGACTGCTGTGTCTCGTTCAGCCAGTATAGGACCACGTTTGGGAGAAATTTCGAGTCAATCGGTCCAAAGACCTGGAAGCTATTGAAAATATCGGCCAAGGTTTTCATGAAAAATGGCTTCATTTCACTAAAATATTCACCAAAAATACAAATTCCACCCGAATCCAATGGGGACTGCTGTGTCTCGTTCAGCCAGTATAGGACCACGTTTGGGAGAAATTTCGAGTCAATCGGTCCAAAGACCTGGAAGCTATTGAAAATATCGGCCAAGGTTTTCATGAAAAATGGCTTCATTTCACTAAAATATTCACCAAAAATACAAATTCTACCCGAATCCAATGGGGACTGCTGTGTCTCGTTCAGCCAGTATAGGACCACGTTTGGGAGAAATTTCGAGTCAATCGGTCCAAAGACCTGGAAGCTATTGAAAAAATCGGCCAAGGTTTTCATGAAAATGGCCCCCTTTCACTAAAATATTCACCAAAAATACAAATTCCACCCGAATCCAATGGGGACTGCTGTGTCTCGTTCAGCCAGTATAGGACCACGTTTGGGAGAAATTTCGAGTCAAACGGTCCAAAGACCTGGAAGCTATTGAAAATATCGGGCGAGGGTTTCATGAAAAATGGCTGCATTTCACTAAAATATTCACCAAGAATACAAATTCCACCCGAATCCAATGGGGACTGCTGTGTCTCGTTCAGCCAGTCTAGGACCACGTTTGGGAGAAATTTTGAGTCAATCGGTCCAAAGACCTGGAAGCTATTGAAAAAATCGCCAGAGGTTTTCATGAAAAATGGCCGTTTTTCACTAAAATATTCACCAAAAATACAAATTCCACCCGAATCCAATGGGGACTGCTGTGTCTCGTTCAGCCAGTATAGGACCACGTTTGGGAGAAATTTCGAGTCAATCGGTCCAAAGACCTGGAAGCTATTGAAAAAATCGCCAGAGGTTTTCATGAAAAATGGCCCCCTTTCACTAAAATATTCACCAAAAATACAAATTCCACCCGAATCCAATGGGGACTGCTGTGTCTAGTTCAGCCAGTATAGAACCACGTTTGGGAGAAATTTCGAGTCAATCGGTCCAAAGACCTGGAAGCTATTGAAAAAATCGCCAGAGGTTTTCATGAAAAATGTCCCCCTTTCACTAAAATATTCACCAAAAATAAAAATTCCACCCGAATCCAATGGGGACTGCTGTGTCTCGTTCAGCCAGTATAGGACCACGTTTGGGAGAAATTTCGAGTCAATCGGTCCAAAGACCTGGAAGCTATTGAAAAAATCTGCCGAGGGTTTCATGAAAAATGGCCCCCTTTCACTAAGATATTCACCAAAAATACAAATTCCACCCGAATCCAATGGGGACTGCTGTGTCTCGTTCAGCCAGTATAGGACCACGTTTAGGAGAAATTTCAAGTCAATTGGTCCAAAGACCTGGAAGCTATTGAAAAAATCGTCCGAGGGTTTCATGAAAAATGGCCGCATTTCACTAAAATATTCACCAAAAATACAAATTCCACCCGAAGCCAATGGGGACTGCTGTGTCTCGTTCAGCCAGTATAAGACCACGTTTGGGAGAAATTTCGAGTCAATCGGTCCAAAGACCTGGAAGCTATTGAAAAAATCGCCAGAGGTTTTCATGAAAAATGGCCGTTTTTCACTAAAATATTCACCAAAAATACAAATTCCACCCGAATCCAATGGGGACTGCTGTGTCTCGTTCAGCCAGTATAGGACCACGTTTGGGAGAAATTTCGAGTCAATCGGTCCAAAGACCTGGAAGCTATTGAAAAAATCGCCAGAGGTTTTCATGAAAAATGGCCCCCTTTCACTAAAATATTCACCAAAAATACAAATTCCACCCGAATCCAATGGGGACTGCTGTGTCTAGTTCAGCCAGTATAGAACCACGTTTGGGAGAAATTTCGAGTCAATCGGTCCAAAGACCTGGAAGCTATTGAAAAAATCGCCAGAGGTTTTCATGAAAAATGTCCCCCTTTCACTAAAATATTCACCAAAAATAAAAATTCCACCCGAATCCAATGGGGACTGCTGTGTCTCGTTCAGCCAGTATAGGACCACGTTTGGGAGAAATTTCGAGTCAATCGGTCCAAAGACCTGGAAGCTATTGAAAAAATCTGCCGAGGGTTTCATGAAAAATGGCCCCCTTTCACTAAGATATTCACCAAAAATACAAATTCCACCCGAATCCAATGGGGACTGCTGTGTCTCGTTCAGCCAGTATAAGACCACGTTTGGGAGAAATTTCGAGTCAATCGGTCCAAAGACCTGGAAGCTATTGAAAAAATCGCCAGAGGTTTTCATGAAAAATGGCCGTTTTTCACTAAAATATTCACCAAAAATACAAATTCCACCCAAATCCAATGGGGACTGCTGTGTCTCGTTCAGCCAGTATAGGACCACGTTTGGGAGAAATTTCGAGTCAATCGGTCCAAAGACCTGGAAGCTATTGAAAAAATCTGCCGAGGGTTTCATGAAAAATGGCCCCCTTTCACTAAAATATTCACCAAAAATACAAATTCCACCCGAATCCAATGGGGACTGCTGTGTCTCGTTCAGCCAGTATAGGACCACGTTTGGGAGAAATTTCGAGTCAATCGGTCAAAAGACCTGGAAGCTATTGAAAAAATCGCCAGAGGTTTTCATGAAAAATGGCCCCCTTTCACTAAAATATTCACCAAAAATACAAATTCCACCCGAATCCAATGGGGACTGCTGTGTCTCGTTCAGCCAGTATAGGACCACGTTTGGGAGAAATTTCGAGTCAATCGGTCCAAAGACCTGGAAGCTATTGAAAAAATCGGCCAAGGTTTTCATGAAAAATGGCCCCCTTTCACTAAAATATTCACCAAAAATACAAATTCCACCCGAATCCAATGAGGACTGCTGTGTCTCGTTCAGCCAGTATAGGACCACGTTTGGGAGAAATTTCAAGTCAATCGGTCCAAAGACCTGGAAGCTATTGAAAAAATCTGCCGAGGGTTTCATGAAAAATGGCCGCATTTCACTAAAATATTCACCAAAAATACAAATTCCACCCGAATCCAATGGGGACTGCTGTGTCTCGTTCAGCCAGTATAGGACCACGTTTGGGAGAAATTTCGAGTCAATCGGTCCAAAGACCTGGAAGCTATTGAAAAAATCTGCCGAGGGTTTCATGAAAAATGGCCCCCTTTCACTAAAATATTCACCAAAAATACAAATTCCACCCGAATCCAATGGGGACTGCTGTGTCTCGTTCAGCCAGTATAGGACCACGTTTGGGAGAAATTTCGAGTCAATCGGTCAAAAGACCTGGAAGCTATTGAAAAAATCGCCAGAGGTTTTCATGAAAAATGTCCCCCTTTCACTAAAATATTCACCAAAAATACAAATTCCACCCGAATCCAATGGGGACTGCTGTGTCTCGTTCAGCCAGTATAGGACCACGTTTGGGAGAAATTTCAAGTCAATCGGTCCAAAGACCTGGAAGCTATTGAAAAAATCTGCCGAGGGTTTCATGAAAAATGTCCGCATTTCACTAAAATATTCACCAAAAATACAAATTCCACCCGAATCCAATGGGGACTGCTGTGTCTCGTTCAGCCAGTATAGGACCACGTTTGGGAGAAATTTCGAGTCAATCGGTCCAAAGACCTGGAAGCTATTGAAAAAATCGGCCAAGGTTTTCATGAAAAATGGCCCCCTTTCACTAAAATATTCACCAAAAATACAAATTCCACCCGAATCCAATGAGGACTGCTGTGTCTCGTTCAGCCAGTATAGGACCACGTTTGGGAGAAATTTCAAGTCAATTGGTCTAAAGACCTGGAAGCTATTGAAAATATCGGGCGAGGGTTTCATGAAAAATGGCTGCATTTCACTAAAATATTCACCAAGAATACAAATTCCACCCGAATCCAATGGGGACTGCTGTGTCTCGTTCAGCCAGTCTAGGACCACGTTTGGGAGAAATTTCAAGTCAATCGGTCCAAAGACCTGGAAGCTATTGAAAAAATCTGCCGAGGGTTTCATGAAAAATGTCCGCATTTCACTAAAATATTCACCAAAAATACAAATTCCACCCGAATCCAATGGGGACTGCTGTGTCTCGTTCAGCCAGTATAGGACCACGTTTGGGAGAAATTTCAAGTCAATCGGTCCAAAGACCTGGAAGCTATTGAAAAAATCTGCCGAGGGTTTCATGAAAAATGGCCGCATTTCACTAAAATATTCACCAAAAATACAAATTCCACCCGAATCCAATGGGGACTGCTGTGTCTCGTTCAGCCAGTATAGGACCACGTTTGGGAGAAATTTCGAGTCAATCGGTCCAAAGACCTGGAAGCTATTGAAAAAATCGCCAGAGGGTTTCATGAAAAATGGCCGCATTTCACTAAAATATTCACCAAAAATACAAATTCCACCCGAATCCAATGGGGACTGCTGTGTCTCGTTCAGCCAGTAGAGGACCACGTTTGGGAGAAATTTCGAGTCAATCGGTCCAAAGACCTGGAAGCTATTGAAAAAATCTGCCGAGGGTTTCATGAAAAATGGCCGCATTTAACTAAAATATTCACCAAAAATATAAATTCCACCCGAATCCAATGGGGACTGTTGTGTCTCGTTCAGCCAGTATAGGACCACGTTTGGGAGAAATTTCGAGTCAATCAGTCCAAAGACCTGGAAGCTATTGAAAAAATCTGCCGAGGGTTTCATGAAAAATGGCCGCATTTCACTAAAATATTCACCAAAAATACAAATTCCACCCGAATCCAATGGGGACTGCTGTGTCTCGTTCAGCCAGTATAGGACCACGTTTGGGAGAAATTTCGAGTCAATCGGTCCAAAGACCTGGAAGCTATTGAAAAAATCGCCAGAGGTTTTCATGAAAAATGGCCCCCTTTCACTAAAATATTCACCAAAAATACAAATTCCACCCGAATCCAATGGGGACTGCTGTGTCTCGTTCAGCCAGTATAGGACCACGTTTAGGAGAAATTTCAAGTCAATTGGTCCAAAGACCTGGAAGCTATTGAAAAAATCGTCCGAGGGTTTCATGAAAAATGGCCGCATTTCACTAAAATATTCACCAAAAATACAAATTCCACCCGAAGCCAATGGGGACTGCTGTGTCTCGTTCAGCCAGTATAAGACCACGTTTGGGAGAAATTTCGAGTCAATCGGTCCAAAGACCTGGAAGCTATTGAAAAAATCGCCAGAGGTTTTCATGAAAAATGGCCGTTTTTCACTAAAATATTCACCAAAAATACAAATTCCACCCGAATCCAATGGGGACTGCTGTGTCTCGTTCAGCCAGTATAGGACCACGTTTGGGAGAAATTTCGAGTCAATCGGTCCAAAGACCTGGAAGCTATTGAAAAAATCTGCCGAGGGTTTCATGAAAAATGGCCCCCTTTCACTAAGATATTCACCAAAAATACAAATTCCACCCGAATCCAATGGGGACTGCTGTGTCTCGTTCAGCCAGTATAAGACCACGTTTGGGAGAAATTTCGAGTCAATCGGTCCAAAGACCTGGAAGCTATTGAAAAAATCGCCAGAGGTTTTCATGAAAAATGGCCGTTTTTCACTAAAATATTCACCAAAAATACAAATTCCACCCAAATCCAATGGGGACTGCTGTGTCTCGTTCAGCCAGTATAGGACCACGTTTGGGAGAAATTTCGAGTCAATCGGTCCAAAGACCTGGAAGCTATTGAAAAAATCGCCAGAGGTTTTCATGAAAAATGGCCCCCTTTCACTAAAATATTCACCAAAAATACAAATTCCACCCGAATCCAATGCGGACTGCTGTGTCTCGTTCAGCCAGTATAGGACCACGTTTGGGAGAAATTTCGAGTCAATCGGTCCAAAGACCTGGAAGCTATTGAAAAAATCGCCAGAGGGTTTCATGAAAAATGGCCGCATTTCACTAAAATATTCACCAAAAATACAAATTCCACCCGAATCCAATGGGGACTGCTGTGTCTCGTTCAGCCAGTATAGGACCACGTTTGGGAGAAATTTCGAGTCAATCGGTCCAAAGACCTGGAAGCTATTGAAAAAATCGGCCAAGGTTTTCATGAAAAATGGCTTCATTTCACTAAAATATTCACCAAAAATACAAATTCCACCCGAATCCAATGGGGACTGCTGTGTCTCGTTCAGCCAGTATAGGACCACGTTTGGGAGAAATTTCGAGTCAATCGGTCCAAAGACCTGGAAGCTATTGAAAAAATCGGCCAAGGTTTTCATGAAAAATGGCTTCATTTCACTAAAATATTCACCAAAAATACAAATTCCACCCGAATCCAATGGGGACTGCTGTGTCTCGTTCAGCCAGTATAGGACCACGTTTGGGAGAAATTTCGAGTCAATCGGTCCAAAGACCTGGAAGCTATTGAAAAAATCGGCCAAGGTTTTCATGAAAAATGGCTTCATTTCACTAAAATATTCACCAAAAATACAAATTCCACCCGAATCCAATGGGGACTGCTGTGTCTCGTTCAGCCAGTATAGGACCACGTTTGGGAGAAATTTCGAGTCAATCGGTCCAAAGACCTGGAAGCTATTGAAAAAATCGCCAGAGGTTTTCATGAAAAATGGCCGTTTTTCACTAAAATATTCACCAAAAATACAAATTCCACCCGAATCCAATGGGGACTGCTGTGTCTCGTTCAGCCAGTATAGGACCACGTTTGGGAGAAATTTCAAGTCAATTGGTCTAAAGACCTGGAAGCTATTGAAAATATCGGGCGAGGGTTTCATGAAAAATGGCTGCATTTCACTAAAATATTCACCAAGAATACAAATTCCACCCGAATCCAATGGGGACTGCTGTGTCTCGTTCAGCCAGTCTAGGACCACGTTTGGGAGAAATTTCAAGTCAATCGGTCCAAAGACCTGGAAGCTATTGAAAAAATCTGCCGAGGGTTTCATGAAAAATGTCCGCATTTCACTAAAATATTCACCAAAAATACAAATTCCACCCGAATCCAATGGGGACTGCTGTGTCTCGTTCAGCCAGTATAGGACCACGTTTGGGAGAAATTTCAAGTCAATCGGTCCAAAGACCTGGAAGCTATTGAAAAAATCTGCCGAGGGTTTCATGAAAAATGGCCGCATTTCACTAAAATATTCACCAAAAATACAAATTCCACCCGAATCCAATGGGGACTGCTGTGTCTCGTTCAGCCAGTATAGGACCACGTTTGGGAGAAATTTCGAGTCAATCGGTCCAAAGACCTGGAAGCTATTGAAAAAATCGCCAGAGGGTTTCATGAAAAATGGCCGCATTTCACTAAAATATTCACCAAAAATACAAATTCCACCCGAATCCAATGGGGACTGCTGTGTCTCGTTCAGCCAGTAGAGGACCACGTTTGGGAGAAATTTCGAGTCAATCGGTCCAAAGACCTGGAAGCTATTGAAAAAATCTGCCGAGGGTTTCATGAAAAATGGCCGCATTTAACTAAAATATTCACCAAAAATATAAATTCCACCCGAATCCAATGGGGACTGTTGTGTCTCGTTCAGCCAGTATAGGACCACGTTTGGGAGAAATTTCGAGTCAATCAGTCCAAAGACCTGGAAGCTATTGAAAAAATCTGCCGAGGGTTTCATGAAAAATGGCCGCATTTCACTAAAATATTCACCAAAAATACAAATTCCACCCGAATCCAATGGGGACTGCTGTGTCTCGTTCAGCCAGTATAGGACCACGTTTGGGAGAAATTTCGAGTCAATCGGTCCAAAGACCTGGAAGCTATTGAAAAAATCGCCAGAGGTTTTCATGAAAAATGGCCCCCTTTCACTAAAATATTCACCAAAAATACAAATTCCACCCGAATCCAATGGGGACTGCTGTGTCTCGTTCAGCCAGTATAGGACCACGTTTAGGAGAAATTTCAAGTCAATTGGTCCAAAGACCTGGAAGCTATTGAAAAAATCGTCCGAGGGTTTCATGAAAAATGGCCGCATTTCACTAAAATATTCACCAAAAATACAAATTCCACCCGAAGCCAATGGGGACTGCTGTGTCTCGTTCAGCCAGTATAAGACCACGTTTGGGAGAAATTTCGAGTCAATCGGTCCAAAGACCTGGAAGCTATTGAAAAAATCGCCAGAGGTTTTCATGAAAAATGGCCGTTTTTCACTAAAATATTCACCAAAAATACAAATTCCACCCGAATCCAATGGGGACTGCTGTGTCTCGTTCAGCCAGTATAGGACCACGTTTGGGAGAAATTTCGAGTCAATCGGTCCAAAGACCTGGAAGCTATTGAAAAAATCTGCCGAGGGTTTCATGAAAAATGGCCCCCTTTCACTAAGATATTCACCAAAAATACAAATTCCACCCGAATCCAATGGGGACTGCTGTGTCTCGTTCAGCCAGTATAAGACCACGTTTGGGAGAAATTTCGAGTCAATCGGTCCAAAGACCTGGAAGCTATTGAAAAAATCGCCAGAGGTTTTCATGAAAAATGGCCGTTTTTCACTAAAATATTCACCAAAAATACAAATTCCACCCAAATCCAATGGGGACTGCTGTGTCTCGTTCAGCCAGTATAGGACCACGTTTGGGAGAAATTTCGAGTCAATCGGTCCAAAGACCTGGAAGCTATTGAAAAAATCGCCAGAGGTTTTCATGAAAAATGGCCCCCTTTCACTAAAATATTCACCAAAAATACAAATTCCACCCGAATCCAATGCGGACTGCTGTGTCTCGTTCAGCCAGTATAGGACCACGTTTGGGAGAAATTTCGAGTCAATCGGTCCAAAGACCTGGAAGCTATTGAAAAAATCGCCAGAGGGTTTCATGAAAAATGGCCGCATTTCACTAAAATATTCACCAAAAATACAAATTCCACCCGAATCCAATGGGGACTGCTGTGTCTCGTTCAGCCAGTATAGGACCACGTTTGGGAGAAATTTCGAGTCAATCGGTCCAAAGACCTGGAAGCTATTGAAAAAATCGGCCAAGGTTTTCATGAAAAATGGCTTCATTTCACTAAAATATTCACCAAAAATACAAATTCCACCCGAATCCAATGGGGACTGCTGTGTCTCGTTCAGCCAGTATAGGACCACGTTTGGGAGAAATTTCGAGTCAATCGGTCCAAAGACCTGGAAGCTATTGAAAAAATCGGCCAAGGTTTTCATGAAAAATGGCTTCATTTCACTAAAATATTCACCAAAAATACAAATTCCACCCGAATCCAATGGGGACTGCTGTGTCTCGTTCAGCCAGTATAGGACCACGTTTGGGAGAAATTTCGAGTCAATCGGTCCAAAGACCTGGAAGCTATTGAAAAAATCGGCCAAGGTTTTCATGAAAAATGGCTTCATTTCACTAAAATATTCACCAAAAATACAAATTCCACCCGAATCCAATGGGGACTGCTGTGTCTCGTTCAGCCAGTATAGGACCACGTTTGGGAGAAATTTCGAGTCAATCGGTCCAAAGACCTGGAAGCTATTGAAAAAATCGCCAGAGGTTTTCATGAAAAATGGCCGTTTTTCACTAAAATATTCACCAAAAATACAAATTCCACCCGAATCCAATGGGGACTGCTGTGTCTCGTTCAGCCAGTATAGGACCACGTTTGGGAGAAATTTCAAGTCAATTGGTCTAAAGACCTGGAAGCTATTGAAAATATCGGGCGAGGGTTTCATGAAAAATGGCTGCATTTCACTAAAATATTCACCAAGAATACAAATTCCACCCGAATCCAATGGGGACTGCTGTGTCTCGTTCAGCCAGTCTAGGACCACGTTTGGGAGAAATTTTGAGTCAATCGGTCCAAAGACCTGGAAGCTATTGAAAAAATCGCCAGAGGTTTTCATGAAAAATGGCCGTTTTTCACTAAAATATTCACCAAAAATACAAATTCCACCCGAATCCAATGGGGACTGCTGTGTCTCGTTCAGCCAGTATAGGACCACGTTTGGGAGAAATTTCGAGTCAATCGGTCAAAAGACCTGGAAGCTATTGAAAAAATCGCCAGAGGTTTTCATGAAAAATGTCCCCCTTTCACTAAAATATTCACCAAAAATACAAATTCCACCCGAATCCAATGGGGACTGCTGTGTCTCGTTCAGCCAGTATAGGACCACGTTTGGGAGAAATTTCAAGTCAATCGGTCCAAAGACCTGGAAGCTATTGAAAAAATCTGCCGAGGGTTTCATGAAAAATGTCCGCATTTCACTAAAATATTCACCAAAAATACAAATTCCACCCGAATCCAATGGGGACTGCTGTGTCTCGTTCAGCCAGTATAGGACCACGTTTGGGAGAAATTTCAAGTCAATCGGTCCAAAGACCTGGAAGCTATTGAAAAAATCTGCCGAGGGTTTCATGAAAAATGGCCGCATTTCACTAAAATATTCACCAAAAATACAAATTCCACCCGAATCCAATGGGGACTGCTGTGTCTCGTTCAGCCAGTATAGGACCACGTTTGGGAGAAATTTCGAGTCAATCGGTCCAAAGACCTGGAAGCTATTGAAAAAATCTGCCGAGGGTTTCATGAAAAATGGCCCCCTTTCACTAAAATATTCACCAAAAATACAAATTCCACCCGAATCCAATGGGGACTGCTGTGTCTCGTTCAGCCAGTATAGGACCACGTTTGGGAGAAATTTCGAGTCAATCGGTCAAAAGACCTGGAAGCTATTGAAAAAATCGCCAGAGGTTTTCATGAAAAATGGCCCCCTTTCACTAAAATATTCACCAAAAATACAAATTCCACCCGAATCCAATGGGGACTGCTGTGTCTCGTTCAGCCAGTATAGGACCACGTTTGGGAGAAATTTCGAGTCAATCGGTCCAAAGACCTGGAAGCTATTGAAAAAATCGGCCAAGGTTTTCATGAAAAATGGCCCCCTTTCACTAAAATATTCACCAAAAATACAAATTCCACCCGAATCCAATGAGGACTGCTGTGTCTCGTTCAGCCAGTATAGGACCACGTTTGGGAGAAATTTCAAGTCAATTGCTCTAAAGACCTGGAAGCTATTGAAAATATCGGGCGAGGGTTTCATGAAAAATGGCTGCATTTCACTAAAATATTCACCAAGAATACAAATTCCACCCGAATCCAATGGGGACTGCTGTGTCTCGTTCAGCCAGTCTAGGACCACGTTTGGGAGAAATTTTGAGTCAATCGGTCCAAAGACCTGGAAGCTATTGAAAAAATCGCCAGAGGTTTTCATGAAAAATGGCCGTTTTTCACTAAAATATTCACCAAAAATACAAATTCCACCCGAATCCAATGGGGACTGCTGTGTCTCGTTCAGCCAGTATAGGACCACGTTTGGGAGAAATTTCGAGTCAATCGGTCAAAAGACCTGGAAGCTATTGAAAAAATCGCCAGAGGTTTTCATGAAAAATGTCCCCCTTTCACTAAAATATTCACCAAAAATACAAATTCCACCCGAATCCAATGGGGACTGCTGTGTCTCGTTCAGCCAGTATAGGACCACGTTTGGGAGAAATTTCAAGTCAATCGGTCCAAAGACCTGGAAGCTATTGAAAAAATCTGCCGAGGGTTTCATGAAAAATGTCCGCATTTCACTAAAATATTCACCAAAAATACAAATTCCACCCGAATCCAATGGGGACTGCTGTGTCTCGTTCAGCCAGTATAGGACCACGTTTGGGAGAAATTTCAAGTCAATCGGTCCAAAGACCTGGAAGCTATTGAAAAAATCTGCCGAGGGTTTCATGAAAAATGGCCGCATTTCACTAAAATATTCACCAAAAATACAAATTCCACCCGAATCCAATGGGGACTGCTGTGTCTCGTTCAGCCAGTATAGGACCACGTTTGGGAGAAATTTCGAGTCAATCGGTCCAAAGACCTGGAAGCTATTGAAAAAATCTGCCGAGGGTTTCATGAAAAATGGCCCCCTTTCACTAAAATATTCACCAAAAATACAAATTCCACCCGAATCCAATGGGGACTGCTGTGTCTCGTTCAGCCAGTATAGGACCACGTTTGGGAGAAATTTCGAGTCAATCGGTCAAAAGACCTGGAAGCTATTGAAAAAATCGCCAGAGGTTTTCATGAAAAATGTCCCCCTTTCACTAAAATATTCACCAAAAATACAAATTCCACCCGAATCCAATGGGGACTGCTGTGTCTCGTTCAGCCAGTATAGGACCACGTTTGGGAGAAATTTCAAGTCAATCTCTCCAAAGACCTGGAAGCTATTGAAAAAATCTGCCGAGGGTTTCATGAAAAATGTCCGCATTTCACTAAAATATTCACCAAAAATACAAATTCCACCCGAATCCAATGGGGACTGCTGTGTCTCGTTCAGCCAGTATAGGACCACGTTTGGGAGAAATTTCGAGTCAATCGGTCCAAAGACCTGGAAGCTATTGAAAAAATCGGCCAAGGTTTTCATGAAAAATGGCCCCCTTTCACTAAAATATTCACCAAAAATACAAATTCCACCCGAATCCAATGAGGACTGCTGTGTCTCGTTCAGCCAGTATAGGACCACGTTTGGGAGAAATTTCAAGTCAATTGGTCTAAAGACCTGGAAGCTATTGAAAATATCGGGCGAGGGTTTCATGAAAAATGGCTGCATTTCACTAAAATATTCACCAAAAATACAAATTCCACCCGAATCCAATGGGGACTGCTGTGTCTCGTTCAGCCAGTCTAGGACCACGTTTGGGAGAAATTTCAAGTCAATCGGTCCAAAGACCTGGAAGCTATTGAAAAAATCTGCCGAGGGTTTCATGAAAAATGTCCGCATTTCACTAAAATATTCACCAAAAATACAAATTCCACCCGAATCCAATGGGGACTGCTGTGTCTCGTTCAGCCAGTATAGGACCACGTTTGGGAGAAATTTCAAGTCAATCGGTCCAAAGACCTGGAAGCTATTGAAAAAATCTGCCGAGGGTTTCATGAAAAATGGCCGCATTTCACTAAAATATTCACCAAAAATACAAATTCCACCCGAATCCAATGGGGACTGCTGTGTCTCGTTCAGCCAGTATAGGACCACGTTTGGGAGAAATTTCGAGTCAATCGGTCCAAAGACCTGGAAGCTATTGAAAAAATTGCCAGAGGTTTTCATGAAAAATGGCCCCCTTTCACTAAAATATTCACCAAAAATACAAATTCCACCCGAATCCAATGGGGACTGCTGTGTCTCGTTCAGCCAGTGTAGGACCACGTTTGGGAGAAATTTCGAGTCAATCGGTCCAAAGACCTGGAAGCTATTGAAAAAATCGCCAGAGGTTTTCATGAAAAATGGCCCCCTTTCACTAAAATATTCACCAAAAATACAAATTCCACCCGAATCCAATGGGGACTGCTGTGTCTCGTTCAGCCAGTATAGGACCACGTTTGGGAGAAATTTCGAGTCAATCGGTCCAAAGACCTGGAAGCTATTGAAAAAAATCGTCAGAGGTTTTCATGAAAAATGGCCCCGTTCCACTGAAATATTCACCAAAAATACAAATTCCACCCGAATCCAATGGGGACTGCTGTGTCTCGTTCAGCCAGTATAGGACCACGTTTAGGAGAAATTTCGAGTCAATCGGTCCAAAGACCTGGAAGCTATTGAAAAAATCGCCAGAGGTTTTCATGAAAAATGGCCCTCTTTCACTAAAATATTCACCAAAAATACAAATTCCACCCGAATCCAATGGGGACTGCTGTGTCTCGTTCAGCCAGTATAGGACCACGTTTGGGAGAAATTTCAAGTCAATCGGTCCAAAGACCTGGAAGCTATTGAAAAAATCAGCCAAGGTTTTCATGAAAAATGGCTTCATTTCACTAAAATATTCACCAAAAATACAAATTCCACCCGAATCCAATGGGGACTGCTGTGTCTCGTTCAGCCAGTATAGGACCACGTTTGGGAGAAATTTCGAGTCAATCGGTCCAAAGACCTGGAAGCTATTGAAAAAATCGTCCGAGGTTTTCATGAAAAATGACTGCTTTTCTTTAAAATAATCACCAAAAATACAAATTCCACCCGAATCCAATGGGGACTGCTGTGTCTCGTTCAGCCAGTATAGGACCACGTTTGGGAGAAATTTCGAGTCAATCGGTCCAAAGACCTGGCAGCTATTGAAAAAATCGGCCGACGTTTTCATGAAAAAGGCAACTTTTTTCATTAAAATATTTCACCAAAAATACAAGTTCCACTAAAATCCAATTAAAACTGCTGGCCTTTCTTTCGCCAGTATGGACAACATTTGTGTTCAATTTCGAGTCAATCGGTCAAAAGACGACAGTAACCCTAACCCTAGCCCCATAACCCTAACCCTAACCCTAACCCTAACCCTAACCGTAACCCTTAGCCTTAAGCCAGCAAAAAATACAAATTCCACCAGAATCCAATGAGAGACACTGTTGTGTCTCGTTCAGCCAGTATAGGACCACATCTGGGAGAAATTTTGAGTCAATCGGTCCAAAGACCTGGAAGCTATAGAAAAAATCGGCCGATATTCTCATAGGAAATGGTCATATGTCTTAAATATTCTCATCGAAAATGGTGATTTGGTCTAACATATTCTTTAAGAAGAGAAGCCCATCAGCTCAGTTGGTAGGGTGGTTGTCACACGTACAGAGGCTTTATCCTTGCTCCAGCTGCCCCTGGTTCAAGTCCTACCTGAGGCCCTTTGCTGTATGGGTATTCTGAACTTAACCATTTGCTGATTTTGCACTGCATGGGGTTTAAATTTGTCCTGAACATCCAAGACGCCCTGGAAAAAATTGGCAACAGTCATTCTCTTAAGTAGTAGATGCTGAATGCTTACAGCTATTGAAAAAATCGACCGAGGTTTTTATGACAAATTTGTATTTTTCTTAAAAATATTCATGAAAAATACAAATTCCACTAAAATCCAATAAAAACTGGTATGTCTCATTCTACCAGTATAACTGGACATCTCGGGGCATTGATTTTGAGTCGATGGCTCAAATGACCTGGAAGCTATTGAAGAAAACGGCGGGTGTATTCACTAAAAATCGTGATCTTTCTTTAAATATTCACAAAAATGTTTTGTTTTTGTTAAAATCCAATAAAAACAGGTGTGTCTCCTTCTACCAGTATAACAAGACATTTGGGCATTGATTTTGAGTCGATGCCTCAAATGCCCTAGAAGCTATTGAAAAAACTGGGCAATGTATTCATGAAAAGTGGTGATTTTTCTGTAAAAAAATCATGAAAATTAGAAATTCCACCAAAATCCAATATAAAAAATTGCATTTGAGTCAATGGGTCAAATGACCTGGAAGCTATTAAAAAATAAAAATGTAGATTTGTAAAAGTCAATTTTCACTGTTGAAATTTGTGTTTTCAAATATGCAGCAAGAAATAAGTAATCGCCAACTTTAAGTGGTAATTTATTTCTGATTTTTTTTGCTGCTTATGTTAGCCTACAGGAAGATGATGTATGCTATGAAATGTGATGGTGTCTTGTATTCACTTTTGGGCCAGATATTGGCATGACACAGAAATAAAAATAAACTACTATTACTTCTACTTCTACTACTACTACTACTACTACAACCAATAATAATTATAATAATATCACACAAGTCACCAAATGAAACAACATTTAACAAATGTAAGTTTTATTTTTGTTGTTACATAAATGTACAGAACACCAAAGAAGTACAGTACATTGCAAAGGCAGTAGTATTTACAAGGCGAGAGGCTACAACAGTTCTTGTGGAAGCTTTACAAATATGTAGCTATCTCTTTCATTCTACATGCAACTCAAATTGTAAGTTCATAAAAATACAATCTCACGAGTCTCCGCAAAGCCCCCATTGCACTGTACAATTATTCAGTTAAAATAGTTTCTGTATTTGTTCATAAACATTACTATTACACTTTATAGTACATAGGATTTGCAAGCTTGGCAGGTTTAAATGATGAAATAAAATATTTGTTTTCTATAAATCTAGTCCGATAAAAGCACGTTTTTCTCTTGCAAATAATATAAATAATTTACCTAAATGCTAAAAGCTGCACAGTTAAAAGGTACAGTAAGATGTTTTCAGTAACCCACAGCAGCATGTAGTGTAGGTTTGGGAGACAGTAGTTTTGCAGCATGTCAATGTAGTTAAATGTGAACAGTTTATATAAATCAGTATCCATGATTCCATCTGTGATGGTCGTCGGGTTTATATCACACACTCAAGCCCCCCCCCCCGCGCACACACACACACACACACACACACACACACACACACACACACACACACACACACAAAGACCCACTACTTTCACTGCGTAATGAAGTCTCCCTTTTTCTGAACTAACAATGTTTCTAATGTTATGATATTCAAATACATTCTTTCAGGATACAGTAAAAGTCTTCCACTTCTGTGAAGGATTGCACATTTTCCCTTAACAATTAAAACAACACAACTGAAGGAGAATCACTTAGCTTTGGTATGTCATTTGTTTCTGTGAAAGTTGTTGCCCTTAGTAGCAAGTGGTTGCTTTGTGACAATTTTCTATTATTAGTGCAATAAAAGCCTAAGTTTCTTTGCAACAGCAAAGTCTCTCATCTCTCTAAAAAACAACAGTATTGCTGCACATCTGAAGATCTGACTCTGTGACATTCTGACATGCTCTGAGCACAAAGATGAGAGGGTTTGGTTATTCCCAGGAGAGAGCAGAGTACTTGTTAACCACTGAGATGATAGCAGCAACCCCAGACAGGACCAGAGGCGAGGCATGGAACAGGGTGCTGTGCAGGAGCTGATGTCACACGCTGCTGGACCGCCATCAAAGAGTTGAGCCTGAGACCCTGGAGTCTGGGAGGAAAGCCGTGATGGCTCGGTAGCCTTGGGCTCGCCGGATCATGTCCCGGATCTCTCCGTTAAGATCCATCAGCTTGACAGAGATTTCTGTCAAGTCCTGCTTTGAGCCCACGAGAGCAAAAGTTCCCATCTGACCCAAGGTTTGATGTCTGAAGTAGATGTTGAGTAAGGTCTGGACCTCATCCTCAGAGGGGCTGCCAAAGATGTCGCTCGGCCAAGTTGTTCTGTAATAAATAAAGAAAATGTTACTTGTTTGACTGAGGGCATTTCTTGTGTGCCCCTTTCATATAAAGAAAAATAAACCTTTTTCTTTTCTCACCTGCACTCACGAATGTAGCGGATGGCAGTCAGAAACTCGTTGTTCTTCAGACATTCAAGGATGGCCTGGACAGCGACCTCAGAGGAGCTGAAGGTGGGCTCAGAGCAGGAGCTCTTCCGGGCGGCGATCTCATCATTCGTCACGGAGGCTGCTGCTACCCTCAGGTTGCTCTTCAACTCATTTAGCTCTCTGGACATATTTGTCAGCTAAAGGTTGAGAGAGATTCATATTAGATGGTGGGTGTCATGGTTCCAAAAAGAGAGAACAAGCAAATGCATTATGTACCTACCTCGGGAATGGAACTTATTGCATGGACCTGTTCAATCAGCTTACAGTAGGACTGAAAGAGCAGCAGCAGCTGAAAGTGGAGTTTGTAGAGTCTTTGACAGAGCTCCAGTTGCTGAAAGACAGAAAAGTGGATGTGAGCAAAAGGCCTCTTTATTGGGCTGGGTTTCTCTTTCTATTCCTCTATTACTTTCTACTTTATCAGGGCTTCTCAGTTCTGCATTTGGTGGATACTAAACTCACATGTAACTACAGTAGAACTACTTGTAAATAGATGTCAAACTGACTTTACAAGTACTAAAAATGGGATTGCAGCAAGTCTAAAATGTGGTTTCAGAAGCAGAAAAAGACCATTTCAAACAACAAAGAGGAACAAGTCTTTCCAACTTACAGCCAGTGATTCCATTTGCTACAAAGCAAGCATGTTACAGGACAGAGAAGAAGTAAGGAAAACAGAGAATCAAAAGACGGGCATGCAATTCCTCATAATTTTTCAGTACAGAGGGGTTGAAAAGTATTAGCACAGGTCATTTTATTGGCATGCAGAGAGGGAGAAAAGTGAGGGTTGATGTATGTGTAAATTAGAATTCAAAGGAGGGCTGGAAGTCGCCATGAATTAAAGGTTCCCTGTGGAGTTTTTGACCTCTAGTAGCGCTACGGAGTGGGTCCCTGTTTTTGCTTATCTTGTGCACGAGCAAGGGAACGCACATGAACACACACACCTGTGGGTGACAGGATACATAGTCCTACGAATGGTGTTGCATTATTATACTGATCAACAGGTAACTTGCCAAGACATCACTGCAATATGCCAATAAAGACAGGGAAGAAGAAGACTTTGAGCATGTAAACATGGATGTAAACAAGGCTGGTTTAAATAACTATACTACCATGAAAATGCTTCATGTGGGAGAAAATACACTCGACACATTTGTTAGAGCTCAGAATGCACACAAAACATTTGGTGAGAAAACTAAAAGACATTTAAATTTGTTTACAGGAAAACTCCACAGGGCCCCTTTAATTAAAAAGCCAAGTGAAACAAGCCAAGCACAATTTTGCCTGTCAATCAGCACAAATGCACTCACTTTGGTGGGAATCTCTTAGCTATATAATTACAAAGTTTTAACAGCAAAACTTTCCATTTTGCTGTTTTCCTTTTCTTTCCTATAAAGTGAGCGTAACCGTTTACTGCTTAGATTAAAAATGCAACTTAAGAAAACTTGCTCCCATGCTCAGCAGAGCTGAAAATAATCACAATGCACATTGGAATGAGATAATCAATGTGACGTGCGGCAACTTAAGGTTGTCAGAACCTTGACATTTACATAGTGCAAGAGAATTAGAGGTAACACTCACAGAGCTACAGTAGCACACAGTAATCGTAATGCAGAAAGTACAGTGTGAAAGGTCAGTTGAAGTGGAATCTTTAATATTTTCAGCCAGAACAACTATTTTCTTCTCTAGGCTGAATGCATGAAACTAAACCACAGAAAATACAGAATTTACATTATCGTTCAATTGATATGACAGCATGTCAGAGTTGTTGCTCAAATTCCTAAAAAACATAAGGCTTTACCTTTTTTTCATGCTCCGCTGGTTGACTTGTTATCACGGTTCCGCCAGGACTCCTGGGAAAGGTGGCCTTACAGTTGCTCAACCACTGTGGGTGAAAGACACGGCATAATAACAATTTAAACAACTTGGTGTCAACATACAGGTGATATTCCGCCCGGAAAGCACATTGTTTAATCTCCTTACACAGAGAGCTGCCTCCTTTCTGTTGTTGTAAGTATCAAGATACTCTTGAAGTTCCAGCACGCTGAATTTCATTTTTTCCAGCAGCCCATAAGACATAATCTGTGAAAAAAGAGTTTTGATGTTGAATTTGTTCAATTACCAGTTGTTAAAAACATATCAGAAACGGGGAACTCTGTGGTTACTCACTGTGTCTGCATCAATAAATAGCATCGGGCACTCTGAGCATGATGTCAGCATCTGAGACGACCTCAGAAGCCTTGATCCTAATCCTCTCAGGCTGTCACCGAGGTAACTCACAGCGTCACAGGTCAAGGAACAAAATTTGGTCTGAATACTCTGCAAAGCAAACAAAAATCTGGCTGTGATACTGTCAATGTCACTCCTACATTATATCATTTAAGCTTCTTACAATCTGTCATTTTTTCTGTTTCTCTCTGAAATTCTTCCCTGTCAGCTTTGGTCAGTGAAGTGGACAACATCTGGTTAACGAATCTCTGAAGATTTTCAAGCTGAGAGCATCTACAGTGCCCTCTTTTTGTCATTAATCAGACCTCTTCTCTAAAGGTTAATCAGCCAGATAACTAATCCTGTTACCCTTTCACTTTAGTTATTCAGTTGGACCAGGCACACTGAAGAAGAATCTGCATTTGTCTTATACAATCATACTCAGTACTCTCTACATTTAACCCATCCCTGGGGAGCAGTGGGCAACCATTATTTAGCCCAGGGGGACAAACTCCACCTCTTGCCTAGCCCCTCAATTGAGGGCACTGACAGGAGAAATAAACCTGATATATTGCTACCCTAAATAATGAAGGAGGAAACCCACGCAAGCATGGGGAGAACATGCAGACTCCACACAGAAAGGTTCTGCCCCAGCCGGGAATCAAAAAAAAGAACCTCCCCTTTTCATTTTTCAGGTGTATGCTGGCGACGACTATCGTACGATGCTATCATACCTGAAATAGTGTAGAAAACACATGGAAAGTGTAGACTGCGCAGGATCCATCGGAGTCCGACACAAGCTGGTTGATGTGACTTCGCCAAGCCTCCTCTGCGTCGTCGCACACTGCTGGTTGGAAAGCAGCGAGGATGGCGGAGAAGAAGGGTGACGGCGGTGGCGAGGAACGGGACTCCAGCATGTCGTCTCTCTCCTCCTCGGCAAGACTGAGCGGAGGTAAAAGCCAGGTTATTAACACATTTCTGTTACTTTATTTATTATTGAGAGAAGTTATCTTACCAAGTACATTTCTCTCATTTCTATACAAAAACATCTCATTACACGTAACATAAAAGACATCAATATATAACATTTCATTAAGAAAAATTGTTTCAGAAGTAGCATTTTCTCCAGTGTTGTGAGGAGGTACCTTGGTAAGCAGCCGTCAATGTCTAGCTCTCCTTGACAATCAATGTGAACCATGTCTATTGTCAGACTGTCACCACATTGAAACTCAGGTGGCAGCTCAGTGATGGAGAGAGAGATGTCTTCCTCATGGGCATTGGTGTCTTCATCTTCTTGGGACACCTCATGCTAAAAGAGAGCAAGAGGGACACATACTTCCTCAGCTGTTGGCAAAAATAACTAGAATCATGAGCAAATACTGAGGCAACATGCAGTAAAAGGTTATTATTAACTAAAATGTGTTCCCTCTGTTAAACTGAATCATTAGGTACATAAGTAATCGTGTGGGTAAAATGGATACACTAACCTTGGCACGGGACCCTATGGACACTCCTTGTCGTGTTTTCTTTCATTTGGTAAATTTAGTGTGCATGAATTGCGCCAATTTAATTGATTATAAAATAATTTAATGCAGCCAGCATTGTGGCCCTGCACACTCATGTTTTGGGGCAGGCAATGTGTAAACCTTTCTTGACCTCCCACATGCCAAGAGATTTTTAGTTGTTGCTTAGAGCCACCCACACAGAAGCAATAGGTATACACATTGCCTTAAACAGACAGACACAGAAAGGAAGATATATATTTATTTTTTATCTATTGCTGGCTACAACCCCCTAACATCCCCAGACAACCTCTGCCACAATTAAAATAAGGCACAAACAGGCCCAAAGCGTTATGGATTGGCTGCTTGCAGGTTTTTGCTCATTCGACTTTAGCATGCAGCTACTGAAATATCAAGAAAAGACCCTCTCATGCTCTACTCTGAAGAGAGGAAATGTAGAAAAGTGACAACACCAAAAACTTAACATAGACTGAACCCAAAGCACATAAAACATTCAAGACATTTCACAAGAGAAGATGCAGCAGAACAGCTCCTATTTGGCAAAATTAGTAAAGAACTCTAGTATGGAATTGCGATAGTTATTAGTAGTTCCCAGTATCTCAGACACTCTGAAGCCCTTATTCACCCGCTGCTTCGAGTCCTCTGGCAGTTGGACCTCGAAACTAGGATTTTTGGTGTTCAGAGGAGTTGACTCAGCCGAAGTTGTATCGTAAAAGGCGGAGGGAGAGTCCATACTGATCTCTCCTGTCGGAGAGAAGTTGACAGTCTGCAAAGAGACAAAGTCAAAGTTGTTGGAATCTTCTAGAAACCGCATGTGTCATTTTTCAATCAAGCTTTTTAGGAATATTGAAAAAAAAAAGCTGAGCTAAAGACACCAGATTGAAAAGTTTGACACTGAAAAATCTACAACACTCCTGAAATGCCTGTAAGCAGTAACGGTGGTAGAGTGGCTGTCAAATCAGGAACGGGAGGGGAGTGGGTGACAGCTGCATGGACACATGGGCTTTCCATCTGCTACCAAACTTTCCTCAAACACTGCGTGAGGACCACTAGTCACGGAGTAACAGAAAGATGACGCAAACAAGACAAATGATGATGCAAAACTTTCTGCTAGCAGCTGTAGGGTGCATGTGGGAGATTTTACTTTAATTTTTCATTTGGAGCTTGGTTACTTTTCCTCTTGTTGACACAAGACGAAAAGCAACATGGTCATTAAAATCAAATGCTGTATCTCCTTGGGAGCATGGATGTGCTCAGAAAATTTAATTATCTTGTGTGCAAAGTTGAAAATAACCTGAGGGTGGCACAAGAGGAGAGCTCATGAGACAACAGGGTCCAAGATGGAAGGAATTTATCCTCAGAATGCCCTAAATACATTTAAGCCGCAGCTGTGAGCATTCTTCACCCTACAGAAGACAGCCTGTGATAAGGATAATTATCTGATGCTTTTGGGCTCCACCAGCTACATTTTCCCCTTATTTTAATGCTTATTTACTGGTATACAAACAAAGGTGAACTTACAAGCTGTGAGTGGGAGAGTATCTGGCTGGCAGTGAGTGAATCTTCCTCAGACGACTCGTCTGAGTCTTCATGGGTGATCTTGCTGAGGCTGGGCATGCTGCTGGACAGCTGACTCTCCTCCAGGGGCTGCAGGTCACTCCGGTCCAGACTGTCCATGGAGCGTCTGCGTACGCCCCAGTTGAAGTTGTCCATAGTCTCTCCCTGCAACAGAAAACGGCCTTGAGTTACCAGGTAGCAAGAAGTACAGAACAATCTCTAACACAAACACATGCACACACACATACTGTACACACACATTCACACACCCATGCTGTGGATGTTCAGGGAGGGGGGTGGGCAGTCTCTCAGGGAGTTTTCCCCCACATAGCTAAGAATGGAGTTTGACATAGTGTTGCGAGTCCTTCACAGTGTATCTTCACATAGAGAGTTTCCTCACACCACTACCCAAGATGCTGGTGAAACTGGCAGAGATGTCTGGGTTTGAGAACACCTTGATATTGTCAGACGTTAAATATTTACAGGTTTAATCCCCCTGAGTCTGGCTGCTTCTTGTAGTGACTTTTCAACAGGACATGACTGGAGATGTCGGCCAACCTCCACATTCCACTGAAGCTCCACATCGACAGATGAAATAAGGGAGACTTCCTGTGGTGATAACATTAATACTACACTGACAGAACGCACAGACTTTGACTTTGGTCTATCAGATTCTTTTTTAAAGGAAACCACTTTATACTTTAGTTGAAAAACATTGTACATGATCATAAAACTTTCCTCACACCTGTTACTTTTTGTAGTGTCACTTATAAAACTGCCTGTTAGGCACTTTCTCTGACCACTGCAGTTGTTTTAGTTTTCAGTCTGTGTGAAATTTCAGCAGGGACAGAGAGAACCGCTGACAGGGTGTTCCAGGATACAGATACACAGTTACTTCTACAGCATCAAATGGCTACTTAAATTGAATAAAAAGATGTTCATAATCAAACAATGTGACATGCGTGTTGTTAAATGCCACCAGTTAACAATTACTGTAAAAATGTGAACAACAACGTGTACAGCCTCAATATGTGGGCCTCTGTGTAATTTGACAGAACTGACCTGAGCAAAGTTTCATATCTTCTCCTCTATGTAAACCAACAAAAATGATCACTACATGAACGTGAAATGGTCTGTGTATAACTTGCTGTTTGGCTTGCACAATGATTTCAGTGTGATGTTTATGAGAAAAGCAGAAAATGAGCAGTTTCTTCTACTGTGTCTCTAGATGGAGATATTATCCCAGATGAAGTTGAGACATATGACTGAGTAATGTTTCAAAATCCCATCATGTTGCTCGCATTCCCAAAGTTTTTGAAAGGAAAATAAAAAATACTGGTGAAGTGAAAAGTTAATCTCTACTATAGGTTAGATTCTATATTCAGATACTCAATTTGTAAGGCAAAATGCACAAAGACTACTATTATAATGTGCAATTATGTTGGAAAATCAACATCAGTGAAAATTCAGCCACTCAAAACATACACGTGTATAAAAGCTTTGAGTATATAATGGTTTCAAAGGGGATAAGTGTGTAAAATATCATAACTAATACTTGTTTTCTCTCATTAAAAGGAAAAATTCTTACGATACAATTACAGCATTTCACTAGTGATCATTAGACTTATTTCCACGTGTGAAAAGAGTAGTTCCAGAGGAAGCTGAAGTTAACATGATAAATTGCCTCCAGTGATGTCACTTGGAGGCTAAATTGCATTGTGGGTAATGTAGGCACTAGGTTTTGAAATGTAGTCCACTGGTCTAGCATTGCACTCCTATATCACTATTAACACTCGCTATGGATGGTGTGAAAACAAATGACCAAAGTCAGTACAGCAGAACCAGAGCTATAACCTCCTCAATTCACATATTCTTCTTCCTTTTCAAAACCTGCTGCCTACATTACCCACAATGCAACTCCAGCACCAAAAAAGGCATTATACTACTTCTTTTCAAACATGCAGTAGCACTCGCCAAGACCTGTAAACACACTTTAATGTGTAAAATTATGCTTAGTTACCCTTTGAGAGTTAAGTGAATTTATCTCTTGCACTTCAGTAATATAGCAGAATCTGTTTACACAACATGCACACACATTTGCTACTCTTTACCGGTGTGGCAGTTCACTAAATTATCCGAACAAGCAAACATGCCTTTTAAGAACACAGCAAGAACAAATGTGACATGACTAAACTTACCTGTAGCTCCTAGATAGCAGAGAGGGAAAACAGAGAAAAGAAACCCTGTTACACAGAGCAAGCAGACCTGAGCCAACACAGTATGAGAGTGCTCTTTGGAGGAAAATACTCTGTGTTTGACAATGTGGTCAAAAATCAATGTGAGAGGAAGCGAGGAGGATAAATCATGTTCTTTTTACACTGTTTTAAAACTTTTGAGGTACTGACACTCACCTCTCCATCCTCAAGCTCCACATCAAGGAAGTCAAAGTCTCTGAAGACTCTGAACTGCTGCTCTGAGGTGGTGTCGTCCATGTTGTCTGGCTCCCGGGTCCCATCGTCGGAGGACACCAGGCTGGGCTGGTGCTCCATGAGGTCCAGCTCCCCACAACTGGAGAAGATCACCTATACAGAGAAACAAAGAGACAAAAATGAAAAAATGTTGACTTTTCAATGCATGACGATAAAAATGTAATCCCACTGCGATTAGGAAGTGCGTCTTACCGAAGGGTTTTTTGTGAGCCCCACTTCTTGTCCACACAGAGACAAAACATTCACCAGTTTTTCACGTGTTCTTTTCTGCAGAGGGCGAGAGGAAAGGGAAACATTTTGAGCAAAATTCAGATGCCACAATTCAATTTCACTGTGTGTCTCACAATGTGAGCCTGAACACATCCAAACAGGGTCAAGCTGATCTGACCGCATTCCAATAACAATACCTTCTTGCATGCATGCATTCAACATGTGTTTTTATAACAAATCCAGACATAGATGCCATTTTAATTTCATTTGAAATAATGTGTTAAATATGCATCAAATGCACCTCTGAAACGTTTTCAACTTATGAGCATAATTCTCAGAAGAAATAGGAAGAACTCCTCACCTGTGAAGACTGAGGCCTCTTCCAGCTGACCGGCACCAGGACGTTGTTGGAAGTTGATCCCGAGGAGGTAGAGGAGGTGCTGCGGGTCACCGCTGTCGTCCTGCTCTTCACATCTTGGCCTGGAGAGCGCTGCAGGTCGTCATAACGCCGGCCAATCACCGGCGTCTAACAGCACAGACAAAAACAAACAGACACGTGGAGGCAGAGTCAGGGGAGGTTAGTCAGGCAATGACTCCACGGCTGCTCCTGCTTCTTCAGTTCCACGATGACTGTACAGTGAAGTTTCAACATAAGCTGACACTGACTTTTTATCAATGTGCACAGTGTTTATTCCACTTGGCATTCCAATTGCGTGAAGCCTTTGTGGAAAAATAACCCTACATTTCCTCTGCTGTATCCATCAGTTTAAAAATATCTGGATATTTTAAGACATATCACTGGTTTGTCCTGCGTGTCTCAAGTATAAATACACACACGGTTGGCTGTCCACTAGAACTCACTGATTCACATACAAAGGACGGCAGCAAAGAGCTGACATCATTTCCTGCCATTCATGAACTACACAAATAGCTCCCTGTTCAGTTCCCACACATGCACCACTCTGTATCTTTGACATCACTTTCCAGCTCTGCACTGCTTGGTTACTTGTGTTTACCTTTCGAGCTTTCAAGCTAATCTCAAGGGGATTGGTCAAAAAGAAATATCAGCATTGAGGAAGGGGAAGAAATTGTTTCCGTTCCGAAAAAGCTTAACAAGATTCCACATTGCCTCAATCAGCACCACACCCTGGAAAATACAGGAAAAAATACAAGGGGAAATATAAAAGCATTACACTCTCACACGATAAAAAGAAAGTCGGAGCCTCTTACCTCAGATATGTCAAAGTGGAAATCCAGTGTTTTCCCAGGCAGGGCCTTGGAGGAGCGGTCCCAGACACGGCTGATGTCCTCATAGGAGAGGTCACTGTGTGGGGATGAAGGCTGCACCAAACTGGCTGATCGAGAAACCACCAGCTTCAGGATATTCAGCGCTTCCCCCCAATGGACGGTCTACAGCCAACGCAGACATGCACACACCAAATCACCACCACAAAAACCAACATAACCGCATGTTTAGGAAGAAACAACCACAGATATATTTCTGTGTGGTTTAATGCAGTTCTATTTTTAGAGAGAAGTAGTTCTGGCAGTAAGCTCACATAAGGAAGCGAAAGGAAAATGGATTCAGTATGAAGCTGAGCAGAGGCCTGGTCTGTGGCAGAAAGGCAGACTGTTTATAGTTTGGGTGTGTCTACAAATTTACTGTGCTGACACAGGACATTTTTTTTTCCCTTTTTTTCCCCATGAACAAGACTCTTACTCAGAGCGCCATGCCCAAAGATTTCCAATGATCACATCTGATGCAAGTGATTGAATGGTTTCACTTTCTGAACACATTGAAAGAAATATCCTCAAAATATAAACAACCATTCACTAAGAATCAATATAAGGTATAAAGTCACCGCATGTTTTATCTAATTATCTGCAGTGGGACACATGCTCAGGTGTTTTCACTCACCTGAACAAATTTTTCAATGGTCTTGAGCACCTCCATGTTAAAGGGTTTGGCTTGAATCCCACTCAGGTCCATGTGACTGAGGAGGCTGTAGATGATTTGTAGAAGCGTCTGCTGCATACTGGGGAGACCTTTCTCCAACAACTGTTACAACAGAATTAAAAGTAATTATTGCTGTACAACCCTTCTACTGTTGCTCATTAAATATGTGATTGGCTGACAAACCTCTGCCATGTAAGTGACCAGGTTGAGGGTGATATCCGAGAAAGCTTCGTGAAGATACCGACACACCACGTTGACCCAAGAGGAGCAGTCTCGCGTGTAGGAGTGCGTTTTGTACAGAGTCATGACATGAGCGAGGTTGGAGAGCTTGGCGTTCTTCTCCTCAAGGCAGACCTGCACGCAAAAAGTGCATCAGTTGTACCAGCTTTTTACATTTCAAGCTTCTACTGAAGTTTTCCGACTGAAGCTTGGAACATCTGTCGTCATGTTTTATGACATCATCATTAAGCGATTCATCTAAATTAGTTGAGAGTCCTTTTTAAATGAAACCAAGTTTCTTTATTGAATATTTTTAAAGGCTAAATGGCAACAAATATGGACTGAAGCAGAATATTTCATTAGATAAAAACATGTTGTGAATTTTGGAAATGAATGAATAGACATTAAAAAGACGCTGTGCAGCATTCAAATGCTGATTTGGAGGTCAAATGTTAACGGTATGAATGAAGCTTTGAAGCTTTGAACTGTTCAGTCCAACCCTACTTAAAACATAATTATCTTTTAGCTAAAATGAGGAAAAGAACATTCATGAATCAAACCTGCGCTATCCTCTCGGCGACATCTCGACAGAACTGCGATGGGCCGTCAAAGTTCTGCACGAGATGTGGAAGCAGGCAGAGAACATTCAAGGGAAAACCTACAGGATGAAACAGACAAGTTGATGTAATGTTTAACGTGAAAATATTCACTTCACGAGCTGTGTAAAATCATATGGATACAAGGTTGCAGCAATTTAGTTTTTTGTGTGGATTTTTACCAAATGTAACACCTGCACTGAATAACAGAATCACAATGTTCAGATTATCTTTGTACCTATGGCTTGTGAAGTGTCCACGACAGGCACTCGTGACACAGGTGTGAGCTGGCAGAAGAGCTGCAGCGTGAGGTCAGTGGTGGACACGGAGGTGAAGCCCTTCAGCAGCAGCTGCTGCAGTCCAGTGAAGCTGCTCCATCTAAGCTGGCTCTGCAGTTTCTCCAGCTTCTCCCTGTTCTCCGGTTTGTCGAGCGACAAGTGGCCCAGAAGCTTATTCAACAGTCTCAAAGACATCTGATACTCAAACTCAAAGTCTGACTCCATCAGCGACACCGCCACCCAAAAGATGGTGGCTAGCAGGTTGCTGGGGTGGTTGATGTTGGTTGGGTCGGTGATGTTGTCTTTAGATGAGGACGAGCTGCGGGTCCTGGCTAATAAAACCTGCTGTTCACAGGCTTGGATACGGTCCAGTGTGGCGCTGCGAGGTGGATCAGAACACCTGTCCGCCTCTCCAAACTTCTTGGGGACAGAAGAGCTCCTCTGATGTCGGCTCCTCTCCTCTCTTCTGAGGTTAAGCTGCCCGGTGCTCTTCCTGTTGGACAGCAGCTTGAGGCTGGTGAGGAAATCTGGAGAGGAGGCTCTGCAATCAAACAAACAATAAATTAGTTCAATTCATTTTGATGAAAAAATACCTTCTTTCGTCATAAATATATGTAGAGGAGACACAGACCTTGTCAATATAGCCATGAGATCATTGTTCTTGAGACAGTCAGCCAAATTATCCACCACAGACTCCAGTGTAAGTAAAACTTCCATCACATAGCCCTGCAGGAGAGAAAAAACACTGCAGAGCTGTCGAGGACTTTCTTGTATTTTTGTATCATTTAATTAGAACAGAGTATGAATTAGTTAATTGTTGACAAATATAGCTTCAGTGAAGGTAGAGAGAGGTTTTGTTTTCAATGCTGGGTTTGGATTTGATGGACAGGTTGAAGGATTAGCTGATGATGATCTAGGATTTCTGCCATTAGATGATTATTGGTTTTAATGCTGCGTTCAAGTGCTCATAAGAGGGTCAAACATCCAGGGCATCGAAGTCATTAACTGAAAGCCACTGAATTCATTCATGTGATACTTCCTTAAAAACAAACTCAGAACACAAATGATCCAGTAAATCAATATAAACTGTTTGTAGTTCACCAACAACAAAACACTTAGCTCCACATACACATGAAGCACTGACCTGCACTTCTTCTCCATGTTCACCGACCACTTCCACCAGCCTCGAGAGCAGATCAGAGACCGCGTGGGCAGAGATGGGCTGGCGGAGGGCTCGGAACACCTGGAAGGAACGGCCGGCATAGTGACGCGACGAGCTGCACAAGGCCGTCTGCAGCGCCACGTCGCTTAGCTGCTGCTCCAGGTGGAAATCTAACAAAGATGGAGCAATGAAAACACAAATTATTGAGTGGTCTTAAATTAATCAATCAACTAATTAATAATTACTGCTAAGAAGATATTGAAGGGTTACCTGACTTGGACTCTCTGAACACAGATACAACATGTCGCAGAAAGTTCGTCAGCTGTCCAGTGCTTTTTGAAATTTGGTTCTTTGGTGAAATGTCTTCGTGGCACCACAGTGGTCCATACGCTCTGTAAAACAACAGTTTCCTAGTTATTAACAACACACAGTATATTCTCTAGTCTGTGTTAACAGCGGTACAAAGCATGTATTCAGGCATTCCTGTGCTTCTGTTTGAAAGTATTGTCAGACTTAAACTGGAAATTGAATAAACAAATTCCAAAACATTTCAAAAGACTTAACAAGATGACATGTTTTTACTGCAATTTCCATTATGTAATCTTGGTAAATACCAGCAGCCTCAACTCATTTAAATATCAAATCTAATCTACCGATCCATTGCACTTTGCATACAGCACCACTAGGTGGAAATCTACATCAAGATATAGAGTAAGTAAATCAGAGGGATATTTCTGCCATATGATATTCATTTACCATGTAAAATCAAATAAGTAGGGACCGAGTAAAACAGAATGCCCATGTAGTAATATCCTTTATACAATCACAAAGTGATCGCCAAATCCTTGCTTGAGAACTGGAAATGACTCTGAAAGCATATCGACATCAGCACCTTGTCGTCAAAAACTCAATGAGCTTGTTCGTCTTCTCGTCCATTTTACTGGAGGCCACCAGCTCCTCCACCTCGTGTGAGATCTCCGGCAGGTTGTTGCTGCTGCCGCCCAGGCTCAGACTGGATGACGTAGAAGAAGAGCTCAGACCAGAATCTGGCACAGGAGACGCCTGACACTCCCGCAGGAAGTCGACACATCCTCCTGCACGCAACAAATAAACAGGAGTGTGATCAGAATCAGGTTTGATTTCATTTTGTAGTGTGTGAGTGTAACTTGCAGCTGGAGATGGCAGGAGTTAATGTATGAAGAGAGCAGCATGACCCGTGTTTTCACATGTCTGGAATTTGAATCCAATTAGCCTACTGACTGTATTTATTTGATGTGGTGGAGCTGACGAGTTGAACTAAGTTGCTACACAGCTTATCTCCTTGTTAACTTACAAACATCTGTACAAATACATTAAACATGGGAGTGAAGCTGTTGCGAACACTGAGAAGAACTTAGATGTTTTCTTTGGATGTCAGTGGCAGCGTTATTCACTATTTTTAGCACGGAAGTTGTATTCAAATGGTCAAACGGACAAAGGACACTCACATTTCAAAACGTCTAGACGTTTGCAAAACAAATTATCTGCAGGGGGAGGAGGGGAGCCGAACCAGCGTATCTGAGCCCTGAGCAGATGGCCCCAATTTGGGCAAGAGGATAAAAATAGCAGAAAGGAATGCTTTAATCAAGACCTTTGATGTCCTCTGTGCTCAATATTGCTTTTGGCACGGTGTCCAAATATTTTCTCCACAGATAAGAAACCTATCCATCCTCTGACAAGAATGTTAGTCATTCCCCCCTGATGTTCGAGTTTATATTAGCCAGAGAGATGAGCAATGTGTCAAATGCCAGGCTGCTCTGTCAGCTGGACCGAGAACTACTCCAACCTTTTGGCAAAGTGTGAAAGTATTTGTAGTTGAAACACAAACAGGTGAATTTTTACCTGAAGGTAAATACTCTGGCTGCAGACTTGGTTTGCAGGTCAGGGTCTTGGTGCCGTTGATCTCACGCGTCTGCAGCAGGACTGAGGCGATGGCCTGGAAGTTGTTGTTGCAGGACAACGTGATGAGCAGGTGGAGGAGGAGACGTTTGCTGTGCTCAAACACCTCCGGACGGTAGTGATCCATGCCTGAAGAGAGGAACAGAGCAGTCGGCCTGTTTCAGATCACTGGGAACTCAAAGACAAGCTGCTCTTTGTTATAGCGGGGACTACTGACGCTGAAGTTTCTTCTCCTGATTTCACAACCTTTATCTCACAGTCCTAACTTTATCTCAGTCATGATATTCATATTGTACAGATGGTTTTACAGGGTAACTGATCATAGCGTTAACTCACCCAAAAACAAGGCATGAAGCAGTAAAGGCAAGTGCATGGCCCAGTCCTCCCTCACACTGTGGTCCACAACCATCTCCGTCATGAAGATGACTGCTATATTACACCTATAACAAAAAAAAACATGTACTGACGAGTTGAGGGGTGCTGGTTTTATCTGCAGGCCTTTGGAGGTTATTAAAGATCAACGATCAGTATGATTGCAGCGGCTTTGGAGGTAGAGCCATTATCCACCAATTACAGGGTCTATGGTTTGATTCCCATCCCCTGCAGACTACATGTCAAAGTGTCCTTGGGCAAGATGCTGAAGCCCAAATCGCTCCTAGTGTGTGAGTGTGTGTATAAACCAAAGGTAACAAAGGATACCGGATTCAAAGATGAAACCAGTTCAAGTTGTCCTTTTTGGACCACAGGGGAATCTTTCGCAAGGCTGAGCAGCGCCACCTTATCCAGGTCTAAATAATGCATTCATGCTGACCAGCAGTAGTTTTGTCTTGACATCTTATATTCGACTACCAAATTTTGCACGGATGTGTGCAGCAGTCTAACCTGTGCAGTGGTCCTCTGGGAGTGATGGTCTCTGGCAAGAAGTCCACCAGCGGAGCCCAACATCCTCCATTCAGAGGCATGGGCAGAGGATGAGGCTGGTTGGTCTCAATGACAACCATCAGCCAATCAGCATAGGGGGGCAGAGGTTCACCTAAATGGTTAGAGAGACCGATGACATTTAACGAACACAAACACACATTTCATTAAAAAATAAGAGTGTGTGGACGCTCTGTAGCAAATGAAAGACAAGAGTTGCATTTAAAACTACTTTTTATTCTTAATTATTCCTTAATTACTTAATTATTCTGACTCACAATAGTCAGTCACTAATTCAGACCAACAGAGTGTAACAAAGCTGTTTTTGGGTCACTGGCAGCAGTGAAGAGGCCCTGGGCCTGACTACTTTTATTTCAGTGCCAGTTCTCACAGAAGCCTTTTAAGAACCCCAGGCGACTCTGCACTGCTCATGCATTATCAATGACACCATGCCGCTCACCATCTTACCCTCCAGCCCCACAGCCTGTGTATTCCACACTCACCAGACCATGACAGCCACATTTTTTAACAGGGTGTCTGGAGCAGAAATAAACTCACTCTTATCTTCATCGTACGATCCTCCTGAGCTGTTGCTGTAGCGTGATTCCAGGCGGTTGTGGGCTCGCATTATGTGGCTTAGCCTGAGGTCAGAGAAAAAAAAAAAAAAATTAATGATGAGTCTCACTGGGACTGTAATTAATCTAATGATAAGCTCTAAGATACTTAGGTCTACCTCTCTTCATTCTCCTTTACAGTCTTGGCATCATCTGTGTCAGGAAAGCTCTCCTGGCCTGGGACGACAGTATTGCTGCTCGATGTGGTGCCTAGAAATGAGACCAAAGAAGAGCATTTTAAAGTCAAATGGTCGTCTGATGAACTTGAACATTTTCATTTGGAAAGTTGCATTGTAAGTTTTCCTTTTTGAACCTTATGGACCAATCAAACAGCTCAGACTGGATTCAATTAAGTTGACAATGTTTAATGAGATCACGTCTTGTTTGTGACTAATACCAGCTTCTGCTAATTATTACTGTTTGTATTGTATTGTTATTATATGTTTGTTATAGCTTTAAGTTGCATTTGTTTCTTTTATTATAGATTTGGGGCGCTGGTCAGGTACCGGCCCTCCTTTTGCTATCTGGGCGCAGGTAACGTGGGAGGGTTTTTGGTGAATGTTGGGAACTCAATTTGTGGTTGAGACAGTGTTTTGCTCACTATTTAAGCTCTTTCTTTCATTCATTCATTTCATTTCTTCTCACACTGCACTTGGGCTACAAGAATTGTGCCTAAACTGGGCTAAACCCGACTTTAGTCTCTGCTTGCCAGCCTTGTTCCATTGCAGGGTTATTCCTGAGTTTGGGGGGTTTTCCCCTGAAAATCATTCATCATCACACATCATTATAGAATGTGAACATTAGTCACATGTTTCAACAGACATTTAACCCTGAGCTAGTAGAAATGTGGTGTGAATCATGTAGCGCTGGCCTCAGCTTAACCTCGGTTATCCTGGGGTCAGCTCTTTTGCAGCCCTGGGCCAAGAATACACCGTATGAAAAGCCCTTTTGAGTGAATTAAATAAATAAATCTGATTTTTGAAGTGACGAGAAGTGAGCTGGAAGCAACCACTTCATCAGTGCCTGCGCCAATTAATGTCAAAAAGACGACAATGAATTTTAACATGAACGCTGCTTCACAATCACTACTGGGATCCAGAGCAAACACACTTTTCTACGGTTGGCTACTAAGTGGTTCCACTGGATCAGTTGGGATTTCCTGGTTGGTCGAGTTTCCCATTAAAACAAATTCAACTGGTGTTCATTCTGTTCAGAGAGACAGAGTCGTTAAAATGTACCTGAAGCTGCTGTGGAGACTTTGTGGCTCGTGGCGGTGAAACGATAGAAGGGAGGGCTGTCACAGTGCTGCACCACCGGGTTGACTGGATCTGTTTGTTGTAACTCAAATATCAGCTCCTCCATAGTTTGCATGGTGTTGTTCCGGCACAGATAGATCACCACCTTCTTGATCTGAACAAATATGTCACAGGATATATTCGTGAGAAACTAGAAAAAGCTAAACATAAAAGACAGCTACATAACATTTTCCGGTTGGCCGAAATTATATAGGAAAGATATCTTACATATGGCAGGAGGGTGGTGTCACTGCTCACACCACATAGGCTGATGAGAAACTGCAGTGTGGTTCTCAGATTGTTGCTCCACTTCTCGTTGCTGACTAAAGCATTCCATGCGTTTTCCATCTCCGGTCCAGGTAGATCATCTCCATACTGACCAGAAAAGAACATGTTAGTTGCATTGACCATAAATTACCGATATCCTAGATTTGCTTACATTTCCCTGAGGTGGCTTTACCTTGGCGGTCATGAACATGAGGTTATTGAGCACCATGGATGTGGCCTGCAAGGAGCCCCAGCCTGTGCCCTTCAGTTGATGGGATGAACTGGTGCTGATCGTGCGGCTTGAAGCGTCATAATCTGAGGTGCAGGGTGTAAAGACCGGGAGCAGCAGGCCGCTATCCACCAGCTCGATGTTACCGAGCCAAGGCAGGAGGTAGGTTAGCATGATCTGCCTCCCATTGGGATGAGTGGTGGGGAACCTCTGGCTAACCTCTGGAACAATATCAAAAAAAACATCAGTGTTTATATCCTGCATGGAAATAAATACATACTGCATACTCAGTTTTAACCATAATTGCCAGTTTGATCGTGATCCACATATGATTTCAACTTAAATCTGAGCGTCCCTTAATCGACTTAAACTCTCAGTGTTTCTGTGGTTAGTGGAGCGTCCATAGATACAGTATCTTTAGAAAATGAACAACCAGCATTTAGTGGCAAGCCATAAGAAGATGACAAGCCTGCACGCTGAAATACCCCGTGGCCAAACACACACACACAACATACACACACACACACATGCGCACGCGCGCAGCACACATGTGACACAAACCTGAGAATAGAGGAAGTGTGAGTTCAGGGTACATCCTGGCCAGCTGGCTGGAGAGCTGAGGCAGGGAGACACTGTACAGAGGCGGCAGTGGGCCGTGGGTGCCATAGAGGATGCTGTTTGGTTTCGGCTCTGCGATCCTCTTAGAGTACACAAACAACTTAGCCTCCAGAATCTGTTCGAAGAAAGAGGAGAAACATGCGATTTATCCATCTGAAGGTGTCTTTTGTAAAATATGGCCAGAATTTGAAAGTAGCTGCAAAAATATAGGGGGCAGCATAACCCCAGAGCTGCAGCTCAGTATACTCTTTGCTGTAGCCACCTTCCATCAGGTTATTACCTTGGTTGTCCATGAAGCTAGTGGCCATATTAGCTTAAGTTATTGTGGATGAGACAAACCAGTGGTGAGTTTTCTTTTGTTTATGTCGAGTTTGAATGTTTTTCTTTTTTTAGTAAGAAAAACAGATGAACAAATAATTCCTTTCTTGACATTTTGAAAGTTCATTTAGTACTATCGCTTCTTGAGGTACAAAGTGGTTTTACGAGACAGGACCATGCTCCAGGAAGCACGGCAGGCTTTGAAGCCAGTTTTTGTAGTGGCCAAACCGTGCGATAATGTTGTTCACTATCATAATTTAAGCCATTCTGTCCAATAAAATTTGGAAAAGTCTAGAAGAGCTGCATGATTGAATTATTTTGTCCCCATTCAAGTTAGCCAGGTGCTGAGCAGCTTCCATACAAATGTGCATGTTTTAAGCTAAAATCCTGGTCATATTTTACACATTGCCACTTTCATCACAGAAATCTACACAGGACATTGGGCAACAGTGCTTGTGTTTCTCACCTGCATCAGCTGCATTGAAATCTCATAGATTTCTCTGTTGGTGTCTGACGCCTTGAAGAGGACCAGATTCAGCAGAGTGACTATATCACTTGGGTAGTTTCGGCTAGTAAGGAAGGAGAGAGGGCAAAAATAACTATGAAGTAATGTTTCTGCATTAAGAAATCAGTGCTGAGTGCTTGAGTTCATGTTTCTGAGATAAAGCAAGAGAACTTCAGACAAACAGGGAGCTCTTTAGGAGGATTAGCTGAGGTGAGGCTTTAGAGTCTAAGTGGTTTCCTCACTTAGACAAGAAATCTGCGTGATCCTGAGAATACAGTATCTGAACTAAATAGGACTCCACAAAAAGAAATGAAGATGAGAACAAAACTGTGCTTTTTAAAAACCATGTTCACAGGCAGCTGACCTCTACTAGCTGAACAGATGACAGGGAGATTGTGAGGTTTTGTACCTGCTGCCACAGACTGTAGCGATGGCTTTGAAGCAGCCTGAGGCGAGCTGGTAGGAGCCTGTGTAGCAGCGATCCACAGCCCAGTTGAATAGGTTGACCTGGTCGGCATTGAGCTCCAGGAGCAGGATGACCACTTCACAGCCAAGCTGGTGGACCTGAGCCAGGAGCAGACAACAACACAGACTCTCTTGAATTTCATGTCTTTTTTTAAGGATTCCCTGTAGACCTGATTTTATCATGACCTATTTTTGACAGATTCAGGGATTGAGTGTAAAATGATTCCAGTAGCTCCACTTCCATCATACAAAAAAGGCAATAAATTGCATTTTCTGGGCAACCTGCCCAGGTAATGCTACTACTCAAAGCATGTACTGATAGCATGAGGGCGAATGTGTAAAATAAACAAGCAGGTACTTTATCTTGTATCACAGTAAACTGAAGTAAAGACAATATTAGACAAATTTATTTTGAAACAAAACTCTCTTTCACTACTTGCCAGTGCTCCTGCAAGATAATGGTGAGCACTTGGCAAAGTCGAGTGTTGGGCTTTTACAAAGCCGGCTTCAGCAAGCTATCAGAGGGGCTTTCTGGGTCAGCTCTTTGTTTCAATGCAGTGCAGTGGTAAAGTATTGGCCACATACCCGCTGATCCTGGCAGGCTAGTATATTATCCAGCCACTTATAGAGGTATCCGTCTGGAGAGAGGCCAACGTTATCAAACACAGGCCCGCAGCACAGCACAGCAGACATGGCCTGAAAGAGCAAACAGTCAACATCACTCACTCTGTTATAGATTTTAATACCCAAGAGAAACATATTCACAGTCCTACTTTTTCCATTCATCTTACACTGGTCCACCCCCAGAAAAAATGTTGTAAATCATTGCAAAATAACACATATTTTATCCCAATGTGGTCTTTCAACACAACACTGGCCAAGCAGAGTGTTGTAAACAAAAGAATCAAATATGAAAAAGTAAAAGTATGGAGAGAAAATATAAATTTGGAAAATATAAATCAGTGTTTTTTATTATCCTATTGCAATAAAATTAATTTAATTAAGTATGTGCTAGCATGGCTCTGATGCAGCAAGCAATCTGCAAACTAAAGTTATAAAAATACATTTAGTGGAGGAAAAAGTACAAAATTCGCCTCAAAAAAGTAGTGCAGTGAAATAGAGTAGCAGAAAATGAAAAATACAAATAACTTAAAAATTGTGCTCAAGTATAGTACTTGAGTAAATGTACTTAGTTACATTCCATCTCTGGCCAAGCCAAAGTGGCTGCCTCAAAGTTTTCTTGAATATCTGACTGGCAACTGTGTTGTTTACACTGCACACAGCTCAGGATGGTTACTCATATTATGTGAGATTAACCTAAGTCTGTTGTTTCTTCAGAACTAAAGATAGAACTGAGAAATGCAAAAACCTAATGTTGGTGAAACCAGGATTGTCTGGGTGGAGCACTTTCTCATGCAAGTTTGTATTTGTCTTGTGGGTGGAGAAGAGTCCACACCAAACAAGAGAATTACATTTGAAGAAATATCTTGGCTAGCAGAGATAGGATGGGAGGGATTTTCTCTAATGCAGCAGATTGTTGGTGATCCGGGGGCTCGTTTCACAAAAGATTTATGCTCAACGAAATAAGTTAAATCTTAAGACACAAAAAGCATATTTCATTTTTACAATAGACACAAGAAATATGTGGACTTATTCTGCAGTTTCTTTCTCAAATGCATGCGTTGTAATTTCATAAACAAATCCAGAACAATCCACTGCTAAGTTCATGTAACACACACTAAAATCTGGCTTTTTGTGTTCAGTGCAAAAGGTTATAATTGGCATTAATTCTTGGGTCAAATGGTTCTGCGGTAGTCATGGGTATTTTTATCGGCTCTAATTGGCTGTAATGGAAACATGACGCCCAGGTGTACACGCTAATTGTCCCTTTTCTGGCATGATGCTATGATGCATGTTGAGGTTACGGACGTTGGCACGTAGCAGCAGTTTGAACATCGCTCAGTTCTACATTGAGTTTGAACGAGAGACTCAAGTAAAATATGTTAAAATAAACCATTGAACTATTGTCAACTCGCCTCCTTGTTACTTTCTGCTGTCCCCTGTCCTCTGCAAATTTGTGAAGTTAAACTACTTGCAATGGGAGAGGAGTCAATCTTACATTTTTAGCAGGTGTAATAAAACAGCAGATAAGTGCTTATTTTGGAGTAAAAAAAAAAGTTTGTGGAAGGCAGTACATTGCAGAAAGTGTGTTTACCTTCAGGGCACAGTATTGATATCTTGTTATCTGGTGATTCCTGTCACTGTAGCGGTCCAGAGGGGTGAACATGATGCTGAAAGGGCCGGCCCACTGACTGAAGAGGATGAAGAGGTGATGCCGCAGGCTCTGCTGTGGAAACAGGAAGCGCCTGTGGTGCACTGGGGAGGGAGACAAGAAAACCTGTTACAGGTCTGCTCATTGAGAGAGTGACAAGTCAGCAAAAATATTGAAGCATCTTAACTCTTAACTAACTACTAAAAGTGCATTTTCCAGTATGATAATAAGGTGTTGTTGTCCCTCGACGGATCATTAGCCATTCAGTGGGGACTTGTGAATGCTTGGCAACCCATGACTCATCACATGTCGTGGCCTGCTATGTCCTTAAGCAGCACTACTTTTGCAGCTCTGTTTGGGCGACGTCCAAATCAAGATCAATGTCAAGTGTCTCGTGCTCCATGTGCTGAGCTAACAGAGGCCAAATGGAAGCCTGTTATATAACTCACAATCCACAAATTGATGACAAGGACGGATGGATTGTTTTAGTTATTGAAATAAAAGAACTGTATTCAATATGTTTCAATCTGACCTGCAGAGCATTTTAGTGACAAGAGAGCCCTTTCGAGCTGAGTCTACCTGGTACACATTGGATGAGGTTGGCCACCATGGCGCTGAAGTGAGCTCGGATGTCCTTGAGGATCTCTGCATCTTTGTCATTCTCAGCTTCCAGGAGCATCCGGGTTAGATCCACATACTCCAGGAACAGAGCGCCCAGAGCGAGGGTGTCACGTTCCAGAGCTCCGTTTGTACTGTAGGATCACAGAGAAAACACGGAGACGCCCAATGAAAAGAAATCACAGACCAAACAGTAGGTAAGAGTAATATTTCAGCTGCTTTTTCAACATCTGTCAACATGCAAATAATACTACAGCCATTCATCATAAGGGGTTATATCAAGGTTATATCCTGATGATCATATTTTGTCATTTTAAACTACGTTTTCAACCAAAATACCTGGAACTTTTAGCACCAGGAGCAACTTATTTTTAAGGAAGTAAAAGCTCCTTCTGCCAGCTCCGTGTTTATGAGTCAAAGTACAATAAACAAAAAAAAAAAACTGGTTTGCAGCTGCAGATTTTTAAAAAATTGTTAAAAAAAATATACTAAAAAGCTGCAAGTACACAATCAATCAGAAATGTTGAGTGCTGCAAGCCAGACCCCAAAAGTTCCTGTACTTTTAGAAAGTACTTTCCAGAACTACAGGAACCTTTTAGGGGGAATTATAACAACTTAATTCAGACCCTGGTCCCTCCGGTGGAAACAGCTTTACTCACTCTCCCCCCTCAGTGAACTATGAGTGTGATACTGTGCAGTGTGGATCTGTAATACGTCAACTAATGCCATACTGACCTGTCACTAATGACACCTGCATCAGCCAGCAGCTCAAAGATCCGCAGCAGCTGCAGTCTCAGCAGGTCCCGTCGCTCACGCCGCTTCTTGTTCTGCGAAAAATCATTACGGAGAATCTTTCACGACAGAATTCCTGGTAACAATATCATTAATCTATATTTAGCGACTGAGATATGCGTCAGCTCTCTGGTAGAATTACAGCCTGCTATCTCGTTCATTAACAAATTAAAACAAACGGAAATATTGTAAATGCTGCAATTGCAATGAACCAACCTCAGGTCTTCTTTCTAACGCTTCTTTCATGAGGGGATGCAGCTCCTCCACAAGTTCCCTGTGTGCAGACGGTGAAAATACAAACAAGTTAACGCTGAGGTAAATGGACAAAATTTAATTGCAATGAGATTATTGCTACTTTTTCAGGAAAAAGAGATTTGAGCTTAAAATAAAATCAGATTTTTTTTAGGGAACAATTTAGATGAAGCTGTAAATGGCAACAAGGCACCACTCAAGTATAATCCCCTGTTTATCTCTCTCCACTTTAAATCCACACAGATACAGGTCAACACGCACTTAATAATGGATTGTCCTCTTAACTTTCATTTGACTGGTCTTGCCCCATTAAATGAGACAAAAACAACACAATCTCCATCTTGAAACCAAGAAGTCAATCATATGCAAACATTTTAGGAAGAAAAACATATTTGTGAGAGGAAAATTTGAATTGAACTTCCCCAGATTAGATAAAACAGGGTTCTTGATATACCTGAACACAAGGGAATTGGTGCGACCAAAGCCCAGAACTAAAGACTCTGTCAACTCGATGCTCTCTGCCCTCATCAGTGGAACCAACTGCTTCAGAAGCCAAGCCACAGATGGGCTCCCGATAACCTGAAACATCAAACACTGACGGTTCAGTCACACAAATAAACCTCTAACGCTGCTTGAACACGCTAATTACACAGGGCTGCATGGAGATAAGTGTGTACAGTTGAGAATATATCAGCTTCCTGTTCTATTCATGTAAGGTAGCTGCTGTGAAATGTGATGCTTTGAGGTTGAATGTCAACAAGCTCCATATGAACACCTGATCCTGGAGAGACAAAGCACTGGGGAGAATTAATAAGGCCAGAGGGCGAGGAGGTAGGTACCTTGTTATCGTAGCTGACGCCGCTGTCAGGTGTGGCGGCGGAGATCTCAGGTGTCGATGCTCTCAAATGGCCGGAGCTCATGATACTGGGCTTGGCCACCCCGAAGCAAAGGATCAGGTAGTTTCTCCACAGGGTTACGTAATTGTCCCCGCCGCCCGACGTGTTGGTCTTCTTTGCATACACTGGGTTACTGGTGAATCACACAGAAAGAAAAGAAGATTATTTTTATCTGAGCTGTTTTTAACAGGGGGTGTCTTTTTCATACGCAATGAGGAACTGGGGTCAGGTGGTCAGGTCAAGTATGGATGTACAGAAAATAGAAAATGGAAGAAGTGTTTCATCACTGGAAAAAAGGTCCCATATTATCATTTTCAGGTTCATGCTTTTTATTTTGGGTGTTTTGCTCATAGTGTCCATTGCTGCAGCACCTCCATTCACCCCCCTGTCTGTTATACTGCCTGCCCCCTTCCCAAAACCAGTCTGCTCTGATTGGTCAGCTCTCACAGGCCTGAGCGGGCACTGCCCACCATGTTTCTGCATGAGCTCTGCCGCTGTTTCTGCTGGGGGCATGGCTGACGGTGGTGACTGTATAGACATCACAATGTTATAGAAGTTGTGATGGCAGACCGCAGTGTTGACACTTACTTTGGGTCTACCAGGGGCATGAGCATCTGCATCCGAGTGAAGGCGTAGGGCCAGGCATAGCTGAGAGCTGTGGGGCAGTGCTTAGGCAGGTTGTCCTGTCGGAGGAGGCTGTACACACACAGCACCCAGGGGTCCTTCACAGACTGGGCAAAGATCCACACGTGTGAGGGGCTCCTGATGTCATAATGACTGTTGACGAGCAGCGCGTTCCACTCCACCAGCCACTGGAGGTCGACGTGGTGGCCAGCTGGCAGGGCGGCCTGCGAACAAGCAAGTGGCACAGCAGGGTCAAAGGTCAGGGGTCATGACTGAATTAGACTCTTCATCCGCATGCTTAAGAATAATTATTTAAATGTGAATGAGGAGGGTATTAAAAGTATATTTAGAAACACAGTTCAATAATGCATGTCAGGACACTATTATCCCATTCTCAATAAATCTGTATTCCTAGCGTCATGATGACAGCTTGATGATTACATAAATGAGAGTCAAAAGGCCAACAGCTGCTCAGTTCCAGATGTTCTTTCAGTTTTTACATCACGTAACTAAACTGAGCTTCTGTCTTGCAGTCGACGTAACAAGCATTTGCTGTTCTGTCATGTTTAAACGACCCTTGGTCTTTTCATAAAAGTAGCTATCAAGCATATCCTGTGAATAAAGTGTTAATAAAAACAAAAGCAAATCAACTGTAGACACATCTCAAGTGAGACTGAATCACAAAGTTAAGCTCCAAACAACTCACTGTGTCAGAGACGGCAACGTTGACGAAACTCTCCAGGATTACAGGGCTGAGCTGGTCCATAATCTCTATCATTGGTTTGTCATCATCCTGCAGGTGAATGCAGAAAATCGCAGTCTGTAAACACAGTCATCAATCTTTCCTGTATTCTGTCAGCCGAGTTTAACTCTCATCTCATTTTATTACCTCAGACTGCCCGATGGTCATGAAGAGACTCCGTATCTCTTTGAGGATGGCGACAGCGAGTCTGCGGGTGCTCAGCTGACAGGAGCAGAGCAGCACGAGCGCCAGTCCCTCCACGGCATGCAGCACGGTGGAGTGAGGACCGCGCTCTGCAGGTATCTTCAGACTCGAGCCGGTCTGCAGCAGCTGTGACATAAACATCAAAATAAGACAGAAGCTGGTTTCGCGGTTGCGTGATTAAAATGACACCGAAGTACATTACATTTCTATTTCTACAGCGGGCGTGAAAGCAGTTGATAGCAGCAGCAATCAGAAGAGCAGATAGCAGAAACAAAACACAAATGAGTCACATCATAATTGGGCTTTCCCACGTTAATAGGCACACAAACATGTCACAGCTGTGTACCTCTGCAGTGTGTACTTTAGCGGTGTCATAGCTCTTCCCTGGGGCAGCCAGGGTTAGTTTCCACTGTGTGAGCAGTTGCAGTAGTAATTTGAGGGATGTGTCTAACAGTCCCTGGTGAGTGTCTTGGACCTCCCGTAACAAGAAGTTGGTAAATCCGAACAGAACGTCGTCACGCCAGTCGGAGAAATCCACCAACAGGCTTTGCAAGGAGTTCTGGGCAATGAGTCGCAGCTCGTCGTCCATGTGGATCGTTAATCTGACAGAGAAAACATAAATGTAACAGGCATGTTTATAGGAACAAAACTTATCTACTCCCCCTTAGACTGGACTTTTACAGTGCAAAAATCTTATCGGTCTCATCTGTGATACAAATCTGACGCGCAGAAACAAGAATTAAATCTGTCGGCTGCAAAAAGCAAGATAAACTGTCAAGCTTTCTCACATCAGAAACAATCATTTAGTGTAAGAAAATGAACTAAAAGACCTGATCAATATTTAAGCTATGGTGTTTTAGAGTTTGAAAGCACATTTTTTGTCAGACAAAGGGTTTGTCAAATGCTATTTAGATAGAGATTTAATAAAGTCTTCAAACACAGAATAATTCAAATTTAAACTTCAGTTCTTATATTTATGTTTGTTATGTTTTATTCATTTAAGAGGGGATAGTGCACATTAATAAACACTGATTTAATAAACATTAGCACTTAAGTACAAAAACAAAAGAAAACAATAAAATAACCACTTCTCAAGATAATGAGCATGATTGATTGTCCAGTGACCACTGTTTTAGACATTGTTTTTAAAACATACTGCATATTAAAGGAGCAATATGTAAGAACTGCTATTAGTGAGTAAGCTCAGTTAGCTGTGCAGTTAGCAGTCCTAAGCTGACGTCAAAACTGTTATTTCTTTACATTCTGTTGATAGTTTTGATTTATTTTTTCATGTTTCCACTAGAATTCTTACATTTTGCACCTTTATTGGGCAGTAAACAGTAAAAAAAAAAAAAAGTTTGTCACACAAACTTGGGAAGCAGGAAATTCAGGTTCACCTTCTCCTTTCTCCAAACAAACATTAATTTAACACTTGAGTGGATTTCTAAAGAAATGACTCACCGGGAGAGCAGGTCTATTAGCTCTGGCTTAGACATCCCGTCGGGCAGGATGCGGGGAATGGCAGCGACACACGTCCTGAACAAGTCGATCTTGGGCTTCCTTTCACCTCTGGAAAGGTCAGATTTCAAGTTTAACTGCAAAAGCTGCTTTCAAGTGAAAAGAGATCGGGTATTGTGATAAATGGTCGTGAAGAGTTAATTAAGGTAAGGATGAGTTAATGACGGGGCTGGGAACACATTTAACATTCCTCTGCTGAGTCATTCGGGATTATTGCCAACTTGAAATGTTTTGACAGTTGGGATGACAAAGTGCTGTGAGCACGTACGTAATCATGTCCTCCGGCTCCTTGTTCAACATCTGAGCGTTAGTCATCATCATGCAGCGCCCCACCTCCTTGTCAAGGTGTCTGAGGATGTTGTCAATAGCTTTCCTCACATGAAAATAATACTGTGACATCCCTGGAGGAGATGAGAAAGGGAAAGTGTCGCCGTTACTCTTCAAAAATAATGCTCTGTGAGTGATTTCCAACATCCCTGACCAGAGTGTGTCTCACTCACCAATGACTTTGGCCTCGTCATCTGTCAGAGTCTTGCTCAGGTACGTCTTCTTCACTCGGAGTGTGTGCCCAGAGGGTAAAGTGCAACCAGTGTTAGGCATGGGAGGCTCGCCGTCCTTCTGCTGCAGTTTATCGGCTATGACCAGGAATGCTCTCAGACCAATATTCATTCTCTGCACAGAGAAGAAACTTCAAGTTCAGATGTTTGTTATCAATTTCCAATACTGCATTGTTAGTCCTCCAGGAAAGCTGAAACACCACTTCAGCAGAGGACAAAACAATTCAACCAGCTGTTACAAAAAGTTACATAGCAAATGCATACTTTCAATAGTTTTCTAGAAATGCATAATTTAAGTGAATGATGAATGAGCACCTCTGGATTAAGACTGAAGGCTTTTGCAGGTTTTCCAACACAAAGAAGGTCAAATATAATCTCTTTCATGGCGAAATCAAGTCTTTCCTGTAAAGAAATAAGAAGACAAGTGTGTTTAATATGATATTACGAATGACTTGAGATTAGTGGTTTTAATTGAGGATTGCATGAAAAATATAGTGTGTTCACCTGTGCAATAAACTGGATGATCTTGACAAAGATATTGAGGGGCATGTCTCTCGGTACAACACTGCGGGATCCTTTGGGGAATAGTGTTGTGACTATGGTGTTGAGGCGACTGTGGACACAGAGAAGAGAAACCATTATGAGGAAAGTTTTATAAGTTTGCGTAAAATTACACAGAAAACTGTGTTAAATTTCTTTGTGTAGTATTCCTCTGTCTCGAAGGAGGTTTATTGTTAGGACGAGTTTATTTTGGGCCTAATAAACAGGTTTAAAAAGCCTGGCTTGACCTGTTTGGGATTTCTCATGTGGGCTCAGCCTCATAATAACGGCTGTAAGCTGCTGATAAACCTGTGGCCCACCAGCACTGACAGTCTGGTGTAGTCCTGACCCCAGGCCTGCATTCCTGTCACTTATTATCCACTAAGATCAATAAGACGGATGGAAGGTTTGCGTAAAACTGCTAGTTCAATTAACCTTTTCGTTCCAAAGTATTTTCACAAATATTTTTCATGTGAAATGTGATTCAGGTCATGACCTTCATCAGCTTCTCAAAGTTATTTACAAAAACACCATAACAAGACCGTAAAAACATCTAGCAACATCTAGCTAGCTGTCGCCATGCTTCACTCAGCCTGCGTCAGCGCCACCACTCTACACTTTTCTGCCCATTTTTGAATTAGCCGGGAGTTAAGTGGAATCAGGCATCGCTAAGATCACACCAGCCGGAGCCAAAATACTGAGCTTCACAACGGCTCTTCAGAAACCTGTGGGTGACATCACGGAGACAATGTCAATCTTTTACACAGTCAGTGATATTTACCCCTGTGTTGCAGTGTTGCTCTCACACTTGATTCTGATCATGTAGACCCACAGCAGTCGATACAGGGACTCCAGCGCAACACGCGCCATTTTAGGGTCTCGACTCTGCAATGAAATTTAAATTTAAAAGGAAATTAATGACAAGTGGCAGCCTAAAAGTGAGTAGATTATCATAGATAAAAAAAAAAATACTGTCATACATGTTGCTTATGTCATTTATTTAATTTATTGCATATAATCAAATACCAAAAAAACAGGTAGATTATCAGGGTTCTGTTTAATTACTGAAGTGGTGATAAATAGTTGGTGCTACAGAGCTGCAACCTTGAGCCTTTGTGTATCCAGATACTCCTAAACACAAAGACCGCTGTAGTCTGAATGAAAGGTTGATGGTTTCCAGGTTACATTACCTTGAGATTTGAGAGGCAGTTGTTAAGGAAGACGTGCCATCTGTTGAGGAAGAACTGCTTCTGGCTGACACACAGCAGGCACGTCACCAACGGGTAAAACGCCTGCGTAGAGAACAGATCTTATTGTTTCAACAGCTTCACATTGATTTAAAAATAGGCTGAACACTTATAGTTTCCACATCTAATATTTGAGGTTGTCCTTTGAGTGGATAATTTCAGGAATTATGCATTATCTCTGAACCATATCTGCATAAGTGCAATTCAAGATGTAAACCCGTTTCCCTTTGAAGATTTTTTTCCTTTTCTTATGCTTTTCGCTGACGACGCATCGCTCATAAAATGTGGCTTTGAGGCATAATCGCTGCCTCAGGGGAATGTAGACCTTCTTTAAGAGCCAACTGCTGTTCTATAAGGGTTGTTGTCTTTCTATTTCACCGTGGAGTGCTGTGCTGAAATGCTTTTTTGAAGACACACAAGAGGTAAGGTCCATTACACACTCTTCTTTATCCTGCGCAGCTTTCATGCTCATATTTTATCCTCTGAAAAGGCAGCTTGTCTTCCGTCATAAATTATTTCTAGTGCAGACAGTGACGTCGCAAGAGAACATTACACAAGAGTGACCTTGAAATGCTTGAGGATTCACAGAGACCACAGGCATCCAGGCAATCTAAGCATGCGGCAGAGGTTGTCAGACAGGGCCAACAATCAGTGTCAGTTTGTTTTCTGCAGGATAACTAACCAGCGAGTGCTTCTTCCTGGAGGACAAGTCCAGGGTTGTGTCGTACAAGCTGTCCACAAAGTTCCTCAGGCAGGGAACGTTCACCTCATTCTTCACAGCCTAGGACAACATCACACACAAGTGGTGCTTGTTTCTTATTTAAATCAAATATTTTGTCATGCATGCAACACATACTAGAGGAAAAAAGACTTACTGCTGCAACAGGAACCAAAATTTCCACAAAGAGTCCAGCCAAGGCATGTTTGATGTCCTTGTCCTTGACTTCCAGGAAATACTGGGCACACTCCTGCAGAAAAGAGAAAAGTGAAGGGTACAATAAAAAAACCTGTCACTTTAAATCTGCTACAAATCTAAGAGAGTGAAAAGAGTTAGCCAAGAGATAAACAGACTTCTGTATAGTGTATGGTCAGAATTGAATGTAATCCACAAACTGCATGCCAAAGCTAATAGGAAACATAGTCAAAGTGAAAGGGCAGCATATCCTGACAATCCTGAGAATGTTTTGTACAATTTCTATACACGATGGCAAACTTGCCAACACTCCTGTTTTTCATTGCCCTCAAACAGTTTCCTCCCGAAGTCATAATTCTCCAGTATTTCTCCCAGTTTATGACAAATTTTCACCCCCACTGTAGCCTGCTGTTGTGCCTCATCCTCCTCAGTAAGTGAAAGATGGAGAAGTCAAAGAAATACTCGAGCTAATGCTGGAAAGAAGAATCCCAGTTTCTTAAGCAAAGCTTTAAAGGAAAGAGGAGTGCAATTGGTAAAATCACAGTCTAAATTCACAAAAAATGAATGAATGAATGAAATATTAGTGTAATGCCAGAGATTCAAGTAAGTTCACACCAGAGGGGAGAAATATTCTGCATTCTTTCCAGAGAATTTAAAGTAAAATCTCCTCTGAGGGGAGGTTGGTTTCAAACTCCTTCCTAGTTTTGAGGTCTCAAAGCTGGCAATAGGCATGTTAATGATTAATCATTAATTGATAAATTGCCATTAAGAATTTACAAATGTATTAATCGACATACAGCGATGGGCACAAATACACAAAAAAGTATCTTGTCACACATTACAAATACTTGAGAAAATGTTTAATAACTATAAAAGTAATTTGCAATTTAAAAAATACAAAAAGACTCTATACAAACTGATATTATTACATTTGAGCCATTCAGTAGCCTCAATATAGGCTGGATTTTGTTGGGCCAGTTGTTGAATAGACAGACGGGAGATCTGCAATTAAGCTCAAGTCATTATTTTGTTATTCAGTTTATCATTCGAGTGACTTGGGGTTTAGTTTATGTGTCCTTTTAACTCCTAATGAGCCTATTCTGATTTTGCACGAACACAGATGCTGTGGTTGGAACAGTTTGGTGATGGAAATACGTCCATCATGTTTCATATATTATTAATGATAAACCAATAATTTCCATCCCTAGGTAGCATGTATGCACAATGTTGACAGAAGCCTATATTGAGGTCTCATCTTGAAATACACAAATCAAAAGACAGCCAGTAAATGAGTAAAGAAAGTGCAAAGTGAATGTGTAGTTTATGACATATAATCAGCTTATACTGCAGCTGGTTTATGATAAACATCTGGGACCCATTCAAAGGAATCTGATGTACCTGCATGAACTGAAAAGAGGCTTCAAAATCCTCGACAGGATACATTTTAATTCGGAAGAACTTGACCCCCATGATGAGGCTGATGGTGCTCTGGACTACATATGGACTCTGCTCTTTCTGCCGCAGCTCCTTCAGCTCAGTCATAAACTTCTTCTTCACAGCAGGAAACCTGAGAGAAAAAACCCAAAATGAGATTCTATATAAAGACATGCCTGCACAGCTCAGTCAGACAAGTCCTAAATCAGCACTTTCACAAAAAAGTTCCTCGACTCGGAGTCGTGACGCCGAGAATATGGTGACAATATTCAGAAAGCACGCCTCCTAAAATATCATCCCCTCGCCTTATCCTCAAAAATGCGGACTGCGAGTCTGTGCCCCAAGATGAACCCCTCATCCAGCACCTGATCCCTCGCCCAAATTGAACCAGAGATGGGATTCTTCAGCTGGTCTAAATTTAGAAGACAATTCATCATGGAAGCTCATCCCTTAACCTCTTCACTTTTGGCTAGGAGAGTACTCCAGCCACTGAAAACAGCTGTTTCTGCTGCTTGTTCATGTGTTGTTTATTATCTCTACAGACACAACTAATGATTGAGAAACCACATCTTTATCTGAATAATTTCTGTTTACCGTAACAATCTTGACCTCTTTTCTTTCTTTCTTGACCTCAGAGAAAAGTAAAGACCGCTATAAAAAGCCGCTCAGTGGAGGAAATTAAGCAGAGCGCACTCTGGAACAGAGGTATGCAGTGTGCTCACCAGCCATATCTCTATTTAAAGGGTTTGTTCCTTGCTGCAATAATCTGAAAACTTCAAATAAACAGACATCAATTTCCAGTCCTAGTTTGGTGTGAAAGGGACCTGTCCAAAAGTGTGTCGTCTCTACAGTATGTTCCAGTCTCCTGAACCGCGAGATGTTTTGCAGGAAGGCATCAGGAATGGTAACACACCATTATAATGTGGCATGAAACCAAAAGCCAACAGAGCAGAGACTGAGAGTTTAAGAGAAAAACAATGATGTTCAATTACGTAATCACAGTTCTGTCTTCGCTACTTACTTGGACTGAGCTAGTACTCCGATGATTTCAGCATAGAGGTCTGCTACAGTGTGCATGTTGCCAGTGTTAGGACCGTGATACCTGCAGGAAACATGAGACAAAGAAATCAAACCTTGGAGACATTCAAAATATGACAGAAAAAAGGAACAGTGGTGGAAAAAGACAATCTCTTACCCTTCTTTGTATCTAAAGTGCTTAAAGGCTAAGTTAATGATTTCATTGACCAGGTTGTCAAGGACCGGGTGGAGCGGCATCTAGTTAAGAATCAGGAGAATAAATGTTCAATACATAATATCCACAAACTTTGGGAACAAAGTTACTTTAGGTCGAAGTAAAGGGACGCTTCAGCCAAAAGGCGAAATACTTTTTTCCCTTTACCTGTAGTGCCTGTTATCTGATTCTTTTGGAGATATCGGCTAAAGAGATGTCTGCCTTCTCTCTTTCTGGAGCCCAAAGCGCCAAAATATACATTTGAAACACTCAACAGCAATGTTACTCAAGATAATTCACAGATCTTGTTGTGAGCAGTTTCATGTAGGAACTATTTTCTTTCTGCCGAACTACATCCATCAACCGTATCACTGTGCCGAAGGAAGCGTGCAGCTACTCATGGACAAGAGGCTCGTGCTCATGGCAGCGTGGGATGTAAACATTAATGGCGTCCTCCTTGGCTGAGCTGTCACAGTAGCTAGCTTAAGATTTCTAGATTCAAAAACTTGAATGACTCCTATAAAAATGCACACAGTATGTATAAACATAGAGTTCTCTATGCTGGCTTAGCTCAGTGATTTTCCTTGTTTTATTCAAATCTGTTGGAGTTTCTCAAAATATTATGTCCTGACAGACATGAAACTTGATATAAACAGTATATCATGTATCATGCACAAGCAAATTTACACGTATGATACTCTTTTTTAATCCCAACTTTCATTTCACAGTATACCTTGAAAACAGTGCATCGCTGCAACCCTTGAGGGCAGGGAGGATAAATTATTGATGGATAAAAATAATTGTGGGAAACCGAACAACAAACAGGAAACTAAAAAGCACCAGCTGCGGTGCGTCGGGTGGAGTCGTACCTCTCCTTCTTGAATTAATTCATGTGAGCTTGTTATGTTAGTCAGCTGCAGCCTCTGGTCCACGAGTAGATGCAGCTTCTTCTGCGCATTAATTACAGACAGAAAATAGTTCCTACACCAAACTGGGTACAACAAAATCTTTTGATTATCTCGAGTAACCTGGTCATTATTTCTGGAAAGAGACACTGTTGTCGGAGAGAAGGCAGATATCTCCAAAACTCTGCAACTCACACCAAAACAATCTAGATGTTAATACAGCACTAGAGGTAAGAGGAAAAATATCTATTTCTGATTTTGGGGGGAACTGTCCCTTTAATTGTGATTTATATCATAAACTACTAAGATAAACTCAGAGCTTATGTGCACAACAGTCAAGTCAGGTCACCTGTTTCAAAACTTCTATAAGTACAAGAGAGAAGATGAAGTCAATGGCCAAATCCCTCCTTTCAAGTAGGTAATCTTTCTGCTGCTCGTCGCTATTAGAAAGAGACAACAAGAGAAACAGGTTTGTTACAATCACACAGAACATCATTGTTTTTTTAACACATTTTCCATAGGTGACACACTGTTGCACGCAGAAATCAAGTTAACGACTCTCACTTTTTGGACTTGGTGTTGGCTCGCGGCCGGTACTCGTGCAGCTCCTCCTCGAGTCCATTTTGTCGCTTGTACCAGTCAAACAAAGTGCGCAGGATGGAGGGGAGACAGTACTCAGCCAGAGAGCTCATGGTGCTTATCAGCTGCAAGAAGGAGACATACATCGTGCAAATGCATGTTTATGTTTGGCAGTTAACATACCAAAGTGAGAGATAGCAATCAGCGTTTCCTTTGTTTATTTGTGAGGCAATTTAAACAAAAAAAATCAAACAGCAAAGAAGAATTCATTAACATTTCATCACATTTTCTACATTTGAACAGAAAACAGGGCTGAATTAAATGAGGCAGCTTTTAAGTAAAAAGCTACATTAAGGGAGAGAGGTGAGACTGAAGGGTGAGCTGGTCCTCATAGAGACGAGGTGCCCATGGGGGCAGCCTCCCTCGGTCTTGGGGGGAGGGGGAGGGTGAGGGGAAAGGAAGGAACGGGTGGGATGGGTTGGGCACACAGGAAGGGAGGAGAGTCTGGTCGGACCGGGGGAACACAGCGAGCCCTTCATTCAGCACGAGGCTGGAGAATAATCCTGGCTCTGTGTGGCTGCTGAATGGCCTCACGCAGCAGCACAAACACACCCCTGTGGCTGTGAAAGGGCCTTCTCTGCAGAGCCACAGACCTGCTGGACACACCTAGCGCAGAGCCGGTGCCAGCTCTCAAGGTAAACACTCCTGCCCTTGACTGGAGCTGAAAGGCCTTTTTGGGATGTGAGCAGGGTTTTCACCCATCAGCTCTTTCATGCTGCAGTGCATTAGAGCAGTATTCAAGATATGAAAACTTGCGTAGGTGCTCACGGGGAGAAGCCAAACAGTTAAATGTTTGTCTTTCACATAATCACTTGCAGATTATAATGTAAAACATGTACTGAACATGAATATTTAGCAAATATCAGCTCAATACACAGCTTTCACAGTACTTACTTGGTCAAACTGAGGATCTTCTCCCCTCTGCAGTGACTTTGTCAATGGCTTTTCCTGAAAACACAAGAAAGAGTTGTCATTTTACAATTTCAATATGTTTTCCTATTTCCACAAATTCAAACTGGCAAAAGTTCTCTGAAGTTTCCCCCACAGCTCATAACTCTGTCGGCCCTGTCAGAGGAGCGTGTGGAGTATTTCTGAACTCATTACATCCCGGCTAATGAGAGAGCCATCAATCAGTCTGACGCCAGGCAGGGTCAGATTTTAGAGATGGTACATTCATGACAGCTCCCATTATTACAGTCCTCTATCATCTGAGATATCGGCCTTCATGGGGAGATTTTGGTGGAGTAGTGTCTTTACTCCTGCTGTAAGACCGTCCAGTACAGTAGATGGTTTCTTGACTCCTGTTCACCTTTTCATAGCAGCACATCCTTTTTGTCAGTAAATGAAGGTTGTTGTTGAAGTTGAAGTTTGAATATTAAACACTGCCTACCTGAGCCTTAAGATATTTTCAACTGGCTCAATGATGCATTCCTTTTAACGGTCAATTAAAAGGCGCAATATGTAAGAATTTTAGTTTAAAACATTCAAACATTAAAGTTAGCATGCTAACCAGCCAGCCACTCGCCACCTTGTACCTTTAGAGGTGATGGTTGGACAGTAAACAAAACCCCTCCATGCGAAAATGTACTTGACTAAACTGAAGTAAAAAGTGAAAGTTCACCTGTATGAAAAATATGCTCACATCCACTATCCACTTTTATATGATAAACAGCAAAATAACATCCAGTTTGAAATCAATTTAAACATAGAAATTTGGAGCACAACCGGGGCTGCTGATGATGGGAACAGCTGACCTTATCTGTCCTCGCACAAATCAAAGCATCTGCTGTTGTTTACCTTTTTGCTACTCTGCTCTGCCAGATACGTCCCTCTGCTGCTTCGTTAGCCAGACAGCAAATCACAGCACATCACTTACTTGATGATTAATCTAAAACACTCACTGTCTGATGTGTCTGACATTGACATTGCGTGGGCTGATGTTCGCTCTCCCTCCTGCAGCTGGGACGCGGGCTAAGCCCTGAGTTCTGCTCGACCTTTTAGTTTTTGGACAAATGCTTGCACCTGAGTAGCCCATCTGTGCTGGAGCGAGAGGAAAGTCAAAATTTGCTGCCCTTTGTTGCAGGCTTTTATTTATTTTCTGTATCTTACACACCATGTCTCTGTTCTTTATTTAGCCACTGAGTAATTAATACTGACTACATATCGCTGAACAGGATGGATTCAGTTGAGAAAATTCACCGAGATGATGAGGAGGGACAACCGAATGCCAATACCTAAACGACAGGGCTACAACAAATTACTCAGCCAGCTCTTCACTGAGAGGAAAAACAAAGAGAGACACATCCTCCCTGCAGCTCTCTGGAGGGAGTTACACTAAAACGAAGGGTTGCACACTTTCCCTCTGGTAATTAACACTTCCCTGCAGACCGGCCCAATGACTAACAGCTTCCTATAAATCACACTCCCGAAAGCTGGAGGCCGCCTGTCCGTAGCAGCAAACAGTAAACGGACAGTGAATCAGACCAACAACCTACATAAACTTATTGTAAACAATATTGTGCAAGTATCTTTAACAGCCCTGGGTTCTGTTTTCTCCTGTTCTTCTAAGTCAGGAGTTATAGGTAAGAGATTTGGGCTGTAGTCACGGGTTGCTGGTGGTTTTAGCTCGTCTGGAGTTCACCTCTGCATGGGTGTACCAAAGAGCCTACAAACACTACAGCTCTCTTCTTAGTAATGTGGATCAGTGGGTCATTTTTAGTTGACTTTCACTTCTAAGATATTAATGTGGTGCTGGGAGCAGGTGGTGAGTGGTGTCCACATTAACACACAGTGGCTCTTCCCCGTCTGCCTGACTGTCTGTCAACAGAATTATTTATGACAGCTGCTGTTGGCTCTACCGGTCGGCCTCAACCTCCACTGGACAAAACGTCTCTCAGAGATTTTAATGGCAGCTTTTAGCTTCAACTCATTTTCAAATAGTCAATATCTCAATATAAATGCAAGGGCAAGAAACAGCAGATAGAAAAGACTATCGGGTTACTGGTCAGAGATTCATATTCCAGCCTGAAAAGCTCATAACTGTGTCTATTCAATTGTGATCAGGGCTACAACTAGTGATTGTTTTCATTATTAATGATAGTGATAAATCTGTTGATTATTTTCTCAATTAATTAATGAATCATTTGATCAATAAAAGGTCAGATTAGAGTGAAAAATGTGAGTCAAAGGTGAAATCTTAAAATGTTTGTCCGACCCAAAGACCAGAACTTAAAGTTAATCAGTTTACAAGTGGTATAAAAACTGCAAGGCTTCCTCCCTCTTTGTGCTGATGGAGCTGCTGCTTCACACAAAAATCACCAGTCCTTCAGCTGACAGCCATCAAACAGGACAAGCTAATTAACACCCCTCCTTTTGTGTGCCTGAGCCTAAGTGAGAGACTGTTTAAGAATTTCATTATTACCCTCAGCTTATAAAATGTGGTTACTTGTTAAAATATAAACCAGCTCGTCCTTAATGGCTTGCGATCACTTACAAATCACAGCATCTAGTTTCAGATGTCTGTCAGCTGTTAGCTGTTGCACCAAAGAGTTAAACTTCCTTACAAAGTTTTATTCAAATAACATGCCTCTTTTTTACCCTTTAATAACCTTATGACCCCTCAGATTTGTGTTGTGACCCTGTGAAAGGGCCCGATCTCTGCTGTAGGTAGAACCACTGGACTAAACTCCATAAGTTTACACAAGTAGTAAAGCCAGCTCCATCTCAAGCGGCTACAACAGGATAATACCACATGTAATAACAATCTAATATTGTAATGTATATTACGGATATAGAATGAGAAAAATAAGCAGCCTAAGCTGAGCATTTCCTCCTTAGTGTACCAATGACAGTCTCAGAAACATGTATTCAGACAACAACACGTCACATATCTAAGGAACCAATCATGTCAGCTTCCTCACCGTCGGTGAAACGAGGTGTATCACAACAGAAGCCAGGTGTAGCTACATATCAGTATGTTTCACTCTACCATAAGTTTGAAACTTTCAAAATAATGGCAGAAACATGTTCTGATGTTGGTTCCAAAGTTAGAGAAGGGGAAATGGTGAGCCTTCATGTATTATCAAAGGATCTGAAAATCTGTGAGCCAAACCTCTAGAGAAAACTCAGATTTGCAGGAGTCATTTCCCATAACACTGTTTTCACATAAAAACAGACTCAGACACAGAAAACAGTGGAGCCTGATGCTGTTCCATCTACAGCGAGTTCAAGCCAACGTGTTGGTCAACAGGTACGTTATCTGTTGACTGTCCAAACAAATCTGTGCTAGATACTGTCAGCCTTCCAAGTTCCCTGATGATTCATGTCAAATGCCGACATGACATTTTACACGTCTTAATGTAGCTGACAAAGAAAGCTATGGCAAACTTAACTCAACAGTCAGATTTGATTACCTTTACTTCTACCTTTACTCAAGAAAGAATGGAAATACTTATTGCACCATTCTTTGTAATTCATTACTGTCAGACCAGCTATTGTGGGCCTGTCTGTCAGGCTTCCTGTCTGACCTCGCTTCAGTGGATCACAACCTCTGGGTCAGGACACCCACAAGGGGTCGCAGGATGATTAACAGCAGCAAACACGAAAAAGAAATCTCCCACAGAAAATGACGACTATTTTGGGGACTTTTCTCTAATCTTTGCTTTTTTTTTAATCAGCCTCTATGATCATTCAACTAGACTCAAGCTTTGATTAAACTGCAAACAACTCATAAACATGCACACTTTAATGAGTGGTTGCATGTCCAGTAGACTTGAGGTCATGACCTGACTTCCCCCTGATAATACCAACAGCCTACTTTTCGATTTTGTGTGAACTTCTGAAGCAAATTACTCGAAACAATCTCCACACGTCGTTACAAAGAGAAACTGACCAAAAAACCAACCAATCACAACTAGACACACAAAGAGCAGTCACCCTTCAGTCTGTCACTTTCCGTCAACTCACCAGCGGCTCAGCCATGATGATGCGGATCTTGCGCTCTGACACGGTGGTGAAGTTGGCGAACAGGCTCTTGAGGACGTACTCGCCCGGCTTGCTCTCCGGGTCGATGCTGATGGGCATCATGGCCGGCGGACCCTTCTCTCCCTGAGGACAGCAGACTGGAGGAATGGGGGGTTTACTGTATCCGTTCCCCACGGGCGAGGCTGCGGAAACAACACAAAAAGCACGAGATGGGAAACGGTTCTGTTATGTCAAACATTGGCAATTCAAGCACAAATAAGCGGGACAGGATCAGCTGTCAGCGGATGTGTTTACAAAAAGAGATCACCGAATAGAGTATTACTGAGAAGTTTCCAAACATGGACATAAAGTTCCCAACATGTTGAACATTCCTGAGGGAGACTGTCCAGAGGGCACCGGCTTGCCCCGAGTCTGCTCTTTCTTTCCTACTGCTACAGTGAACTGAGCGCGTATGGAAATTAAAACACCGTGGCCAGCAGCTGGTGTTTTCATTTCGTACCAAAGATGTCATTGCCCTTTTGAGGGAAGCAGAAATCTTGTGCATGTGACCGTCCTCCAGCCAGTGTTATGATGTGGCCCACGTTTAATTACGGACGGCCAGGCCGAGGCCATAAAAACCCTCGAAACTAACACACAAGTTAAAATTTACCTCGGCGTTACACTCGGCTGCCTCCAGACACAAAAGTGCTAAATATAGTAAAGAAGTGCATACAAACATCTCATTAGAACTGTGAGATTTTTATTTAGCCTGAAACTCTGCAGCCTCAAACTGCACGTCCACCTCAGGGAAGTGTCATAAATCTGAAGTGTAAAATATTCAGAGAGGACAGAAAAGACTTACTGCCTCACAGCGAGAACCACATTTTCCTCAGCTACTGCATTCTGTGTGTGTGCATGTAATAAATAAAAATGACTGGACAGAAATCACATGCACTGTATCAGGAACACATTATATCTGTCAGCATCACATATCAAACACCAGACTTTGTGCTCAGCACGAGTCTTGTTTTCTTAGCTGTAAATTCGGGATCGAAAACAGCTTAAAATCCTCATTAAAGAACCAGTTAGGTTAGAGATTATTCTAACAAAACACAGTCTATAATAACACCTCAGTCTGCTAAATATTTGTGCATGGTGCAGTTGTCATATTGAGATATTTCCTTTGGACTAAAGTAATTTATGTTCATGTAGTCAAGCTGTGACTAGACAAAAACCCACAGCGTGTATTAAGCAGAGGGAGCAGACAAGTGGTAATTTAATTTAATGACTTCTGTGATCTGTCAGACGAAGAATCACAAGCAAAAACATCAATTTTCTTGCAGATCAAAGGTGAAGAGGATAAAAACAGCTCTAATTAACTGCTTTACTCAAAGCTATGACCTCTTTATAAGAAACAAATTCACACAGGTGGATGAGGAATGGAGATTTTACACATTAACACACGTGCAAAGCAGGAAAAGACAGTTTCTCTGTACATTAAGCGTATGCATTTCGACAAAGCTGCACATGCAATGCCGAGGTGTGAGTAAACAGGTCTGGATATCCTTCGAGGAACGCCCAGCATGTGTGACGATCTCGTGTGGAACATGCTTCCCTCACTCGTGGCGACTCAGCACCTACCCAGGCCCTTGATGAAGCTGATGACGCTGGCCTTACTCCAGCACACAGCCGTCCCGTCCATAGTGGGGAAGGAGGATATGGTATCCAGGGTTGTCCTCAATCAAGACAAGAGCTTTGCTAGTAAAATCCACCAATGTCCATGTCTTGTTTGTCAGCTAGCTCTGTCCTGCTGGGCATAGTTTCCATGGCGCACAGAGCCAAACGGCGGGTGTGTTTTAAAAAGTGGGAGTAGTGTTTGGTACGGGAGACCACGCAATCTCTAGATCTCACTCTCCCTCTCTTTCTCTCTCTCTATGAGCTGCTCCTGCTATGGCTTCCTCTACCCTTGTGACCAACCGGTGCCGTCCAAGAGTGAAGGTCAGGCAGGAATTTTTAGCTGAGGCACAGCACAGTGATGAGGTCCAACATGCTACGGTGGCATAGTTGTGTGACTATATTTGTCCCGGGGTACACACTATACTGACAGAGCAGCCCTCCCCTTTCCTCCACCTCTGTGATCCTACGGCACGAGGCTCAGACCACCAGAGTGTAAACACCGTTCTTGATCAGGCACTGCTTCGGTTCACTTCACTTCAGACAGGTTCCCAAAGACAAGAAGGCTTATAAAAGAGTTTTTTTAAGCACTATCATGAAGGAAAACACCTGATTTTTAGGCAACTTCCCAGAATCTGGATGCAAACAACACATCACTTTATGTAAATTCTGCCATGTCAGTGACTTAAAATGGAGATTGGAGGTGAAGAAGGCACCCAGTGTGCATCTCAAGCCCATTCTGGTGCTCTGGGCGCTGTACGAAGACTCAGGCGCGACATGTGACTCTGCAAACAACGAGCTCGGGCACATTACATCATCGCCACACTGGAAACACCCTGAGCATGGTGGTGCTCCCTGGAGGACAATGCAAACAGCCTAACAAGTGTCCCTCTTACACACACACACACACACACACGCACACGCACACACAAAGAATTCAGCTCCCTATATGCATCCACAGAGACCACTGAGTAAACAACCACTTTAGCAGGCGTTTGTGAACAGAGTGGGTGGATATTTAGATACCACTGACCTCTTTAACTGGACCAGAAATTCTAATGTCAACAGAGACCTTTGGGAGCACTTTGTCCAGCTGCTGTGAGAAACATTGACTCTGCATTTCTGTGAGAGAGTGGTGGGCAACGCAGGCTTTGAAATAGCAGAAGTTACTATTTAATCCTCTCCTCCAGACCACCGCGTACAGTATTTATATCTATTCATCAGGGACTACTGCAGAAATTAACCCTAACCCAACTTATCATCCCTCCTGTGCCTAAGACATTACACTCTTTATACTCTCTTCTTTTTTTTTTTTTTTATTTACATATTGTTATGGACAGAGATCAGAGTTTCCCCAAGGTCCTGTTATGAATAGAGATTTCTCAAGATCTAGGTCACAGGTCATCAGGAGCTATTGGGTGCACCTGTGATGTTCTCCCTCAGCTGACTGCAATCAGGAGACTATGTAACGGGGATGCAGTTCCCCTGATCGGTTGGTTATGTGTCTTCAGGGAGTCAACACCATCAGTTGGCTTTCTGTGTTTTCTGTTTGAGTGAAAATCTGAGTTGAGTGTTTTGGCCATGTTTTGGACAGTTTCCATACATTTTCTTTTACAGGATATTCTTGTATTTTTATATTAAATTTTATACCTACACCAAGGACATTTTAGAATGTATTTTGTCATGCTCCTGTATGTCTATATTCTGTCATTACCATTTACATTATTGTTTTTAGAAATAATATTTCCAATATGCACCAATATTAACTTTATTTTAATGGATTATAATCCAGAAGAAGTTGCTTGAGATCATTTATAATTATTAAATTTCCAGTGAAGTTTACCGTTTCAGTGCGTTGATGTCATTTAACTCTAATAAAGTTTATTGTTTAATCTGTAAAATATCCTGTTTCTGTTACATATATTGGGTGTTTGATGACCACATTTGAGGGATCATTGCAAAAATGTCTATTGGCCGATATATCAATACAACAATTCCTTACACCCTTATATCAGCATTGGTATGGGCCCCAAAAATTGACGATAGAGAGATGGATAGATTTACCTTCCACCTAACATAACACATTTTTTTTTGTGTAAGCTTCAGGTTTTCCAGGTGACTCATGTCTCATAGAAACCAGAAGATATCAAACAATTACATAATACAGTGATGCCCCTGCAGTCATGGTTTTGACTGGTCTTGAAATAAAATCCAGAATCTGAGACCAAAAAAAGTCAGAGTAAAAATGTGATCAAGTCCTAGACGAGACCGAGACTTCCAAAAATGGTCTTGAGAACAAGACGGAGTTTGAGTACTAAAACACTACGTCCTACTATCAGATTCTCAAAGATCTCAATGTATCTCTGATTCAAATAAACTATATAAACATATACTGAATGTACATGTGTGTCATATGTCCAGGCTGGGAATAAAGGCACACTGTTCTCAGGTGGGAGTTAATAAAAAAGTTTGCGTCATGTGACGTAATAAGTGGGAAAGTTTTGTCGCCTGGTTTGGATCATAAATTTTAAGGTCAAAGGAAAACAAACAGTCTCTCTGTTAAAAGCCAGATGTGTCACACTGACTATATGAAAATAAGTCACCAGAGCTTGCATTTAATCTATGACCTCATACCTACAGTAAAAAAAAAAAACCCTGAACATTTCCACAATAACTGCTGCAAATCTCATGGAAAGCCTGCTGGAGCTGAAGCTGAACTACTTTTTGCTGAAACATTTTTTGTAAAAAGGGAGGCAACAGCTGGAGTTAATGGAGCAACAACATCCTAATGCTGTTACATTAACACAAGTTCACAGTTTGAGTGTCTCCAAAAAAAATAGGGGAGAGTGGAGTGAGAGAGTGATTACAGACCTCTGTGAAAAGCAGATTAAAATGTCGGTCTCGAACTATTGACCATCAGCCCTGTTTTAGCGAGCTGACATCATGCTGGAAACGGTCGCCTGCTGTGAGAGAGCGTTTCAGGCCATTTATATAAAACCCTGTTAAAACGCCTGCTGTCTCTTCCTGCTAAATGGAAGAGATTCGACTTTAACTTCTGCAATTTTACTGACTGTTGAAATACTACGTTTAGCTCCTCCAAAATAGCGCAGAAGTGTTACAGTGTAAAGCTGAATCATGGAGGACAAATTATTTAAAAATCATAGCAAATGTGACACAGAAAACGACCAAACCTAACAGAAAATAATCATAACTGCAATTCATAACAGAAAATAAATGGCAGCTAAGGTAAACAACGTGTTTGACTGCTCATCAGAGGAGCAGCGCTGTGCTTGGCTCTCTGCAGCTCAGCCCCTGCTCTGATTGGCTGATGGCGGACCGGCCTTCAGGCAATTTGAACGCCAGACCTGACGCCGCTGCTGCACAATGCCAGTTCTGTGCTGCTGTATGTCGCTGTTTTATTAGAGCTGGACACACTGACTTAATTGAGGGACCACTGTCTAAAGGGCCTTGACTTTGTTTACCTTGTGGTAATAGTATGTGCAAACACTATCTGACAGAAACACATTCAACTGATCAGTTCTTAAATATTCAAAGATTAAAAACTAATATGTATGTTGTCAATAAATCCCAATACCAACAACATTATGTGTGAGATCCTGGTGTTTCTATATTGCTTTTCATTAACCTCACTGTCTCTGCTGCTCCTGCGATTCATTACATAACAGCTCATGTAAACGGGAGCGGAGAGATGAGATTAGGAGATCACATATTTAATGAAAATGTTAAATGCATAGCCTTGGGTTGCTGCCGCTGCTGATACAGTACAATGTCCGCCTGTGCCTTTATCAGCAAAGTGATCCACTCTGAGAATTATGCAACATCATCAGGAGATGGCTCAATATTGAGCGTGTGGACAGGGACAGCATGTTCCGTGGCATCTCTTTACATTCACATTCAATAAATATACACATGCTACTGCACTGCCTGGGAGGTGCAGCTGAGTATTTGGCATCAGATTTAAGGCTTTAAATGCAGTATAGATCCTGAAATAGTAATTCAGGATCTATACTGCAAGTGTTTCATCGGCTAAGATGCAATTTCCTGGTGTGGCTGCTGCCTATTACTTAACTTTTCTGTTTGTTTTACATCCAAAGGAAGTCCTTCTGCACAGTCCACCTCTCATATCTCACATAAAACAGAATAATACCGCGATCAGATACAAAAAAGGCATCCTATCCCATGATCCTCATGGGCCCAGAGCTGTGAGCTCTGGACAGCCCTGCAACTGAGCTCAACCTCCACTAATCCTATTACTGTGTCCTCGCACTTAACAAGAGCTATTTAGACTCTGTCAGAGGCTCACAGACTGAAGTGAAATAAGGCTGGACCTTAAAGAGAAGCAGAGCTGCTGAATCACCATCAGCAGAAGTTATAGTACACATAATGTTAACTGTGTGCCTGCATAACTCTCGCCAGATACTTGGAGTTATGTCCCTGACTGTTGCTATGAGACAGCTGAGACCTTTTTGAGTGTGTTGCTAAAAGTATGATGCTTCCAAGTTTGCAGTAGCTGACTGAACAATACAATCTCACCCAATAAGCAACAGCACATCCTCGTCACTGACCACAACAGGAACAAGAGGCGAGCTGCAGCCTCAGTCAGCTGAGGACAGAAACCACCACAACAACAACAACGACAACAACAACAACAGACAAACTGCTACTCACTGCCGCTCCACGATTTCAGCAGCGACTTGATGCTGATTTCGAAGAAGCCTGAGTCCTGCTGGCTGGTCATGGCTGCAGCTTCCTGTTGAGTGTCCCCCCTCGAGTTGTGTTTCCCTCCAGTAGCAGCAGCAGCAGCTGAGCCGGGACCAGCAGGTAGTGCCTGCTGTCACTTCTCTGTGACGCACACAATGCTGTGCTGACGAGACCCTAGACCACACTAGCACCGCTCTACCCCTCCTCTTGTGTCCTGTCCTTGGCTATCAGCCCTCTCTCTCTTTCTCTCTCCCTCCCTTCACACTCTCTTAACATCTCTCGCTCTCTCTCTCCCTCTCTAAAGCTCTGGTAGCCAGTGGGCGGCAATGCAAGCTCCCTTTAAATAACTGCGCGGAGGCTGAGAGTGCAGGAAGCAATCCTCTTAGCGGAGCGCAGTTAATAATAACTACTGTTTGTCTGCGTGCAGGGCCTGATAATGATGACAGCGCCGAGCCTGTGCGTCTTTCAGCGTGACTGGGAGCATCTGACAGTTCACCACCACTGACAGAGGAGATGGAGAGGGCGGGAAGTATGACATATTACAGGGAACATCTGGGACAGCAGTGGAAAGAAGAGGACACTAAAGTGATCAGCAGGCAGACGGGATTAACTGCACACAGGGGATCTGCATGGCAGCGGGGGCTGACGGCTGGCTTTTAACCCGTTTATTTCTTAAATTCACCGACTTCAAACAGCTGTCATATAAAAACTTGCATTCATCTAAATTTTCATACATAAAGGGGCTTATATTCTAATAATCTAACCGTAATTTTATCATAAAATTACTAAATTAATCTGTTTATCTGATAAAGGGTCAAATAAGGGTCAGTCACAAGTTCCCACAGCACAAACTGAGATAATCAGAGTGCTGATTTTGTCTAAAAATCGGTCCAAACTCAAAAGTAACCATGCAAAATGCTAGAAACTTTAAGGAAAAGTTAAAATTCAGTCATTATCTACTCTACACTAAACAACTGAAGTAGCTTGGGACTTGTTCTAAAATATCAAAAATAAAACCTTGAAATGGCTCCGTACAGCTCATCCGGCATAATCTAAACCCAAATTGATTTGAAAAGACGTTATTTACACCCTAGATGCACGGTCGAACTTGTACCTACTTCTGACAGGGTTGGGCTAATGCTTTTAGCTTAGCGGCTACATTGAAGACTTCAGCTTTGAAACAGGTGCGAATAACATCTTTTTAAATCAATTTGGGATGTCGTGGCTTCCAAAGACTTGGATTACGCCAGACGAGCTGTTTTAAAACCTTCAGTTGTTAAGGAGAATGCTGCAACACTGTTTTGTGTGTTTTTTTTGGTTTTTGTTTGTTTATTCTGTTTCCATTGGGATGAGAGTGAGTAGATAATGACAGAATTTAAATTTTTAGGTGAACTTACCCTTTACCAAAAGACGGAATTTCTGCTTATTGTCTACTTTTAACTCACTTAAAACTAAATAACTAATACAATTACATATTTATACATTTCAGAACTATTATCATTCATTATCTGTTAAATCATGCAGCAGTGTACTCCTCATTACTTTTGTTTGCACAACATATAAAGAAAAAATTAAGAAATATGTATTGCAGACATGCTGAAAATGGGAAAGAAAGCACTTCAACATCTGTATTTTCAGCCTATAAGCCTCAAACGTCAGAACTTGAGTAGATAATCAATATATACGTGAAACTATTTTTTTTTAATCCTGCTGCATTTACCGGACATGTGATTTAAAATTTAAATCCAGTATTTACAACATTTGCAATGTAAAAAGCAGATGCGTGTCGTCAACCATATGGACGATAAAACACATCGTTCAATCCCCCGTTCCTCTGCTGCCTCTCAGCGCTCTTAGTATAATCCTATCAGAACTCTGTCTGTCCATCAAGCGACAGCTACTTGACCTTCATTACATAATACACTCTGTGATGGAGGAGCCATCGCTGCTCGCACTGTTTGGTAAACACACATTTCAGGGGCTCAGGTGTCCTGAGTATACCCAGGACAGTCCCGCCTGGCTGCTCCTGCACTGATCTGGAGTCTGTGCAGTAGAGTCATACGGGACGTTTTGGTTCTGAGCACTGGAACATACTGTAGCAGAAGTGACGTTTGAAATGTTACCCTGTTAAAAAAGTGACAAGTAATCAAACTTTTTTACTTCATAATAAACCCTATGCTTTAAACTAGGCCATAAAAGTTTAAGCTTCAGCTCACCCACTTTGAAGATTTGAAGCAACCAACATTTTCATTTGTAACTGGAAATTAAGGGAAATTAAGTATTTCTCTGTAACAGATTACAATTCCATTGACTCTAATGTATTAACATTAGGCTTTCAAATGTAACTAGTTACAAACACTGCATAGCAGACAGTATGTTTGTGTATAATCCCTCCCTTCTTCTCACAGCAGATAAATAAACCACCTCGTACAAAGGCGCTCTTGTGACTTGTGCCATCATTTATGAGGGTCTGGTTTCCAACACACTCGTTCATTTTGTCCCACCATCACAGATGAACACTCCAGGGAATGGAGAGCTTTGTTTTTTTTTCTTTTTTTTAAATATGCGAAGAACCCAACTAGTGATAATGTGGACAGTTTGCAGAGCAGCTCTGCTGGTTATACTCATAAAGATGTTGCATCTGCAGTGGTGGGAGAAGGAGGCTACTCAGATATTTTGAGTAGCAATAACACAGTGTGTTAATATTTTGTTAAAGTCCTGAGGCCTCCATTTATAAAATGGGCTTGTGATCACTTTTGATCTGAAGTATGACTTTAGCATAAAACCACACCTAAGTAGTTATTTCAATAACCATACTGTGACGTGGCAATGATCTCTAAGCAAAGTCCAGACTTTAAGTGATTTTTCTGCTGGTTATGAAGGGGTATTACGGTTTGGGATGCATACTGTATGTGTCCGAGCCTGTTGTGAACTTTGTATCTTCTTTGCATCCAAAAAGTTTGATTTTTCCTGATTAAACTTGTTTGCATAGATCACAGGTGAGTAAGTTACAAGGTTTTTTTATGCTCAGCATCTTTTATGAATTGAACATAAGCACGTTTCAGTTCAAGTATAAATCTATAAAAACATTTTTATAAATAAGGCCCCCGCATTCAAAATCTTGTAGTACATAGTACGCATTATCATTGAAATAAAGTGCCAAAAGTACATTTAGATTCATAACATATACATTATTATTATTATTATTATTATTATTATTATTGTTCAGAATTATGTGTACTATATTTCATGATGCATTAATAAAGGTGGAGCTAATTCCAGCTACTTTCTATACTTCTGTGTTGATGAATTTATAGTTGCACATCATGTTTTATATTTTGTATTAAAAATCTGAATCTGCAAAGTAACTTATGACTAAATGTAGTGAAGTCAACAGTTGCTTCCAAGATGAAGTGGGGTGGGAGCAGAATGTATCATTTAATGGAAATACTGTGTACTCGAGAAAAATACCTCACATACTTCTTGAGTAAGTGTACTCTGCATCTGTGAAATCTGCATTAAAGGGGAATGATTGCAAGTTCACTTGGTAGCAACCATTTGTTTAGCGCTTGTTTCGATATCTGTTGTTCAATGCAACAATTAGCACAGTGTAGTGTGATAGTGTAATAAAGGACGTAGGCGGGACAGTATATGGACACGTTACCACAGATACTTTAAATGTTACATTAAGAAAGCAGCTGTCACAGCTTATGTAAAGTGGTGCTATCACACTTCTCATGTGAAGATATTTTACACTTATATTTTTGCTTTCACACAAATCTTGATGCTTCTTCTATTATTGTTTAATACATCTGTGGTGTGTTTTAACACGCCTTTTTAAAGGGAAGGGAGTGAAGAGCTGCACAGGCGCTTGATTAGCATAATAGTTTCCTCTAGTTTTGCCTAAATATTTTGTTAATAAGTAAATGAGATGCTGCCAGAGCCTTTGTCCTATCAGCAAACATCTCCTCACCCTGAACTAACCACCAACTTAACACAAACAGCCGTAAGGAACAAGACAGTCTAATTTGACTAATTATGGGTAATTGCTTGGCCTATTATGGTTACAGCAAAACACTTAATTACCGAAAACAGAGATTAGCCCAAATGGATTCTTTAAACAAACATCTTTTACGTCCCTGACTTACCCATCAGTTATAATCTAGTTGGCCTGACTTGTCCAGTAAGAGGCCCCTCTGAAGGGCAAACAGTTATGTAATCCCCCAGTTGAATAATTGTAGATTTTTTTTTTTTTGGACAAGGCTGCTAAACAGGAAAGAGTCAAAGTACAGTAGAGCGATGGAGACGTCTCGAACACCAACACCACCGCTGGCTGCTTTTATGATGCTAAAATATGAAACCGCAGCAGTGTTATGAGTCTAAAATCGCAACACTGTGCAGCTGAAGCAAAGTTAACCTTTTGGTGTCAAACTCTATAAAACTTGCATAGACAGCAGTAAAATAGTTTACATGAGGCTCCTTGTTACAAAAATACCACTAATCCAAAGCGGTGAGGTTTACAGGTGGCTCCCGTCCCGACCGGCCGGACTTCCTCTCGCAGTAATAACTCGTCTAATGGACCTGTCTCTCAGAGAGGGGTGAGGTTAAAGCCATGAAACAGACTGCACGCTTTTACAGATATCTAAACTGTCGCAGCCGATCAGAAGAATGTGTAATGAATGTGCCAGAGAAGACACCTTGATGTTTGTATCGCAGCGCATTATAACAGCCAGGAGTGGAAAGAATCAGACCTGATGTCAATCTGACGAAAATACGATGTTTACGGCATAACACTTGATCTGGATATCTTAAATCTTGTCTTGCCAAAACATTCAGACGTAAAGCTCTGACAGTCTGCTGGCAGCCTGGATAGGATCAGTGTCACTTCTGATGACTTCAGTTATACTCTCATTATTAGCAGGTTTGCAGGTCTGTTTATCGGCAGCTTCAGCAGAAGTCTCAAAGCGAAAGAAGAGTAAACCAGAAACAAATCGCAAATGATTGTAAACATTTCTCCTTAATGAGGCTTTTGCTGGGCGAAGCCTCTCTGACACATTAAGCACTTATTAAGAGCATTATCAGGCTCTGATGAAGGTTAGGAATGTGAGGTATGCCTGTCCAGTTCAGCCATCTTTGTGGTTATCAAGCTCAAACACTTGACTCCCTCTTCTCACTGCACCCCGGTGCCCCCAACTTTCTTCAGCTCCAGCTCTTTTCTCCTCTCATATTCTGGTCTTAAACTTTTTATTTCAAGTCATTATTTGTTTCCATTATTATATACTCAATTTTCTCCACACACACGCAGTGCAGGGATCTTGGGTAAGTGAGCTCGACTACATCATATCAAAAAAACAGAAAACATGCCATCAGATTCTGTGGTGACTCTGACAGATGCAGTGGGAAGGTGAGGCATTTCACAAAGTGCTGATGGTAGTAGCTGAAGTGCTGGTACTGGGTCTGCACCACGTCGTTCCAAAATCACATTTCTCCCAGCTGAAAAACTGAATTCTCGAGGTGATTACCACAAGCAGTACCTACTTTCAAGAATGGTGGGCCTCTTCTTGTGGCGCATCTTTTTAAACTTCCCTCTGAAGTCCCTGGGTGGGAATGGATCCAGAGGTAAGCTGGCAATGCGCCCCAGGACAACCTCATCCCGTCCCTCAGAGCAATCCGTCTCACTCTCAGCCATGTCTCTCACAGCACTCTCCTCTGAAGACATGTTGGATGGCAGGGAGCCCACAGCTACTTCTATCATTCTTCCAAAGGAGTCATTTGAAGCTCTGCCAGGTTTTCCTCTCTCTTTTTTTAAGTGTAGTATTTAATTTCTCTCTTCCTTTTCCTTCCTTATAAACTCTGTCTCAAGGAGATGCAGCCAGAGCTCCGCTCCTGCTAATGTGTTTTAACCCCTGCACTTGTCAGGGCAGTTCAGCAAGTTACAGTAACATTCATGAATTGGGCAGGTATTGGATTACTTAGACAGCCCCTCCTCTTTTCAGCAAAAAGGCAAGAGGCAGAGAAGAGAGGGGCAAAGTCATAACTGCAGAGGGAGGAGGAGAGGGGGGAGAGAGGCCACTCTGACAGCTACAACATCCCCGCCTACTGAATGCCCACGAGGCATTCCTGTATAAATATCCTGTATTTGTCTTGGAGTCTACACATCAAAGTCTAAACAGACGTGTCTTGCCTCTGGCGGCGTTAATGAGACGCAAACTAATTACTTAAATGATCGTGTACTCATTACCGTGATGAGAGCCTTTTAAAAACTGCAGACTTTAGAGATGTCTGACATAGAAATACATCCTCATCAGTTCAACGCTGCACACTTTCTTCTACAACCACTCCTCTGTGTGGAGGCCCGTGTTGTCCTCCCGCTGCATTATTTCCACGGCTGGCGTCGTACAGGAAATGAGTGAAAGGTGTGAAACCATCAACTCAAGACGTTAAAATCCACAGAAACTTTCACACAGCTCTCAGCTCATGCTCTATTGAGTCTTTTTCAACCACTGAAGTGAACACTAACTGGACACACCTACCACATGAACCAGTTTTTCCTAGTCTGACCTACATGAGCAATACAAACAGCCTGTGTATGTACGTGAAGTGAAGGCGTTTTCTGTTTTAGGAAGAAACCACAGTTAGCACATGGAACAACCAGCCTATACACCCTGTTCTTTATGTCATTCATGTATTTTCTCAAGGAACAATGTGGCCAAAATCAAAATGTCAAGCATCACACCAAACATGACAAACCCTGCACAACAGGGAGCCCCTGGCAACGAGTTTTTACTCATCCAAAGAGTCCAACAGTAATTTCACTTTTCATCCACCTGTCAGAGAAAAAGGTAGCCTAAAGAAAACCGTTTGAGAGGAATGCTTCTGCAGCAGCACACACACGAGAAAACTGTCAAAAACAACAGAGGACATCATCGTGTTTCAACAATCTCCTATGAGCACCGTCCTGACCTACTTTAAAACATCCTGCAGGACAAGAATCATCATGTTGTCACAGTAAATAACAGGCAAGGCAAATACATGTCATCACCACAGCTGAAGATGTGCTCTCTGTTTGGAGTTAAACTGCAGGAACCTGAGTCAGTAAATGATCAAATTATTAACACTATACACATATGTGGGCTTTATTCACTCAGACATAAACAAATGTGGAGTCACAGCCGCCTACGCTCAGTAAAGTCCAGTTACAAATGAGCCTGCTCTGTTCTGTGTCCAAATATGCACATTTAATGTTATGATTATGTTTGTGCGTTGACTTTATAATTGAACTTTCCCTTTTATCAGAAATGATCGCCCTCTCTCTCTAAGGGCTCCATTAAGTGCTACATCATGTGCCACTTATTGTTTATTCTTCTGCATATTCATGTTTGGTTTGTATGTAAAGCCTCAACAACAATAAAAAAATGTATATAATGACAAATCTGAAAATTCAAAGATTCTAAGGACCTGACACAGAGGCTACTATAATATAGTATTACTCTAAATGACTTGAACTACCAAAGGATGTTGTAGTAATAGTGCACCCTCTAGTGTTAAACAAAAAACACACCGACATGTAATATCATCATTTCAGTTCACTTCACTGTATCTGAGACAGAGCTTCTGATAGTGTGAGTCACTATAAGAGTTCTTGCTTCACAACCAGTCCTGCAGTTTACACACATGCACACACACACAAAATGTGCACTGTCACTTGATCGTTGAGTCAGTTACTGACCTGAATCTGGCTAAAGAAAATCTGCATTCTGCCACCATGATAACAGAAGACAAACGTCTATTTTAGTTTAATGAATTCCCTATTACAAGTAATAGTTGGCCTTTCTGATTATTGACTGATGCAACTGAAGATGACACAATTTTCTGAATCCTTAAACTTAGACTAGTCGCTTTGTCTTGAAGTGAAAAAAAAAGGGTAGGTATTATCCAAAACATGTTTTAGTACTCCACCAAGGCCCTACAGCCCCTTCATCTCAATAAAGCCTAATCCAATATCAAACTCAATAGGCCTTTATCACTCTCAATTTAAAACCCATCTATAACTGCCTCACCATAATGTAAGCACAACAGATATATGGTTAGGATCAAATTATACTCACTCATAGCCATCTAAATAGGCAGGATTTTTTTCATCAAGATCCATGCATTATTTCCTGAGAAATTAATGGAAATGTCGAAATATCTCTCTATGTTAAAGAAAGTGAAAACAAAATTCCTGGATCTGTGCCTTTATCCAGATCTTTACCAAATGTTAATGGGGTCTATTCTGAGCCGAGACACATCCTCCATCCAAGTTTTCCAAATCCATTCAGTAGTGTTTGTGTAATCCTGCTGACAAACCAACCAACCAAGCAGCAACAAACAGGAGGTAATAACTGAAGTAGTATTTTAAATGCAGCTGGCAGTGATGGGTGACCGAGTAAAATTTTAGACAACAGTAAACTTTTATACTGCAAAATCTGATTGAGAGGACATGACATTTTCAGAGCAAATTATGTAATGATACATTTTTATTTATTATTAGTTTTTCTGGTGCTGACTAGTCAAGGTAGCAGCATGTAATCCACTAGCTGACTAGTTGCACACATCCCAAGTCTGGATGTTTAGCTTTTCAAAAGACACAACAACAATCTGACCTTTTGAGAGAACATTCCTGCTTTTGTGTAAGGTGTTGAACTTACCTTTTGAATTGTCTGAACTATATTAAACAAGGATTTTGCAGATTTTATAATGTGATAATGGTTGTTATAGCAACTTACAAGTTTATGTCAATCTATAAAATATATGTAAAAACAAAAAGTAGATTTACAACATTACATCCTCTTGACCTTCGGCACTTTGTAAATGTAAGTGAATACGAAACTGCAGCTAAAACTCTCTGCAGAGTTCTGAAGGTGAACAGAAATCAGCTACTATAGCCATACTCCTTCATCAACTTTTCTGAAAACAAACTGAACCAAAAACGACACAAGGCAATGTCCAGTATCAGAATGTGGGACAGACCGCCCGGCCGAGAATCGAGGTTGGAGTCAGCCGCTGAAACCAACACCCTGCGGCCGACACAGAAGGCTGTTTCCATGGTGAGACACATTTAGATTCGCACAGGCAGAGCAGAACGTGATGAATAATTGATAGATATCAGACCCTAATGTTAGCACTAACCAGCTGAAGGTTAATTCCTGCTCTGCTCATGGACTCTCCTGCAACAGGCAGACAAACACACACACAGCGCACCGTGGGAACCTGGACACAGACGACTGTTATCTAACAACTTTAAGTTTTTACATATCGGTGTTTTCTCAGGATGCTCAGAGAGGAAGTACGAACATAGTCTGAACATACTGTACAGATTGCTGTTTAAAAATTTACATTTTCCTTGAATATTAAGTGGACAGACTTTGCATAATGACAACGTGATACCACATGGGGTCAAGACTTTCAACCTTTTACAGCCGTTACAACCACTCTTCCAGGTCAGGCACATTTTATATATTAATGTCACATGACAGATAAAAACAGACAAAGCATCCGCAGTGAGTAATTACTCAACGGGTCACCTGTTTTCTACAGTTCCTGGTTGGGTCAACACACACAAGGGCCATTCAAGGGCTGTGAAAAAAGCCTGCACCTGCACCTGTTCCCTCTGCCTGCCTATTATCAACCTGAGGAGGGAGGGGCTTCAAACTGAACACAGAGTCCAGGTGGGGTGAGCGCCACGCATATCCAGTTACAGTATGTTCTTATGTATTGTGGATTTTGGGGAAACATTACTTATTTATTTGTCCCAATGGATTTTTAAAGGCTTTATTTTACTTATTTATTAATGATACAGTTGTAGCGTCTTTTATCTAAAGGTGTAATTTGTAAGAAATGGCCAGAATTCAAAGGTAGCTCCAAAACTATAGGGAGCTGCAAAACCACTTCCTGCTGCTGAATATAATCGTTGCTGTAGCTCCTGGCTGCTGTTAGTAAGTAGCTGTGGTGCTAAGTGGCCCACACCACAATGGAGCTCAGCTCAACCCGGCTCACACAGCTGGACACCAGACCGGGACTGAACACAGCCTCCGAGACCACCAACAGAGGGGATACAGTACAGAGGTGATTTACAGTGGCTCTGAAGAGATGATCGGGGACATGAAGACACGACAGGCAGGAACATGAGGGGCGTTAAGCTGCAGAGGGCCGAGAGAGAGAGAGTACGGCATCAGCAGCAGGTGAAAACGTTGTATAGTGCTGGTATATTTTCACATCTTACTCTACTTGTTAACGAGTTAACGAGGCAATTTATCCCATCTTAGTTCAGTAAAAGAGAGAAACTTAAATTCAGACGGTGTAAGGTTGTATTTTTTTATTATTATTAAGGAAAATAGAAGAAAAATCTCCTTTTTTAACATTTTCTTTTACACCTCCCAGCTGAAACTACTGTACAGGGGCTATTGAACTATTGCCTCTTGCCGGTACAACATGGTATTACAAGACAGGACGGGCCAGGGCTAGCTGGTTAGCATGCTAACCTCAGTAGGTATCTCTGCAACACAATACAGAGACGTCTTTGACATAACATCAACGCTGTTTCTTCTAATTCTATTTTTTATGTTTTAAACTAAAATTCTCTCCATATCTTACATATTGCCCCTTAACATTAACACAACATTATATCTTTAGATATGTTTCCTGTTCTCTGTCGCTGTCTTGCCATGTTTTTATAAATACATGTGGATTGTTTTTATGGATGCAGCACGGTTGGACACCTGTTCCAAATTTCTGACAATGTGGGAATCTTGAATCTTGTGTCCGTTCTTTATCGATTCAGCCTTTTTTGCCAGGTGGATAGCCCAGGGGCTTATCTGACTAACTCATGGATTATAAATATGAAAAAGCAAAGAAACACTGTGTTGAGTTGTTAAAGCTTTTATTACATCTGCTGCCTACAGGCTTTCACAGCCTCTCTCACGAGGGAGGGCTGAAAATCTTTTAAAACTGCTCTTCTACTCTCGATAATTCTTGTGCCAGCAACTCTTGGAGGTGGTTCAATATGAAACTAAAAAATCTATTTCTGGTCACTTTTTATGAAACGATCACATCTAACTACCGACACTGAATTCTAAATGAAAATCTTCCGTCTTATTTATTTTAGATGTCAGCATTCGCCGCAGTGATAGAAACTCCATCTTTACTTACAAAAATAATACTATGTGAGGGACGCTTTTGGTTCACATTAAATTACGGAGTACGAGTTTCACTGGAGTGACAACAGTGTCAAGTCAGTTCAAGTCAACATTATTTATGGAGAACTGCACAAACAAGTTCTGTTTGTTTTGCAGAAATCGGAGCTAACCAAAATAACAGTGTCAACTAAATCTGCGTGCAGAACGAAGTGGGAAAGCCCTCATTTATTCATCCGAGAATCGCAGTTTGAGAATAGAAGTGACTCTGTGACATTATTCTTGTGATGATGGATCTGTAGAGATACACAAATAGATATGGGTCTTCACACTTCTGACTGACTAATGTAACACATGTGGGGTACAGCACGGCTTGAATTTTTGTCACTTTATTCCAAAGAGCAGAGAAGTTCCTCTGTTTTTTGGTTTAATGCAAAGTTCATTCTAATGTAAAGGAGACAATTCTGGAAATGTGTTGGATAATCTCAATTATGTAATGAGCAGAAAATGTATCTGCCATAGGTTAAAAATGTAACCACTGTGTTATATATATTTGTTTGATGCTTTCATTCTTATTGATTCAAAGTGTCCCTTTTTTAAAATGTTGATTTTGAGAGCGCATACAGACGGTCACCTCTGATTTTTATTGGATAGATTTTGTCACCCAGTTATTTATGAAATGCTTATTTTAAAATATCCATATACGTATTGTCGATTGCAATATAGCTTAAAATAGAGCCTGACTGATACTGGATTTTTGGGTCCGATCCCGATACTGATTTTAGTGTGTAAAAAATTCTGATAATGATGTATCGGCTGATATTCTTGCATATACACGTAATTTTTTTTTTTTTTTTTTGGCAATGATCCCTCAAACGTGGCTATCAAAACTCACAAAGATATATACTTAATGTTATGTTCTTATGTTGCGTATAGTGCATCAACAGGATATCTGTGAGAGGCCAATATCGGTCAATAAAATCAGCCAACCAACATTGCAAATGAAGGCCATATCACCGAGCCATGAGTGCACATATCAGACACTCCACCATTGCAAAATGTTGCTCTTACAACAGAAATAAGAAAACGTAACACCATCCAAACATCCATTACGGGTCGCCAGAGGGCTGGAGCCTATCCCAGCATGCATGAGGCCAGAGGGGACATCCTGGGACAGTTCCCCAGCAGAGCTAAAGTTATAAGTCATGGATTACACTTTAAAGATTATAAACCATCCTGAGGCAGTTTGATTTGTGATTTTGGGTTGTATAAATAAAATTGACTTGACCTGACTTCACACCTATGGACACGCCAGGGGGAAAAAAATCTCAATTTATAGTAGCTGCAAGTGTTTGGACAGCAGGTTGAAAAACCTGGAGAAAACACAAACACATGGGGAAACAAGTAAACTACACACAGACAGACTTCTAAGAGGCGGCCAGGTTTAAACCAGGTGCTTCTTCATAATGACTAATGATGGGGTTTTATTCTATTATTTTATTTGATTATTTATATAAGAAATCAAGGTTTGATCTTACTCCATTAGCTTCAAATACAGACAATAAATGAACCTCCTAGTGCTACATAGGCTCCTGTTTGGATCAATGTGACACATCGCCCTCTATGGGTAATTAGGCCACTTTTACAGAACAACACGCACTATTACAGCCAAACTCTTGATGCTTTAATACTAACCTCACTGTAACTTTTCAGTTTTCAGACAGCACCTGCCACAAAAATGGACTTTGGAACAAAAGTTGTGTTTTCTATCAGAAAAAAAAAAAGATGTCAAAACTAAATTTGGCGACGTTTTCTCGAGTGATAACTGTTTCATTTAAAACTCCTCAAAACGCGATTTTACCAGGAGTTTAATAGCCAGGTCCAATTTAAAGCACTTTATAGCGACTGTGGTGTAATTGCAAGGTTATGAAAGGCCTCGGGTTACTGAAAAACAACACCGAGAAGCACAAACACTAAGTTTGGCTCACAGTTTTCTTCCAGCTTGAAAAAAACAAACAAGAGAAAGATGAAGTGCAGAAGAAGCAGCAGCTGCAGGAGACGTGTCAACATGTGAAAAGATGATAAATACCTTCCACTACTGCAGGTGCGTTTTTATTTCTCTTTCTCCATCTGCACTTGTGAAGTGAGTCCAAGTTTCAGTCCCAGCGTCCCTCCAGGCGATCCACTTGTTCGGATGCACTTCTTCCCCCTCTCGGTCTCCCTCCATCAGCTCTGCAGAGACAGACTCCGCCCCCAGCAGCCCCCTCACCCCTCTCCTCCCCCTCCTCCACCACCTCATCCTCCTGTCCTCCTGAATAATGAAAAACATGCGAAGCATTGGCTTTCTGCAGGCTGCACGCTTCCAAACACACCTGCTGCCCTGCGGTTAGTTTTACAGGGAAACACACGTGCACGCATACGCACGCATGCAAGCACACACACTTAGACCCCGGTATGTTACAGTGGAGGCTACAGCAACGATACATAGGGTTAAAAATATCATCAAGTATGATCTATGTTCATATGGAACATTAAAGGAGCATTATGTAGTCTTAGCGAGCACATTTTAATCAGAAGAGAAAGATCTTTATTGGCTGAATTTTTATGCCTAAAAAAACAAAACTCTTTTCTTTATAATGACCGAAAAGCAAATTTACTTTATTATTAATTTTATGTGGCGGACCCTGCCACCTTTCCAGCTTCAAACAGCATTCTGGGGACCTTATTTTCCACTGAGAACAGCATGGTTATACAGTGATTGTGATTGTGAGTTTGTATTATTAGCTCATTAACATTCTGAGTTTGAATTTCTTCTCCAAAACTACACAGTGCCCCTTTAATATGCCCAGTATCATGTATATGAATTCCAACAAGAATTAACTTGTAAACATGAAATATGTAAAATCTTAAAGTTGTGCCTAGGAGCTTTTATTTGTTTGATTCTGGCACCCCCTGTGGACAAAAGCGGTAGTGTTGTCATCGCCTTGTGTTAAAGATCTTGATCTTCCTAAGTGTGCATTTATTTTGACATCGGGTGAAAGAAAAAGGCAACATATTTTTTTAATAGGCCTACTATTCTTGGTTTTGAACACAGCTGTTTTGCAGGATGCATGGTAATGATGTAATGTATGTATTTGAAGATAACATGAGATGATATAAAATCAGACATAACTTCATCAACCCCAAGGGAGATTCTTGAATAGAATTATGAGAAAAACAAAAATAATAAGTTCCTACTTTGATAAATACAGAAATAAGAATAAGTACAAAAATATGGGGGAAATAAAAGAGAGAACTGGAAAAACAGGTCCCTGCCCAGGTGATGTGGCTATGTGAGGTGACAATGGTGAAACAAAGTCTACTTTGTTTTAGTGCTGTACCACCAGATTTCACAGCAGCTTCCTCTTGCACTCTGCCATAAAAATAGGCTTTTCCTGATATCACAATGCTTAAGAAAGGGAGTACAAGTTATTGGGTCAATGGAAAGTTGAAGTTATTATAAAAGCTCAGAAAACACCTGATTCATGACTATGAGTGAATCCTATATATATATATATATATATATATATATATATATATATATATATATATATATATATACATTAGTTTTGGTTGATAGACTTAATAATGAGCTTCCTGGCTTCCTGTGGGCTTTTCAACTCCACAGTTGAGTTCAACAAAAGAAAGTAACATGAAATAATACAAAATCATTTAGGTGACATAATTCAGGGAATTTGCTCCACTATTACTTTGCCTCAAACAATACAATATGCAAGTACAGTAGGATGTGTATTGCATTGATGTGTGTGTGAAGGCCACTTTGAACTCTCAGTGAAATTAGTTTAATGAGGATCCAGCAGATGGCGTCAAAGAACATGATAAGAGTGAAAATATCTTTTGAAGAAGAGGCGGTGAAAAGCAGCACCACCTGAACGTACCTCTGGAAAAGAACAAGATTGAGAAGTGTGAGAGAATCATTCTCAAAGAGCACATTTTACAGTCTGAAAAAACTCGATGTTTCTTTAGTTTACAATAGAGCATCAAACGGCTACACTTTTTAGAAAATGCCATCCACAAATATCTTTCGGCTCTAGGGGATGTGTCAGAAGATAAAATTAAAGGTCTGTGTTGCTACTTGAAAAATATCTTTGTGATGTGCGAGGCGAACGCCTCAGAGAGACACAGCTGTTGTTGATGGTAGCAGAAACCCTGACAAGGATGGACAGAGTTCAATGGCTGGCCATCAACCTCTCAGATAGCACTCAAGGAGAGGAATGCTACTGATTCAAGATGATAGCATGCCCAAGAGCTCTGTCCAAACCAGAACAACAAAATTGCTTTGTCAACTGTATGCACACTAGGGCTTGTCACAATGACAGCAGAGCTCCACAGTGCTGCTGAGTTATCGAGCACCAGGTGCACCACAAGGCAGGACATTAAAAAAGATATTTTTGATAATAACCAGGAAATAAACAGACATGTGCATGCTGCGCTGTCCTGATAAACCCAGCATTTTGAATAAATAGTATCCCTGGTGCAATGAGATCTAAATTGTAATAAGCTTTGGAAAATGTGTTTTTTTTCCTCCTAAAGTGAGCCAGGTGTGCTTGACTGCAGCATATTGGCTGTGGTGATAATTCTGCAAGGCTACCCAACGATGAAATAACACATCAGTGCCTCAGCACAAAAGAGAGACAGTTGCAAAACTCAGCACGGCAGCTCCGACCTGATCCGAGTGCCCCTTTCTCATTTCTTCAAGGAAAAGAGAAAACCCAGGATAAAGGAGGATGTGGATGATTGTCACGGCGCAGCGCCTGGATGCACATGCAGGTAGTTTTCAGCTCAGATGAAAGTCTGCAAGCCAATTAAAAAGAGATTCCATAAACCGCTTGTGAAAGCCATGACCCACACAGACATGCATAAAATCACATTAGCCCCATCTTCTTCAAAGTGAGTCATCTTTTGCTTTCCACTTGCGGGCTGTAGGTTCAATGCAGTCTTGACATTATTCAGGAAAGAATTATGTGGATGCCGATACTCCTGCGGCAACTCCATGTTGGGTGAATTTCTTGCTATAATGTCAAAGTTTTGGGACCTGCCCCACAGCTCAGAGTCTGAGGCATGATGACTCTTGATTTATACTTTGGCTCTTTTAATGGAGAATTGAACCCTTTGAGTGAGAGCAGAAAAGATCGGTCCACCACAGAGAGAGGCAGCTGCAGAGGGCGAAGTCATTGAAGCGGCAGGTCAGGAGGCTGGATCAAAGCTCTCATGTCTTGCAGGGATGCTTTGACTGCACGGATCGGGCTGCACTGCACGGTTGCACAAACAATATCGATGAGGCCACAGATGAGCTGTGTGGTTGAGCTCTGTTAAGTATTTGAACAAGGACACACTGAGACGTCCTGTAATGGATGTACGCTGTTAGAACAGATGGTTGATGTGTCAGGTTTGTCTTTTAGAACATACTGGTTTCCACCAGCAGTTACAGCCTCATAATTTGAATCGGTAACAAAACACATCATTAACACGCATGTTCAGATAATGCGAGTCGACTGAGGTATTTGTTAACTGTGCCAAGTTTCTCTTCGGCAAGAATAACAAAGGTTTTGTGGAGAGACGCTTGAAAGCAGCATGTGATTCTTCTTGTTAATGGAGAAGAGGAAGAATGAGAAATAAGGTGAATCTGAATATGCTTTATTTGCCAATTATGGTTAGAAGTGTAGCATGTGAAAGGAAAGCAGATGTGTATTCGGTATACAAAGAGCATCATGGTCAACGACCTCGAAGTCTGTATGCAAGTCAATGTTCTGTATGTTGTAAACAGCACAAGTAGTGCAGAGATATAAAGAAATAAACACTTGACAAATAAGCGTACATGGGGTGGAAGGTTACTACATACATTTATACATGTATACATACATTATGTGCAGCATGCAGGATTTCTATTGAAAAATGATGTATAGTGCGCAAAATATTGACATTGACCCTGCATGAAGATATGTACATTATAAAAACCTTGTATTTTTTATCTGTAGTGGCAGGAAGTGGATGTTTTGCTGTCAGAGGTTAATTGGAACTTGATGATTTAAATAAAAAAGTTCATCCAGAAATGATCTCTACTCACCCTGATGCCAATGGAAAGTTGGGTGAAGTTTTGTAGTCCACAAAAACATTTCTGGAGCTTCACAGCAAACAACGTTTCAGCATTCGGAAGTAGATTGGGACTTTGAATGGCTCCATACAGCTCATCTGGTGTACTACAAGTCTCCGTCCGGCCAAAATTCATTTGGAAAGTACGTTATTCACACCCATGATGTGCAGTCTAACTTGTGCACCCACTTCTTCAGACGAGGTGCACGCTAACGCTTTTAGATAAGCAGCTCCAGTGAAGAGTTTGGTTTAAAAAAAGGGTAAAAATAACATCTGGACAAGCTGTATGGAGTCCCCATCTATTACAGCTGTTTAGGAGAATGCTGCAACACTATTTTGTTGTGAAACTCCAGAAATGTTTTGTGCTTTCCATCGATAATAGATAATGACAGAATTTTCATTTTTGGGTGATCTTTTCCTTTAACTGTCTGTCAGACTTAGGGAAGAAACTGTTCTTGTGTCTGGTCGTATTGGCTTATTGCTTTCTGTAGCACCCAGGGGAGAAGTTGGAACAGGTTTTGCCCAGAGTGAGAGTGGATATTTATAAACACTGAGCCACAACTTCAAGGCTACTTGGAAAAGCCAGAGATTAATGTCTGGTTTAAAGTGTGATAAACAGCTGGTCGATGCGACTAATGGTTATCAGACAGGTATAAAGTGTATAAAGTGACTCATATGATTTGCATACAGGACCCTGGGAGCTGCAGAGACCTTCCACCACTGATGTGTTTATACTAAAATCTTAAAGGCTAAAAACTCAAACAGGCCTTTCAATTGCTGATTTTTGAACCCTCTCCAAAGCCTCTCTTGGCAAGCTGTCAGCTCCAAATGGCAGCAAGGAGTAACTGTTTATACCCACAATTCATGTATCATCAGTAAACTGCACACAGCACGCACATGTTTACTAACCAGGGCTGTGATCGCTTTATGCCAAAGGATACCAAAGGGATGAGAGAGGGAAAAGATCTAATGAGGCCGAGACTGAATGGAGCAGTCACTTTGCTTGTTGTTTTGTGTTTTGTTTTTAAATTTGGGCGCAGGTTTCACTTAGCAGGGGTGGGAGGCCTCTCTCCACCGCACAGCCCTATTTTTTAATCCGGGCTGCTAAAACATGTGCATTTTCCCATTAATATCTTAGTGTGGCATTAAAGCTGGTCTGCCACCCTCATTATGGGGTCTAAAGGCATCACAGCAGAGGCATGTTTCAAGAGCGATGATCAATGCAAAAAACAGTGAATTTAAAATGCATTCAGTAGCAACCAGACCTTGAAAAACACCAGTTGTCCTCCACATTATAGCGTTCTCCCTCACAACAGTGGTCAGAGACAAACTCTCTCTCATGAAGAGCCTGAAATTTACATAGAGAGGTCAAGGAAGGACAAGAGCCAGTAAGAAATCAAAAGACAGTTTTTTATGTTATTCAGATAGACTAGTTACAATTGACGTAAGTGCAAATCAGGAGCTGGCAGCTTCAGCCACTGCCACGATTTCCTTTTATGCACAGCTAGCCACTTGGCACACTGTGCACGGCACACTGCAGCCCCAATGCTCTGCACAGCTAAGAGGACTTTAATGGGTTTTTCTTTCCACTTTAGGTTTAGCAACAAAACCTACTGCCACTTGCTGGTCAGGACATCAGTGGAGTCACACCTGCCTCGTTTAAATGCTTTTTGCATGGTCAGCGATTAACACGCAACTTGTAGCTTTACACCCTGAGCGTTGGCATTGAAGAGGTAGTGATTACTTGTGAACTTCTGTCTATCTGCTTATTTAGTTGTTTAGGCTTTTTCATAGCTGTTGGGCCTGTAGTCAAAAAGTACTAGATAAAAATCCAGGAGATCATCAGTACTGTAAAAAATATTGTTTCCTCAATTTTGATAGCCTGCCTTATGTTTAAAATCACTCATAATCTTGCACCATCTCCTTTGAGAACGCCTGGCTCATCCCATCATAGAGTCAGTAGGACTAGAGCATCTACAAGGGGTGAGCGGGTACCGGACTTCAGAGAGACAGCCTTTGGTGAATCTGCTTTCTCAATTGAAGCAAGAACATTGGAGACTCTCCCTTTTTTAAAATTATAAAGCAGGTCTAGGTGCTATATACTGTAAATACTGTGAAAGTATCAAAATGCTCAAACGACAGAGAAATACAAACAGCTAATATTCAGAAACTGTGCCTTCAAACGAGCTGTCAGGACTGCCGTAAGGTTGTGATGTCACAACTACACAGTCAACACCCTCAGCTGTGGCCCTAGCACGGCCATGGTTGCAAAAAACACAGTGGGTGGTGTCTGCTCAGGCCTGCGACAGCTGACCAATTAGAGGAGACTGGGCTTTTCCTTGCCTTGTATTTATTGTATCTTTCATACTGATTCTTTTTTAATTAATGTGCTGTTTTATGAAGTGTATTTCCTGTTTTGTGGTTTTTTGTCTACTTGCCTCGGAACAACAGATAGTAATTAGCTGCTAGAAACTCTGCTGCACTTACTTTTAATTGTGCGCTTTTCCTGCAAACATACACATTAAAACGATTTGTCGCAGATGATTGTGAAAAAGACACGAGTAAGTCACATTCATTACTTTAAGTGAATCTACAGAGGCACTGTTATTAATAATAAGCTGCGATTATGCCAGCATCCCAATGGTTTGGAAAGAGGCGAGGTCATTATGCGGGCTTCCAGGGACACATTAACTTCATGTCTGTAAACTTATGATGGATCCGTTCAATTTGCATGTTTTCCATTGGTGGCCAATCTGGACATTGTCATTGTTTATTAGCAATGTATAAGGCAGGGTTGTCAAACTGCTAATGTAATGTTATTTACATGATTGATTACAAACATTACAAAAACAAATCAAGCTGGTCTGTTCTGTATCATCTTACCCTGAACATCACTGTTGTGTAAACTTTAAAGATGATTGAGTGTTGCTGCCTCACTGCTGTTGGGCTCATATTATTATATAATAAATATAATGACCTTTATCTCTCTGTGTCTGATTCTGTCTTATTTTGCACAATCTGTGATTATTGCCTCTGACCTTGATGTTTCTGTTGTTGTTATGATGGCACTGTTATTCTGTTTGACTGCTCCACATGTGAGGCAGCAAAAATGAATCAAATTATACTAAATGAGCACGAGTTTACAGAGAGACTATATGGATGTGAAAGCAGCTGCGACATCTGTGTGTGTATGAACAGCATCAGTCTCGCTGTTAGGACTCTATGGGAGAACAGAAATGAGTACTGTGTATCATTTTCCTGGAGCTCCTGCTCCAATTTATCATCCTCTCTCTGTCTGGTTTCAATCTGTCCTCTACCTGCTAATCTCCCCCAGGAGTGATAGCAGGCCTGGGCCTGGCACAAAAGCACGAGCGAAGGCCGCTTGTTTATCTTTGATTTTATCAACAATCTGCTCCTCTGGATATATAACACACCAAAGGATGACACGGCTTCAAGTTATGAGTCGGCTGTAAGAAATACCACTCGAAATTGCAAGATTAAAAAAAGAAGAGGACGCGCAGATGGGCTTATCAAACCATTTTCGAAGGAGGTTACTCGCGGGCATGGTACAACTCAAAATAAGTGTGATGCATCCCCAGAAGCAGAAGATTGCAAACAGGTGATCAAATCTGCCTGAACACCATATATGCCTCTCAAATGTAGACAGGCATGTTATCTGAAAGGCATCACAGACAAAAACAACACAACACCAGAAATGTCACAAACTGTTGATAAATGTGCCTTTAGAAATAACAGTAAATAACAGTCACTTTAACAGATAGATTTAATTACCCTTAATCAAGAAACAGTATTTAGCTTAAATTTTTACTGTCATTATATGTAGAATACACACAGATTTACAAAATTCTGGTTAAATTCACGGGAAAATACCAAAATATATAATACAGTTGCACTGTGAGTTTAAAATGGTTTACCGTAAACAAGTTTAATTATCGTCATTATTTTTAAAGCAAATTGTTTTTTCACAGTAATCAACTGTAAACAAAACAGTTGAGAAACTGTGTAATTGATGGTCGCCAAAAAAAAACATAGCCTATTATCTTCTACATTGTCACCATATTTTTATGGTGAAATTCTGGCAACCACAGCTGCTGGTTTATTACTCTAAATGATTTTATGTTGCAGACTGCCTCAGATAACATTAAAATGAATCTTTAATCTAACTCGTCACTCCATTGATTGACAGGCTACTGAAAGAGCGCAAACATCAGTCTCAGTATCTTCACGTTTTGCTGTGCATAAGCTACTCTCTGAAAATTTGTTAGCATAAAGCGTGAAATGTATCCTCTGGCTTTCTCCTAATTTGATTAGTGTGTCCGGATCTAAAGGATAAAGGGCAGTGATTTCAAATCATTAACTGCAGGAATGTGCATCAGCCTTTTGTGTTTTACACCAATTTGCTTCACATAACTGGATTGGATAACTTCAATCAGAGCCTCTATCAGCGACTATACATCTCCAACAGAAGCCAAGCTGAAAGTTATGTTATTGAGAGAGACATTCTCCCACACAGAGTACAGTTGCAGGGGAGCAAATGCAGACAAATTACTCTACATCACAGACAATACGTTCTCAATGTCCTTACAGTGCTTATAGTGTAGCTATAACTCATAACATGATGTGAAATTCAGGAAACCAAACAGCTGAACAGTGTTTCTAATCTTCATGTATCTTGGAGAATCAGTTGTCTCATATTTCTAACGGTGCAATATCCTTTCCCATTAACACAACCGAATGCATTGCTAATTACATTTGTGATGTTTGTTTGTTTTTTTACTTTTGCTTCAGATAAGTAGTGTAAACAACCAGCAGACTGCGAAGCCTTTCAGTCCAGAGGTGACTGAAATACAATAAAAGTCCATTACAACTTTGGCAAAGCAATCATGTCTGGGTGAGGAGGTTAACACAAGCAATAAGGACTTGCTTACTTGCATCTGAACTTTGTTTGCCTTTCACTGAATGGTATATGATTCTTTGCATTGCTAGAGGCGTGGATGGCAATCCGTCGGTCCATCCACCACTTTCGTCCAGACAGAATTATCTCAACTATTTACAAGATTAAATTGGGTACAGACATTCATGAATGCTACTTACTTTGATGATGCTCTAGCACTACTATGACAGTGACATTTCTGTTTCTTAGTGAAATGTCTCAGGAATACAATACAATAGGTGCTTGCTTTTGGCCTAATTGTGCTAGGATCCCTTAAGTGCTAGGATCCCTTAACTTAAGGGATCCCTTAAGTTAAGGCAAAAAAACACCAGAAGCAGGCAGGGGCAAAGTCCGAGAACTAAAGAAGAAATCAGCAGATCAGCAGACTATGCTGATGCTTAAATAGACAGGACATGATCCCAAATGTTTCTAACAATGTTCAAATCCACAATTTTACTCAAGGTAACTGTCATGGTGTAAGTACACAACTTTGCAAAATACACAAGAAAGGTGTCGAAATTCTGCATCAAAATGGCTGAAAACAACAACACACTCCATCTTTAAATTATTGAGCTGTACTTAGCACAAAGTACTGCTGTGCTTACGTTAAGCCTAGCAGAGCAGGCACCATAGCAGCAGATTCTTAGTTTTGTATTTTTTAAAAAGCATTTCAAAGTGCCACACAAGGAGTCACACACTGCTAACACATCTTTGATTTGTAACAGGAATGTAAGCTGAACTGAGCACAGTGAGATAACTATATAAAGCAGAAGTGGAGAGAGTCTGTGTCTGACTGCCTTCAAAGCCCCTGAGCGGAGCGGACAGAGGAAACAACAGAGCTTCATTCGGCTTTAAATGTCACGCTTGATTACATCTTTTCCTTTTTTCTACCGATCTGCTGAAAGTTTGAGCTGTGCGCTCTCCGCTGCTAAATTTACATGAGGCCTGACTTTCATGAGGCTGGAGCAATAATAATGGAGACAGTAAAGATAATGTAATACCGACAGCAATTTAAGTTATTATTAATGACCACTGGGACACATTACTGTAGAAATTCTCCTGCTGGACTAATATAAGAAGATTTAAACTGAATGACGGGGTAGATTTATCCCACAGCTTCCTGAATTATTTCAACACAGACATGGGACATAAACTGTTAGTGTATAGCATACTGTCATCTGTGTTTTCTCTACCAACATGTTGGCTGGCTGCCTAAAAAAGAAATATAGCTACAAGAGTTACATCCACGGCAGCCACTGACAGTTTCATTGCTTTGATTAAAATTTCAAACACGCTTGAGGATTCACCATAATTAATCTTTCACATTCATCATATGGTGAAACTGGAGATGCAAACACTCAAGGGAAATAATGCTTTCACGCCAAACAATTTCAACCACTTGTTTCTGTCACACGGACTCAGTTCACTGGTATGAGAGGATTGTGAAGGTTAAAAACTGACGTGGTATAAAAAATAAAATAGAACAGGTTCAGGTTCATAGCACAGCTGACAGGCATCTCCTTTGAAAAGAACAGGTGCTTGATCATATTTTCTTCATACTGTTGAAGCACAAATAGGCCTACAGCTGTTACATCTACAGTATGTTCCTACATACTCGGGAAATGAAAACAATTGGAAACTGGGGCTTCATCACAGGAACTTCCCAAAGTTTGAAATCCTATCTCAACTCAGACTGTCAAAAATCCCAAAAGTCATCTGAGACTAAAACAAAAACATGCTTCCTGGGAGAAAATATTACATAACAAATTCCCATTTTGCGATACAGAACTGTAAAGTAAGCATGGCGTAGACCCAATCCTAAAATACTGACAAACAATGGCAGCACTGCTATGTATACATAGCATTATCAATGAAGATGGGGAACATCATTAACACTGAAATGATTGAAGTGCTACTCAAATGGTAGGCTAACTGTTGGAGAAGATAACATTGTTTTAGCCTGTTGGAGAAGCTAACATAGATGTTAGCCTTAAGGAGAGGCTAACACCAATGTTAGCCTGTTGGAGGAGCTAGCATTACTGTTAGCCTGTTGGAGGAGCTAACACTGACCTTATAAGTAGTTCTTAGAAAGGAAATCTTACAGTTAGGACAGCTTAATACACTTCTATCCTAAGATAAAGAAATACATTTTGCCCGAATACTAGTCAAGTTTTAGCCTAACTGTTGGAGAATCGGATTTTGGCTTGTTGAAGAAGCTTCCTATCCGAAGATAAGCATTGATTTTTTCCCACTGCAGTTAGGAAATATGTTTCTATCACACCCCAAACCTAAAATACTAACAGAGAGCAAAAGCATTGAGCATTAGTTTATAAACGGAGTCTGCTAACGCAGACTAACAACCGTCTTAAAAGAACAACACAGAAGATCCACAGAGCTCCTCTAAGGTAGGCGTTCAGACCTAGAAAACCCAGCTTCTACAGAGTCATGACTGTTTTTGTTTATAAAATCTATGGTTTTAGGCAATTTTAGTCATTCTCGGATGGGAAGCTGTTTTTAATCAACCCCTGAACCCCTGATGTGCAGCATTCTTTGTATATTTGTACTTCGCTATTTTAGTTTGGCTGAGTCGGCACTTATATGGATCCAGCAATTAATGTTTTCCCTTTATTGTGCTTGATTATTCACGTTTGTTTGCTGCTTTTATGTTTCAGTACAGCATTGTTGGATCTGTTCTTCTCCAGCATGATATTGTTAGTGCAATATTTAGGGGTTTAATTCCCACTGGCTGTACCCATGCTAGAAAAAATATATACTCATGAGCACTTTGGATAAAAGAGCCCATAAAATTTCATATATTAAAAACATAGATTTGCTCAGAGTTAAATAGGAAACCTTGCTTTACCAGATCTCACTGCACCTTTCCCATAAACTTAACCAGATTAACATAAAACAAACTTAAAACACGTACGTAACTCATAATAGGATGGTACTAGGACCAGAGCAGCCAGAAAATCTAGATCAACTGTGCACGAAAGACATTGCTATTCAGTTGTAGCTACCATGCTGTTTGATATTTGCCAACAGCTGTCAACATGGAGAGTGGGAGCGGGTGTATTCATGAGGTTTGCTTTCACTGCATGGTGCCACCATCACAGCGCAGATTCACAAATTAACAACTGATTAAAGAGTCTAGTCTGGCGAGCTTTGTGAAAAGCCAAAATGCACAAGAAAGACAACGAACCAACAGCAACAACAGACCCATACTAATTGCTGGTCACAAAACACAATTATTCCAGTTTATCCTTAGAATTCTTCCTCGGTAGTCAGGTTGCTCACATTTAATTCTGCACTTCATTATAATGCATATTACACCTTATGTTCCCCTCCTCCTCCTCCACAACACATTATTCTGGCCTCCAGCCTTCAGGTCAGAAGTTCAACGTATTATTATTCATCATGTCCAACACATTCACTGCGAACAGCCTCACAAATATCAATAAAGTCATTATTATGCGCTACTCTCCTTTAATCGAAAATAGTATTTTTATATATTTACTGTGCATTCTGGTTGCAACAACAAATATCAATAGATTATCAACAGGTGATCAAGGCAGCAGAAGGTGATATAAAGGCTCAGACTGAATGAGTATTGTGCTGAAAGCAAAGCTGATGTTATTGGTTTCCAGTGGGATTATTTGTATTTATTTTTCTATCACAAAAGACAAACTTCATCTGGGTTTTTGAGCATTTTGGTTACTCCGTCCCATTTTTGTACCTGTTCTCTTCTCCTTATTTAATTCTGCATATCATATTAAAAAAACCCTGCCACCATCTATATGTCATAAGAGGATTATGAGCTCCTCTGAAACGATTCCAATTTTATTTTTCACCTCTGACATCAAAGTAAAGAGACTTTCATGTTTTGAATTCAACCGTGGAGATTTAAACAAGCGTACATAATTACGATCATTATTCTGAAAGCATAAATAAATTGACCTTAAGCACGCATCATTGTATAAAGAATGCGGGGTCACATAAGTGCACAGGAAGTACGCTTATGTGAAAGGCTTCTACAAAACTTCTATTAAACAGCCTTGAATGAGCTCCCTGTGAAAGAAATGAATCATTTTTGTCAGCCCTGTCACCTTACTAATGATTAAAAAGGAAGTCTGGTTGAGTGACGCTCACACCATGTTGCTCTCTAGGTAATGAAATACTTGGAGTGAGAAGTTCAAATAGCTTCCTCCCATTTCTGAATCCAAAAATGTAAAATTGGCTGGCGCAGTATTTCGAGACTTCTCTTCACATATCAGAGACTATAGCTGCTGAACACGGCGCTGGTTCTGCTCAGACTTACCCACATCTCTCCAAATAATTACATTTCATGCGGAGATGAAAGTGAACAGGTGGCCATTTTTCTCCGCTTTCTGTGTCTCCAAGATAAATGAGGGTTAACATGTGTGGGAGGAATTCTGACTACTTTCATCACAGTGTGTTGTTTCGTTGCACAGTTACAGCATCAAGGCACCTGCACGCCGAGCTGCTTTGCACTCCTTATTTCCTGGTCATTTAATGCTCGCCATCGTTATAATGGTGGTACTTTAACTTACAGAATATGAAAGCTTTTGAAAACCCATATCTGCCAGTAGTAGAAATGAAATAACTGACTACGTAGCCTTGATAAAATAAAATGTATAATTATATATTCCCACGGTAAATTACAATTATGAGACAAAAGAGATAAATGTTGACTTTATATCTCATTATTCTGACTTTATATCTCCTGTTTTTGACTCTATTACATAATGTTGGCTTTTATCTTATAATTATGACTTTTTATTTCATATGTATGACCTTTTATCATAATTTTCACGTTATATCTTATTATACTGACTTTTTATATCATTTTGAAACTTTATCTAACTATTCTGACTTTATATCTCCTATTTTTGACTTTCTTTTTCATAATTTTGCTTTTTATGTTATAGTTTGGACTTTTTATCTCATGATTATTACTTTTTATTTAATAATTATGACCTTTCAGCTCAGAATTTCTACCTTTTTAATTTAACTAATATGTTATATTGGACATTTTATGTCATTATAGTGACATACCATAGGAATATTTTTGTCGTCAAGCTGAATTTTCATCCTGTTCATATTATTTTCTTTCCATGGGCTTCTATAGAAAGACCTGCGTTGAACAGTATTATTCTCGCATGCATTGCCTGAATACATTGTGTGCCTCAGTCAAGGACAGTGGCCTCAGAACTGGAGTTGCTCCCCAGGTGCAGCAGAGTGGCTGCCCACTGCCCCTTAAAATTGAGGTCGGGTCACATTTGGAAGGACAAAATAACCCTCAGGCATGAATACAGAACCGCTGAACAATAACAGAGCCATACCGTACATACACCATATATTAATTTAAGAGCAAAGGCTGTACATTACTGTCACAGACAACATGCATTACAGGCCTCATGCTGCAGTAAAAGATGACAGACATGGTCGTTACTTGTAGGGTGATACTGCTAGCAAATTCAGACAGTGCACACTATGACAGTAATACAAAACTCTCCACTAATCCTGCAGCGATGACACACCTCCAGACGTGCAGCACATACAGTTTCAGGGAGCTGGAGGTGAAGGCTCCCATAATCAAGTACTCCCACTCCTTTCCCACTTAACAAACTAAGCTTGTTAAAGTTAATACTTTCCCTGAGTCCATGACTATCAACAGAGCTGCTGTCAGCCTCTCCCCCATCTGTGTTCCTTTTTACACTAATGCCTGTAAAAAATAATAAAAGCCAACACTCCCAACATCTTGGTCGTTAAAGCCTCAGGTTCTATACATGTCCGACCGACTGCTCCGGACTGTGAAGACCATTTCTTGAGTTCCCCTCATCATGTAAAAAAACAGTTGCATAATATGCTCTGTGGGTCTGGGGGCATTTTCTGAAGTTTGAAAAAATAACTGATGATGTCAATAGGTTTTTGTAATTTTTTTTGGTCAGGCTTAAGACTTCAAATACTGTATTTGACCTGCATTATAAACTGGAGGCATTGAGTTACAAAGAAGAGGCAGGCAGGGAAGGTGTACTGAAAGATCCAATTGAGTTACATTATGTTAAATGAAGTCAACATTTATTCTGGTGGGTTGAAGTGCTATACTAAATCATGGGAGTAACCCTTAAGTGCTCCTAAGTAAAGACCACCAACCGAATGAAATGTTCTGCAGCAGAAGAGCAGGTAAAGACATTCAAGGTCGGTCTGTACTGCTTTCAATAAACCGACAACTGCTGTTATAGTGTAGAAGGCCAAAAAGTAATTCAGTTCATTCAGCAACCTAAAGGGATATTTAACCCCAAAGTAAAAAACAAGAAAAAATATATTTGTCCTTGTTTCTATAGTGCTATTTTCCTCTCTTGATGGTTCTGATGTGAGTTGTAGAGTTTCGGAGATATCAGCTGTAGAAACGAGCAGTGGAAGAAAAACAATTAAATGATAAAAATGGAGGTGATTAAAATGCATGTGAATTGAAAAATAGAGTGATTTGATTAAGTTAAAGCTGATTTGATTTAAAAAAATAATCACCTCCATTTTTACTTGTTTCTTTCACCCTTGAGGCAACCTGACTTAAATGATGAATGGCACTTTTTATTCAGTGAATGATGGCTGACGAATGTAAATCACTTGATAATTTATCGCTCCATTGTTCATTTCAAATTCATATTTACCCCTCTATTTTTTTAATTTCTCATGCATTTTCATTACCTCTGTTTTTATCAACTAATTTTCGTTTCGTGGTGGAACTGTTTCCTTCCCATTGAACTACACGCACAAACCTTATCACTACATAGAAGGACACATACATCTACTAACAGACAAGAGGCAAGATAACTAGCTAGCTAACAATACAGCTCATCCATGGAAGAGGCCATTTATATTTACATCCTAGCCTCTCTTTCACGAGTAGATGCATTCTTTCTTTGACAGTGGGATACAGTGTAATTCAGTTAAAAGAAAACTGTCCCTGAATTAAAGTGCTCACAAGGTTTGTGGATTATATAACCGTGGAAAAAGACACTGCAGCACTGCAAGCCGAGTGCCATCTAGTTTCCTTACATTCAAGAGAAGGCAGACATCCATAAGTCCAATGTCTCCAAGACTCGGCAACGCACATGAAAATAATATAGGTGGATGAATCATCATTGCTACAGGCAAGAGGAAAACTTTTTTTTTTTTTTTTTTTTAATTTTGGGGTGAAATGTCCCTTTTAAGATCATGCCGCAAACATCTGAAAGTTCCCGTTTTGTTCGTTTGTTGGATGTTGCTGATGTTTCTATCTTGTCTGTACTTACTTGTATTGTAACAGTTGCTGTGACGTGTATAAATCAGTCGACTCTGCTCACATCTTGGACAGCTAATACCATCTCTCCCCATCAGGCAGATGATAGCCTCCCGTGCAGCAGCCTGAACAGATACAAGCAGCCCGTTGTTCCCCTGCCAATAAAACTGATTAACTCAGAATGATAGTCCTGGTCCCCACTGCACAAACACACACTGCTTCACATTCCTGTTCTGTCCTTCCTTTCCTTACTTCCTATTATTTATTTACGGTGACTGGTTATGTGCAGTAATTGGAAAAGATCTGTTGCCATAGTGTATGTCATTAATTGCAGTTTCCCTATGATATATCGTGTTTTTGTGCCGTTTGTTATGTTTCCTTTGGTTGTTTTCGTGTCCTTGCCGCTGTGACTTCCATGTCCAAGACAAATTTCCCTGCAAGAGCAATAAAATATATTTTGATCTAATCTAATCTTCTCTTGGAATAAGCAGCTGGCGGAGGGTAGGTATTCAGAAATATTTTAATCACTATCGGTAGCCTGACACTATGACAGCATACTATTTATTTTAGCACTGAACTAGCTATAAAACCAATCTTGTGTAACCTGTGGTTAAAGACCTGCAAGCATTTTGACTTTCAACACTTGTCCTTGGCCTGGCTTCAACAGCAGCCCGCCCATTCACCAGTAAATCTGCACAAGTTTAACACCTTCAGCCTCTATTTGACACAGAGTTTATTCTGGGGGGCTAAGTATCGCAGGCACAATCATATTATCCTTACAGGACACTGCTGAATTAAACATATAATTGAAAATAATTAATTCACCAGCCTTGCCAGCATTCATTATCATGATTTTCTTATTTCAAATAGACAAGCACAGAGATGGCTCCTGCTGGGGAACACCTTTTGAATGCATAATGTTCAAAATCAGCGCAAAATCGTTCAGTATCAGTGAAATTTCCCCTGGGCGAAACAAGATTTCAGACACCTTCGAAGCCTCTGTGTCTGCATCTATATCACACTGTTGATTTACAAGCAGTGTTGCACATCAGACAGTGTGTGGCTAATTTCAGGCCCTGTGTGTAAAGTTAAGGTGGGAGTGTAATTGTCAGTAGTCTCACGTTAAAGAGAAAACATTAAAATGTCATTAGTTATGAATGAATCTGTTGGCACTCTGAACCCGACGACTCACCTGAAATTATGCAAACAATGACCCTTCACTGCTTCCTTTTTGTTCATTACTCAAAGATTTCATTTGGCATAAATCATGATATTAACACGACTCTAGAATGACCTACAAGTATGAATCAAAACAGGAGGACGATGACAATTATTCACAGAAAAACATTTCTGTAGACATAGATATTAACCTGACATGCCTGTTTGAAAGAGACCGTGAGAAAGTTTTTGGAAAAGGACAGGCGCCTGCAAAAAATACTTGACAGGGGATTGGATGAACCATCTGTCTACCATGGGCAACCTTCAACCAATCAGATCAACAGTAGGAGAGCACTACCACCAGTGGAGCCAGTTGGAAAGTCAAACTCTTGCCAGTCGAAGGAAGAGCGAAAACATTTTTTTCATCCAGAAAAGCCTTTGCTATCGTTCTTTGCTCTTCTTTCAATGAAATATACTCTCCAGTTCTGATATAACTGATGTAGCATCTATGCTAACCTCATGAGGAGCCGCCATTGTTGTTTTCAAATTAACAGTTGCTCCTCTCACCGGTTGTCACACCTAAAACACACAGCTTGAAGTCTGGCAAGACAGATTTGCGATATCACATGATCATGTGATCTTGTGAGTCCAACTGCCTCACAAGGTAACATAGAAATCCGTGTGGCCATAAAGTTTAAATTATGGCTTTTTTTTGTGTGTATTTTTTGTTCTCATTTACAAAATACTGTTTCTAAAATGTCACAAACTGCCAAAATTGGTTTATGATTTGATTAAAATGAATGGAACCAGAGAAAAGGATATAAGTCAATATGCTTTTATGTTGGGCTGCGGTGCTTTTGAGGTAAATGCTAATGTTAGCAAAATGCTCACAATTACAATGCTACCACAGTGATGTTTACCATGTTCTCGTCTCATTTTAGGGTGTCAGCATGCTAACACTTGCTAATTAGCGCTACACTTAAAAACAGAAATAAATAAAAAAGAGTTGGTAATGAGACTCAAAATCAACTGTCTTACCAACAGCAGCTTTAAGATATTTTAGACTGGACCAGACGAAGAGACTGAATCACAGAATCAAGCTAAAATGCTACAACAAAAACAAGGTCATTGTGTTGCACAGAACAGCTTTTATCTTTACCTATTGAGATCACCTATGGTAGCAGGGGAAAACTAAGTCTCATAATTATTTAGCTGAGGATCCTTGCCTTCTCTGTTGTTCCCCTGAAGGGACGGAAAACAGATTGGCAACAAGTGAGAAAACTGAGTGATGATAAAAGCCTCAGCTCAGCCGACTGTGACAGAGATTTGAGATGGCACTGAGTGCGGCAGCTCTTCTCATCTGCTTCATTTTGGCGGCCTCGCAGATCACAGTGAATCCTCTGTGGAGAACGCACTCGTGTTCAAACAGCCCCAACTGAAAATTCAAAACCCTCCAGCTGCTCTCCAGCCAGGACTGGCCACGGCTCACACATGCTTTTATTCAAACACAGCTTTATGAATAATAATCCAGCCATGTGGGCCCACATCTTTAGCTACAAAGGTAAAGGAGGGATTTGAAAGATGATGGTAAGGAGGTAATTTTTCTAATTAACTGCTTAAAAGGGAGAAATAAAGGTAAAGAGGAGCCCCCTTTTCTCAACTTAACCCGCTGCATTACTAAAGGGCTAGGTCACTCAAATTACAAAACATGCTGACAACAGTTTTCATCGGGGATATTGCTTTGGTAGAGTTCCAATAAAAACCAGGACACTGGAGAGAGAGTTTGAAGTTTAATTTTCTTTCCAGTGTAATTTGTCAGAGCTTTAAGCCCACACAAATAAGATTTAGTTAACGTCCACTATACTGGGGTATAAAGGAAGACATCTGAGGAGACATGAATCGAAAACTGTTTTGTTTTGGTATTTTTGAGTAAAAAACAGTCACACACAAAGTGTAACAGAGGAAGATTATTGTCATGTTAAGCTTTACAGACCTATAAGAGATTTTGCCTCTTCTCCACAATTGGACCAACTCTTACATTTTTCAAACATCTATTATTTTGAGTCAATAATAAATAAATCACAAACCCCTAACTTGATGAAATGTGTGAGTTATGAAGCCTAAAAACACTTCACATAGCAATATAAATGACTGGAATTAGGTAGTGCTGGCATCTGTGAAGGTTTTTTGGAGCACATGATGCAAAATCCCCTTAAATGTTCATCAAAGCCATTTACATAGCAGTTGTTTTAGGAAGGTTTGGGTGCCGCTCTGAAGTCTTTTTTGAGTCAAAATTTGAATTTCTCTGCAGGGGAGTTTACAGTTCAAAGTTACACATTGTGTTTTTTTTTAAACAGTTATATATTCCATATCTTGAGGCCAATAAAATATTCAGCATTCAGTTTTTATACCTGGCAGGCAGTGTGGAGAGGCTTTGAATCTGACTTCACACAATCATGTCGGGAAATAAATAATGTAACCATGCATTTTGCCTAATTTATACAAACATATATATTTTTTTAGGATATGGACAATGTATCTTTCTATTTTTGAGGGAAATGCGCTCATCTTCCTTCCTTTTAATGTTCTGGACACGGATTAAAGAATGAAATTCAACACCAGACACAGTCCAGCCCCGCTGGGACGTTGCTGCTGACACGCTGGAAATATTGGCAGAACAAGCATGCTGTGTGGACCTACTTTGAATCAAGGATCTCCCTCAGTGTAAAGCACTGTCTTACCACCACTCATCACTTACTTCATGTGTGGGTGAGTCCCACCAGGATTTTAACTTGTTTCCTGCAAATAGGTTACAATTCATAGGTGTGTTAGAAGATGTCTATTTGACTTATTGCACTGCTCCAGATGCCTGAGGCTAATAGACTTTTCATGAACTCGAGCTGGCCTGGTGTGCTATAAGGACAGTGTAAATTTAGCACCACAATACCGACAGAATCAGCGAGTGGAGGAACATCTCTGTATTACAGAGTGCATTTCAGACAGGCAGTAATGAGTTTTCCCATATTAACATTCGTTTCAATTAATATCAAGCCCTTCATAATCCTCAGGTTTTCTAAAGCTTTTGTGGCCATTACCAGGCAGCAGTCACTTCCAGCTTTTTTTTTTTTTTTTTTGGAGAATGAAGAATTGCAGCCGCAAATTAATTTTTTAGAATGGCATACAGCCAGGAGAAAGAAATCATTCTTCACCAGAGGCTCAAGGTCTTTGAAAGACCTTTAATGATGGTCAGCAAATCATTGCGTCTGCCAGTTAATTATCTGAGACAGTTGATTTTCGTGAGGGGAAAAAGTGAAAATGAAAAATTGCTACTGATGTTGATAAAACTAATTCCCATCTTATACCTCGGGATATCAGCTAATGTTTTACAAAAAAAAGTCTGATCAAATTTTGCTCGTTTTTCTCCTGTGACTGAGGTCAAAGCGAGCCTTGAGAAACTGATGTTTTTTCCCAAAATGTAATGAGGTGTTTAGGTGAGTTTAAAGTTAAAAGTTGGACCCTTTTAAAGACTGAATGTTGGGTACATTTTGGGAGTAATTACAAACTTTCAGCATGCTTTAGAGAGCTTTAATTCTTCCTTTTAGCAAAGCCAAACAGCCTGTGCTTTTATCCCCAATTAACCTTCAACAGCACATCATTGATTTAAACTAATAGGCCTCTGAAGAAATAATAAAGCAAAACATTCTCAAATAATTTTATGTCAAAATAGAGCACAATGTACAGCATAAGCAATACTTTTTGAAAGATACAGTAACTCCCACAGAGGAAGATTCTCCTCTGTAAGGTTCAGATTATTCATATGATATAAATATGACATATTACATCCAGATTTCCAAAATGCCAGAAACCCCAACATGCAGATCAGTCATGAAAACATTCAGTCATGGACACACGCTCGCATGGTCCCTCTTAATGACAGCTCAACATCAGCAATACAAAAACATTTACATCTGTGAAGGACTCAGCTCCATGACTCCATAATACACACACACACACACACACACACACGCACACACACACACACACACACACACACACACACACACACACACACACACACACACACACACGTACATACATACATATCTATCCAGTTGTGTGCTTAAAATTATTATAACTCCGTCTTAGCACTCTTATCGAGCCCATCTGAAGCTTTTGCCACCAAGTCATCTCTGAGCCATTTGTCGAAAACAGCGACCGGGTCGATGTTCCAGTGTTTGTGGAAAGAGATGGGCACCTGGTGAGCTAAGAGGTCTCTGGAGTAGTCCTCTGGGCGTGCCTGAAAGATAAGATTAAGTACAGTCGTTTCAATGTGGAAGCCGTCACAGGAGACTACGTGCGAGTGCTGCATTAAGTTTATGTCACTGCATACTTTTAAAAAATTCAATTATTAAGTTGTAACAATTTGTTTGTTTTATTGGCTGATCCTCGGAGGCTGTTTTTTACTCGTAGCTGTGTTGCAAAGTTTTTTAAGTTCCTCCTCCGACAAATCTCAAAATCGCACATTTTTTTAAGGGAGTCTGGTCTCAGTCTGAGGTCAGTTGAAACAGAGTGCGTTCACAAACATCATAAGCCACATAATTACCAGTCTCTGATGGTAAATACTGTTCACATAAACATTCAAGTCATAATTACACATTAACTTAGAGCTCAGCCCCGACTTCAGAATACGACGTATCAAATCCATCATTCCAGGTAATATTTCATTGATGCTTTAATGTCACTGCACAGTATTTCCAACCTTCACAAAACAAATTCTGCAGTCATCGTGAGCTGTACAGGAGCAAGTCACACCCACGGGTATCTTTGTCATCTTTACGATCCATCCCACATGACGTGAATGTGACATGATGGTGCATTTACATCATGTCAGCAGAATGGGAAATACCCACATGACAGCCAATTTGTGTCCATTTTTCTTATGTAGATCTTTTTTTCCCCGATGGGAGATATTGTGTCTGACAGAGATTCTTCATATCTTGCTACAGTTGCAGAGAGAAATGGGGATTTCGTGCTCAGCTGCTTGTAATTATGGAATCCAAGACATGACTTAAATGTGATGTAAGCGGCGGTCTAATGAGCACCTAGGTCGGCCAGTTGTGCTCTCGACTACCAATAAGATAAAAGTTTATATTTGTCTGATGAAGGGTTTGTAAAATCTGTGATTACATCTGACTTTCTGCACAGTTTATTAGTTTAAAGGCACCATGTATCAAACTGAATAACTTCCCCCTTCATTGAAAAGTGGGCTGAAGAGATTTCAAATGATTTTTCCTATGGCAAGAAAATATTTGGATGGTATTTTTCACCAGAGGTACAAATACACAGAGAGAGAGACACACATGGATGTATTGTAAGACTGTGAGTAAGACCTGATGGAAGAGTGGACTGTGTGTCACAGGAAGTCCGAGAGCGTTGAGGCACATTCCCAGCACCATGTCATCCGGAGCGTCATTACTGTAGCACTTACAGCCGCTGTCAAGAAGTCGCACCACAGCCTCCCTGCTGAACACCATCCTGCAGCAACCGACACACAAGACACAAAATAGACGCACAACACAGTCAATTTAGCTGAGTTGAATCTTAGAAGCAAATGATAGAAATGGCCAGAAAACAAGCTGTCTTTCAGCGATCACCGTAAAGTCCGCCACGCTTATTTTATGGTGAGAGGGCGACAGAGCAGAGAGTGAAACTGCAAATCAAGCTGAGAGGCAGATGTGGTTTTTCTGCACAACAATGATGTGACATCTCTCTGAGAAAAGAGGCAATTACACATGAAAAAACAAATCTCAAGCCGCCAAAGAAATCGCTCATTGCCACTCAAAACAGGTTTTAGGAGATGTCTCTTTTGAGAAAACTGGCAGTTGCAGTGCTGTAAAGTGTCACAGCAACTGAAGTGTCCCTAAATAGAGTTTCTCACACAGCTCACTCACAGCTCGAGATTTATCTCCGGTGCAGCTTTCCCCCAGCACTGACAGCTGACACATGACTTGTGCTTATTGCCCACTTTTAGTTGTATATAATACGAGGGCTTTAAAATGTGGATACTGTGGATTACAATTATTTTTGTGCTATGTGTTTATTTGCGGTGACCTACGGACACCTATTGCTGCCATGCTAGAAAAAAAGTATGTTATTACAAGATGCTTTCACGTTAGAACAAGAATATTTTCTTACTATAATATTCAGAGGTGGGAAGTAAAGAACAAATACTTTGTTACTGTACTAAAGTATATTTTTCAGGTGTCACACAACTCCCTGCAATTTAACACAAATACCTATACTTTCTACTCCAATAATTTTCAAAACGGTCTTTGAGGGGAATTATCGATTATCAACAAGACTGATTTCAACCTATCAGTGCATATTACGCAAAGCAGATGTGGCGAGACGAAGCAACGTAACAAGATGGAAACAGGCGTGAAAAAAAGTCGTGTCAGTGTCTCTTAGCTGCAGAGACCCCGAGACTCAACAATCGACAATCTTTGTGGTGCAGCTTGGATGTGAGGTTCAGTTAGCTTTGCACAGAAATGGCTGGTAGAAATGTCCTTCAGAGGGACACTTATTACTTTTTACTTGAGTAAAGAAGTTGAATCTAATGATCTAATGATCACCTGTTGTTTTACGTTGTGATTTATTCCATTTTTTATGAAGTACCTTTACTGCAAAACACAATTCCACTGAAGGGAGTGACATGCTTTAATACTGACTTTAAACAGTTTATCCGTAAATTACAGATTACAGGTTTTCCATTACAGCTTTTATAGTCCCTCCGCTGCGTCTGTATCTTTCATCATTATTCCCCGAGCATCTTCGCTGTGAGACTCACCCTCCACCTCCCGTGATGTAGCTGTAGCCGCCTTGGCTCAGGCCGTAGCCGTACCTCTCTCCAAGACACACTGGTTCAGAGGGGTTGTAACAGCTCAGCAAGACTTGCAGTCTGGGGATGCTGCAGAAAGCACAGATCAAACTCATCACACCCTCATCATCATCATCACACACACACTTGCCTGTGCATACATACATATGAAACTGTCCATTTAGGGGCTGAAGTAACTGCTCCCCCTCAGGCACTATTACACATCCAGAGATTTCCACATGAAGGGGCAACCTGACAGATATAAAGTGAAGCCAGCTGGACTTGAATTTATGTACTGAGTTTTTTTAGATGTCCGACAGGATGGTAATATCTCTGGAGCTCATTTCCCCAAAATGACTTCATTCCAAGCATTTCTCTCTTCCACTGTTCAAACCTTTTCTCGGCTGTCAGACAGAATCTATTAGAGCATTTATGAACAAATGTCAGTCAAACTTTGAGCAAGATGAAAGCCTGGCATTTAAAAACGAGACACTGTGTCCCAGTTAAAAAAAAACATTTCCAGATCATGGAACTTTACCTGATAAGTGTGTCATCATCCACAACAATGAGCCACTTGGTTTTTGGGACAGAGCTGTTCAGAAATCTTTGAAGGATTGCGAACGTTTTCCCGCAGTGGCCTGCAAATAGAGACATGGTATCAATAGACTGGCCTGTACGACTTAATCACCTATTGACCGTGTGCTGTATTCTGCTTTACAAAGATAAATGACCCTGTTGAACGGAGAAACACACACTTAGCATAAGCCGGTATTTACATGCGCACACACGCCTGCATACACATAAATGCATACATAACAGCTCTGCCACAAAAAGACAACATTACAGTCATAAATTATGCTAACACTGAAGGATTTAAAAGGTAGCAGGCTAACCGAAAGTCACAAGAAGAGACTATAAAAACAGCAACACTTTATTAGGAGACGACATAAGGCCTCAGTTTGAAGTTAGATGCCACAGCTCCACTCAGAACAATGAGTGAATACATTTTTCAGCATGACTGGCTCCTGGAAATCCAGCCCGGGCAATGTGCCCAAATGTAACAGCCCAGTCGCCAAGATAAAATGCTGGCATTTGAAATTTCTGCAAAACCACAGATATGTTAAATTATTACCCGTCATATGTGTCAAATAAACATTTTTGCAATACATGCCATGTCACTTTCAGATTACATGTTATGAGCTGACTTTGTTGTCAGGAGGAGGAGGAAGAGGAGGAGGAGGAGGGGATGTTGGAAGGATAACGCAACAGATGTTGATCTGTCAAGCCAGAGACCACTGTTCGAGATGGTTTTTAAACATTTGTAGGTATGAAACCACTGGATATATTTTTAAAATGAGATGTTAGGACATTTTCAAGCTGTTTTAGTGGCAATTTTGAAGCGATGCTGAGACAGTTTGTGGTGAATTTCATGCCAGGAGGAAGAGGGGATATTGGTGACCTGATGACTCAGTGAGGCTGCTGTCGAGACTGCGTTTTTATCATTGTAAGCAACTAGAGGATATTTTTAACTAGAGACCACTGTTAAGGACGACATTTCAACATTTCACTGCATATTTTTTAATGAGATGTCGGGACATTTTCCAGCTGTGTTAGAGGCAACAAACGCTATCGATGGAGCGTTGGGACAATTTCCAGCTGAAAAACCAGGTATTTGTAACTGGATGTCGGGACAATTTCCAGCCGTGTTGGTGGCAACGGATCCAGGTAAGCCAGAACAAAATCTTTTTCCAACCTGTGCCAAGTGCTTTGCAAGACCATAAGAACAGTATTGTCACCACATAACAATTATAATATAATCGAAAAAAACAAGAAACAGCATTAAGAAATGAGAAAATGTACATTGCCAACATTTATTCTTCCGACTGGGTTGAACGATACGATAAGGAATCATTAGATGTGGCAAACAGTATGAAACCCATTGCAACCAAACATTTTTAATGAAACTTTAATTCTCTTGATAGGAGCCTTTGATGAAGCAATAAGAATGAGTGGCACTATTGAGACTGAACAATAACCTTGCAATACATTTGCAAATTTCATTTTTCATTGCAGCATTAACTCGACTGTTGTGTGCATCATACAAAGAGTGAACAAGTGGCTCCACGTGCTGCTCAAGGATGCCTCAAAAGCACACGAGGCTGTAGGCGGACACATCAGTCACTGCAGTGATCAAACAAACAACCTTATTGCCACCTTTTTGATTTGTATTGTACAGCATTGAAGGCAAACTTTTCAGCGTGGGGACGTGTCCTATAGATGTTTTCGAGCAGGAAGAAAGCTGCTGTCTATATTCGGGCATCCCAAACAAATAATAAGGTATGCTTGGCATGATGGGCGAGGAAGATCAAACTTTTACTCTGGCATGTTTGACATGGCTGCCAGGCGGAACAAAATGTTCTGCCAACTCCCGAAAACAGAAACGGTGATGTGGTAGCACAGAACAAATACAAGGAACCCAAAGAAATATACCCATCAAATATCTGCACACCATCAGGACTGAGAGCTGAGACATGGAAATCCCTGGTGGCAAGCATCACAAGAATACTGAAGCCCTATTGTTTTATTTATAAAGGCACCCAAGGTGTTTTTTTTACTAGTATCTGAATATAGAATAAGTAAGGACACCTTGAACTGCTGACAAGAATAAAATCCAAAATCACACTTTTTAGAGGCGGGTCTCCAGACAAGCCGGTAATCTTATTTCTAGTCGGAGGAGGCTTCACGTCTCATGCAGTATCCATCATTACAGCGTCCTACCTAGCACTGCTACATAATGTGACAGAAAGGTCCTCTTTGGCCTCAGAAACGTCTCCTGTCATCACGTCGTTGTCCTCCGACATGCTCCACACTTGACCGCGAATAGTTTATTTACTTGATAGTTACTGCAATTTTTTCCATTTCAAGGTCTTGCATCACCCTTCGAAAACTTTTAACCTCAGACTGTTGAGTTTTATTTTTCCATTGTCAAACTACATATTTACTATAAAGCTCGAGTGTGTTTTCAGCAGGCTTAACATTTATTTGGGACTACAGATGGCAGCATGATAACCCCATCAGAAGGTTTTCGAGGCAACAAAGTGAATCTTTTTTATGTTTAAATAAGCTTCAGTGTTGGTTTTCTCGCTAGAATTATTTATCAATCTATCCAGCTGTTTAAAACTGATTTGGCAGCTTGAAATTCTGAACTTTCTCCTCAAAATATACCTAAAATGCTGTATTTTATAATATAAATAATATACATCAGTGAGTGTGTTGTAAGTCAATGAAGTCAGTGAAAGGTGAACAATAAAAGAATCATGAAGGTCACTACAGATTCCTGACATATTGACGCCTGTCGACCCTTGATGAACTCAAAGGCTGCTCTCAGCAGTCATTAGCATAAAGCCTGAAGTCTTGGAAAAAGAACAGAAAGAGGTGAAAAAAAGAGAAAGAAATTATGCACGGCCTGACTTAAACTCAATATAAGTCCTATAACTGATTGAGTATCATGTGGGCATTTAGTGCTGAGGAACAGATAAGCACGCACTGAAATATGATTGAGGTCAAATGAAAAATAAGTAGTTTATCTGATTAACTGTATGCCCTTATGTGACTGCCTCCATTGCATATTTCCGTTTAAAGATGCAGTATAACATTTTACTTTATCTTGCCATGGCGCTGTTTAAGATCTCCCCTTTTCTGCACCATCAGACTCAAACCACTGTAAAGAATTTCCAATTTACTGTATGCAGGAGGAATTATGGCTGCTGTCTGATTGACAGTGTGCACAGTTACTAAACTGAGAGTACCTTCAGTGTTTGGCTGCTGACCAAACTAGAGAAAATCCCCCTGCCTTGATGACGACTGTGGATCGCTGCCAAACTTACAACACTTAATTGTTGTCTCCTGAAAGTAAAAAATCCTGGCATGCAGAAGCAGGCAAAATTAAAGGGAGGGAGACACTTTCTCCTGGATGATCTATGAGACAAACTTGTCCAACACTGGTTTGAAAAAATACTAACATCATTAATCGCTTGAGAGCAGCGGGGCCGTGGCTTTCTCTGGAGTAAGACGTCAAAATCATGAGCAAGTCAGCAAAACTCTCGGTACCCCGAGTTAGGGAGTGTGTCGAGTTTGTGAAGCAAGTCTACTTGATTTTTTTTTTGTCGTGGCATAACCAGCTGCCAGCCTGTCAGCTTGGCAATATGCAAACTGTGACTGGGAGCACACATCATCTTGTGCCCGGACCCAAGTATCTGTCGTGTGGAAGGAGAATAACTTGACAAACATCATTTACAAATCTGGAACATTAATGTTGTTCTGCTCAGTGGAAATGACTCATTAGAAGGCCATTTAGAGCACCACTCCAGCCAGTGCAACTAATTGTTTAGCGGTTAGCGTTAATGAGATCATGGCTAAAAGTTGGATGTAATCCATCGCAAGCCATCGCAAATAAATTGCTGTTCTTGCAAGATGATCATCATTAGCAGGGATAGTGATAGCCGTCACTCTAACATAAGGTCTCTCACACTCGACCACACACAGATACTACGCCCTGCCCTCTTCTTAAAGGAGCGACACTACCTTTATAAGCCATTCACTTGAGTTAACAGCTCACATTGTGCTCACATTAGCTCAAACTCTCCTTTCAGTGCGCTTGCACAAGCTTGGTGGATGACTCGCAGATTCTACGATAGTCATACGTCATTGTTTCATTGAAGCAAGAGCTTCATTTAGTTTAAACACAAAATCAATCTGTCAAAAAACATTTGGCAAACAGTGTGGCTGATCAACACTGTCAGGAATTTATTCAGAAAAACATGATGTATCATAAATATGCAGGACTTTGTGCTGCCAATTAGTGTTTTTAACTTAACTACTAAAGCCAAGATAACTAGTCAATTAATCGATTGATATTTCAAGAAAAATGCCAAACATTTGCTAATTCACCTTCTATGACAAAGTGAGAACCGAAAGAAAAGGAAATAATTTAAGAGGCATAAACATTTCAACACAAGCAGTAAACTTAATATATTTACATCTTTATTCATATATTTTTGATTGATGGGCGAGTACAAAAAGCCATCTGAACAGATCTCTGTAGGCTGCGGAAAAATGTTAACACTTTTAATTACTTTCTGCGATGTCATGGACCCGATGACTAAGTGCAAAAATATTCAGCATATTTACTGACTGTAAAAACATCATTTGGTTGCTCTTTTACCTGTAATTACATGTGATCGAATGCAAATCCACTTGAAGAGCTCTGCTATAAACCTTGTGAAGGTTATGTTTCTTTTCCAAACTCTACCATACCTGCATGTTTGGCCAGTTTTTAGGCTGCAGGCAGTGATGATGAAGTGGACTCCATTATGTTCAGTGGCATTTCTAATATCCTCATGTGTGTAAATGCAGGTGGAAACTATTTCTGCATAATGAAATCTAGTGCAACACCACCAGTGAGAAGAAAAACCACGCAGTCACTCAAGTCAATATAATAGTGTAGCTACGGATTAATGAGAGAATTAGAAAAGGTAAACAAAGAAGCAGCCAGAGTTTAATTCCTTATTTAAACCAAGGGGCTCTATTAAGGTAATTTCGACAAGGCTTTTAAAACTATCCCTGCAGAATGTGAACACTTCTCCATTCACACTGAACCCGAAGCAGTCATTAACTGATGATGCAATCAGGCCCTTTCTTGTGGATTTTAATGTTTTGTAAAAAAAAAAAATGAAAAGCAGGCCGGTTTCAGTCAAACATGGCCCGACTCCAAACAATTACACATCGGTGATGAAATATAAGCTGCAGAGCGGCACTGCGGCGGCCTCGGGGACACCACTGTCACCTTCCTCCTTTCTCTCCAAATATCAGACCTACAACTTTACACCACTTCTGCAGTTTGGCTCCAGTTTTATGATCAGTGAGGTCAGGATATACTAGTTTGTTGTTGTTAAGTGTAAACTCTACACTTTTATCAATGCGGAAGGGAATTAACAAGCAATAGGCTGGATGAAAAAAACAGATGTATCGGATAGTCACAGATCAACAATATCTCATCGCAGCGTGAAACTCCTCCATCACTGCTGGTTCCTGCTGCTGCCATGAGGTTAGCTGTGACATCAATCTGCCTGTGTCAGTTTGAAATCTGATTTGAGAAGCTGGGCTGAGACATAACTTCAGAAATGTCATCAAACTTTCTTAAACCAGATGAAATTGTCTTAAGGGCAGACACTACAGACACAGAAATCTGAACATAAGTTAATACCAGGTTCAGAATTCTTGTGAATCAAAAAGTGAATCTGGGATATTTCTTTTATCACTCCATGAATCAGAAAATACCGTCAACAGCCTTTATAAAAAAGACCATACATCCGGCTGTGAATGATGAGTAAAGACACGTCCAAAAGAGATTCACTTCAACGTCTTTGTGGAACCTTCAAAATATGTCCACTGAGGAGCCAGAATGAAAGTTTCTGCACCGTCTTCACTGTGCTATTCTTACAGGCTTCAAAATGAAAGCCATTTTTAGACAGCTTTTCAAAGCCATCCATAGAACGGCTTCTCGTGGTGCAAAATAAAAGGTTTCATTGCTTGTTTCTTGGACTTCAGACATCCTTGTTGTGAGCTGAGCCATCTGGATGCTCAGGTACTTGGGGTTTCTTTGATTGCAATGATTTGATTCAAACAATCCACAATGATTAACTGAGTCTTACTCTGTCTTCATAAAATTGGTTTTATTGAAAAAATGTTTTTTGTTTTCTTTTAATCATCAAACCATTGTCAGGTAGGCGATGTTCCAAGGTTGGATGGACAAAACAGGGTGCTCAATAAAACTCATCTTGTGAAGGCAACTCGCGATTGCTTGTGATTTGACAAATTATTACATTCTGTTTTATTGATGTTTTACTCAGCGTCCCAACACTTTTTACAATTGAGGTAAGATTTTTATTGAAATTCGGCAAAGTACGTGATTTCATAGAACATTTCCAGAACGTCTGTCCCTTTGCAACCCACATCTACCTGCAAATAACTGATTAGTTTTGAAATAATTACATAATATCAAATAGCAGTTTTGTTAAATTTTTTCATTATAATTTAATTATTTTATTTATGTAACAGGAAGCTATTTCACATGACTATTTGTCAAAAAATGTCTTGCATTCATTAGTCTTAAATGTCCCTAGATGTCCAGAAGGGGTCCTAGCTAGATGTCAAGATATTTAGCTTTTCTTGCACATCCACAGAGATTAAAAAAAGAGTCCTAATCCGACGTTCAGATATTGAACATGTCCAACAGACATGTCTCGCCTTACATATATGATATATGATACTTCCTATTTAACATTTGATTAAAAAGATCCAATGTGATGGTCCAGTAAGGATACAGTATGTCTGACATCTGAGAGCACTGACAGTCGGTGCAAGAAGAACCGTGTAGTTCAGTGTCAGGATGGCAGAGGAGCTGGTAGTGGATTTGTTAGAGAGCGAGAAGCCGCGGAGACCTGTCACTATCCACAACGAGGAGGAGGAGATGAGGCTACCCTCAAGTACGAGGGTTGCATATCAACAACAAAGTGGACTGATAACAAGGTAACTTCTAAAGAGGAGGCCGACTTTTATTCTTGACGAGGCTCAAATCTGCAGCAGACCCGGAGACAGTAAGCGAAGGGAGGCTGGAGACTAAACCAGACTCTTTCCAGCAACATCCCTCAGCCCTCCTACAGCGGGCTGAAAGTGGCTACAGCTGATGCATCATCCCATTAAGGTGCAACATGAGAGGGCTTAGGTGCCGCTTTATGCCAACAGCCATCAGACTGTAAAATAATTCGCGCCCAAACGGCCTCTGCCTCAGGCAACCAGGAGGGTGGTGAAGCAAAGAGCGGCTGCTTCTTTACAAAGTACCCTGGTTTGCTTTAAGGGGTCTTACGCTCTGTGTACACGTTGTTGTACTTGCTTCTGATTATCATACATTATGCGTTTCCAGTGTTTTTCCTCAGGAGAAGCTGGAGGATGTTGTCGGGTTAAAGTTTCTCCTGAGGGATCAGCAGGATCTCAGACCAGCTGGGAGATGTGTTTCCTTCCAGAATCAGAATAAGGTTTCTTACCAAGTTGGTTTTCACATACATAGAATTTGCTTCGGTAGAGGGAAGCCTCGTCTGTCCCAGGGTCAGCGCCCATTCAGACAGAAAGAGCCACCTCTGGGCTTTGATACATGTGCAGCCTCTTAATGCAGAGCAACAGTGGTTGTAAACGTTGTGTTTCTATACTGCGTTAAAAAAAACATGCTCTGCTTTTTCTTACACACATGAAAATCACATTTATTCAAACTCAGATTCTGATATCTTTGATAACATTTGGGACTTTAAATGAGTTCCTGTGGATTTGAAGTTTGACATTTTGGGAGAGAAAGTTAAACGAGAAAAATAAATACAACTCTCATATCTGTTAAAAATAAAGATACAGCCAGGAGCCAATTGGCATAACTTAGCTCGAGACTGAAGACAGAGGGAAACAGCTAGACTGTCTCCGTCCTGCTGTTTCCAGCATAGATTTATAACAGAACTACATACCAGACATAAGGTTGGCGCCTATTCAGGATAATGAGAATTGTTCGCCTGCTGATTACGGCAAAAAAATGTTCTAGTTTCAGGTTTCTGCAGCCAACTAAACTTTACATTGTGATGAAGTCACAGATTTTTAAATTGCTTCCTCGTCTTCAGGAAAGTTTTACAAATATAAAACCTTCTTGGGTCAAAAATTCGTAATAGATCATCTTAACACCTTATTTGCAGTTTGAGGTGCGCTGTCAACGGCTTCTTCCCTGCAATACCGTGGGTGGCCACAGGGGTAAATTGGGAGCAAGGCTGAGCAGCACTGTATCCTGATCTATTTACTACTTACTACAGGCTTCCAGTGATCACACTAAGCCAGCAAGCTCCTCACTGCAGCTAGACATCTAATGTACAGACATAAGAGTGCTAATTTTCTGTCTAACTCTCACCAAGCAAGCCATGGTTAAAAATAAACTATAACAAGCGATAAAATGTCAGAGTCTGTGGAGATCAGCAGGTGATGTGGGGAAATGTTCAGTTTATAGCTCTCAGTCAGAGCGAAGCTGCTCAAATTCAAGGACAAAAGAGGGTACAGACACATTTATCGCAGCAGAATTACTCTCAGAACAAATATAAGAAAGTATGCAAATATTACAAAAAACATTAACTCAAACATATTCATTAAAAAACATAATTGACTGCAATTTGCTTTTAGCACAGGGGACCGAACAACGGCGTCACCTACTCGCTTACGTTCAAATTCTCCTGCAAATCACAGGCTTTGAAATAACTATCATATACACTACCGGCCCCTTCACACTGTGTTTGTCTTTTTCGTGTGCAGCATGCGGCTGACCCTGAAGCTGAGGGAGTTTAGACGACAAAACAAGCACTTACCTCTTTCAGTATTTGGTACTCCTATATCAATGGTGGGTATTGAAGGATCAGCATGGTCACTATAGTACTCGAGAAATAAGGCATCCTTCTCCCAGGTCTTCTTTATCACTGGAACTAGTACACAGGGAAGAAAATCAATACTCTGTTAACCAAGTTTCACAACAAGCAGACATCTGGTTCTGTGTGATGTAGACTTGCTCCCCTAGCAAATGAGTATTTCAGATTGAATGCGATAAGTGGTTTCTCTGATGTTCTCATCTTCTTTTTAGTCAAATATTCTATAAAAGAGGAGTTTTTTAAAGAAATAAATAATCAGTGGAGACGAGATGGAAAATACAAAAATAAAAGAGGAAAATAAGATAAAATGTTTCTTTAATCCTCCCACTGAGCAGAACTAGGTAGACTGTATGACTCACATACAAAGTAGTGTACAAACCTTTCATGTGTACACCTGTCATTTGAGGAAATGGTTTCATCAAATAAATATCACAAAACCTTTTAAATAATGTAAAACAAAAAGCAGTTAAACTTCAGAGCTTTGAATCCTCAGATTTCTGTCAGGGATTCTGTCCTCTGTGGGAAAACAGCAGATAAGTATTGTAGGTTATCACATTACTGTGCCAGCGTGTACTTTTTCCTTCTATTTATACACAGTCTTCCAGTCAGTGACCTAATCCTCTGCATCAAAGTTTTGAAGTTTTCCTATAGACTTAATTGCTTTCTGACTGATGACTTATAGAGGTTTTTGTGATGAGTTTCTGGGTTGTCGAGGCGAGCACGTTCGAGGGCTGAGAGGCGCCAAATATCCAGAGATCTGCAGCAGCCGTAGCTCCAGGCTGTGTTCAGCTCTCATAAATCAACAATAGTGAATCAGAGTGGCTTGTTTAACCCTGGAAGAATGAACCAAAAAGCAAAACAGTTGAGTTGGCTGGCCTGCACCGCCTCTACAGGGCTCTTAGAAACTGACGACCAGAGAGGAAATACAATTAAGCTCCAAATGCATCATGCAGGTCAGATGTTGATTTCCTGCCGTACCGCAGCAGACAATCAGTAGATAACAGTTTGAAGACGGATACTAAAACAGAAGAGCAGCCTACAGATAAGAGTTAGTGAGAAAGACGACTGTAGCTTCAATGTTAAGTATATAAAATGTGATTGCGTTAACCGAATACCATTTAAACATCCAAGTAAAACTTTATCGCAGATTACGGATACAGCAAACACTACGTTACAAGATGAGATCCATTTAGGATGACAAGGATATTAAACCGCGTAATTATCCACTCGATGTTGTGACATTTATATTATTGACTATTTAACCATATCAGTGATATTCTAGCCAAAATATAGAGAAGGAGGAGGAAGAAAAGTGTGAATAAACCACAGGTTAGGAACTTCTTATTAAAATATAGAAATGTGCAATTATCTTTTATTTTCTCAGTGTCGACTGGTGTAAATGTAAAACTTTCTTATTAAAGAAGCTGAAAAGGGAAGACCTATTATTTAAATCTATTAAAAGGTAACATTTCAGTAAAAAAGCACCATTTGCATAATGAGTAATAGCTACTCAAAGACTACACTACATTACTCCTGCAGACCACGCTACACAACATGATACAATACAATTAAATCTGCATTAAATCTAATGTAGCAGAGGCACAGCACTCTGAGGTGAGGTGTGCAGAACACAATGATTTGGAAAACGTTGCCACTTGTAGCTTTTTTTCAACCCAGAACAAACACACAAATGAGTTGAGAAAACTTTCCACAATTTTCATTTTTTGTGTTTCAAATATGCAAAAATGTTAAACGAGTCATGAAAACTCAAACACAAGTGTGATGGGAAGAAGACACAACCTGTACTTGCATATTGTGAGCGGGAAAAGTTCAGCCTGACCCGGTGAGGCTCGCTTATCAAGAGCGAATATCATTAAGTTGTATCTCACTTGATGATGAGCACAGTAGAGGAGCAGCGCCTCTATGATTTTTGATGTTTTCTGTTTAATTCGTAAGCTGCCTCCGTGCCTATTGGCTGCCCTCCCTCCTCGGCTACGACTTAATCATAAACAGAAGAAGCGCACTAGTTGATTTTAAACATTCATCTGTGAACTGTATCCATGCGTGGCTCCGCTCGCACCAGTAAATAAAAACTCTGAATAAAACTCTCTGCGAGTGTTATTAATAATTTTCCAACACAACAAGTAATATTGGAAACCTGTGCTTCACATTTCTATTTGTGTTCGTGCAGAGTAGTTCTCCCAGCGCTGCAGTAGCACAGCTTCAAACAAAAACACCGTTACAGCAATAAAACTACATTGAGCTACCATAACAAATAAAAAACACTGCGACTCTACTACACAGTATTAGTCACACTATTTTTATATCAACTCTAATTTCTGAACTGATGACTGTGCATACTGCATGTTCATATAATTGTTTTTGCGCTTGATAATCACTGCAGATAAGAAGATTAAACACTTAGTGACATCATAAATTAAATGTGAGGCTCTTTCATGTCGACTGCTTATTGATCTGAGCTAACCTTTGATATATAAATCTAATATTCATTTGAAATAATGGCAGCTTGGCAGTGGAGATGGTAATTAAGGTAATTAGTGGAATTACTTTGGAGTAACACTCTTTGAGCGCGCTGTACAATTTGTTTGATCGCTCTGAGATGATTCTGCAATCTGATCCGTTGACTGAACCCGCTTCATTTTTATCAGGTTAAAAAGAGAAGTGGATTTACAGGACACGCTTAATGTCAGGCTGACTTTGCAAATAAACCGCTAAGCACCGTTAAGTGATTTTCTTAACATCTGCATTATTGTTGGATGATTTAACATTTCCAGCATCGAGGGGGGTTCGCAATTAAGCACTCTGAAGTAGTTTTTTTTGACACAATGCCATTAAATCCTTTCCGACGAGACGACGGAATTATCAGGAGAAAGACTTTATCATGATAATCAGGTAAAGCTCTTATCCAGTCACACGTGTCAAAGGTAAAATGAATCCCAGGACGAGAAAACAACGGGAGAAAAAGCACTTGGCACTCAGAAAGAAATTGTGTATCTTTGGCAGATTCTGTAAGAGTGGGAGTGTGACTCACCTCTTTCACTGTGAAACTTCCTACACGTTTTCACAGCAACAAATATATCTTCTTTATTTACAGGCTCCCCCTTTGATGAAAACAGGAGACATGAATCAAAGAAATGCTCACAGGATCACACAGCATAAATCATAAATCATCGTAATTAAAACCGAATCTATATTAGATGCAGACAAATGGTTGTGATGGAGTTTTTCAGGCGATATTAAGTGTCAGAGTGATCAGTGGGAGTTGTTATCTTCAAAGTAAAATTAGAAATGGATATTTCTGCTAATGGTCTGAGATCATTTGGCCCTCTGGCTCTCCTTCTGAAATGAAAGACATACAGCAGCTGATAACACTGCAGCACATTTAGGATTCTCAGGACTGAATGAGGTGTGCATTTGACAAATTTAAAAGCCTCGGAGATAAAAAAGACGAGCAACAAGTGAGACGGGATAATAAATGAAAATGGAACATCTCCGTGTGCGTCTCCGCACCCCTTATAATGACATTCAGTCCAAAAAGGAAGGCTCAAATTATTTTTTTCTTGTGCTTCAACAATCACACAAAAAGATTCACTAAATCAACAACAGACAGAATGCATTAAGAGTGTGCGCTCCATTAAAATGTCATCAGCGGCTGCAAAAACCATCACAACACAACATTTTTAGACAGGATGTGATGTGCAGTGACAATCTCTGGTGCTATGATCAAACCTGGACATCACACAGACACCAAAAGCTGGACATTTAAACAATCATTTAAGTTAGAATACATTTTCCATGAATTGTTTAATCCTGCATGAACTGATTTTGTTTTGGCCACTTTGGTGAGGTGGAAACAAGCAGTGAACAAAACACGAACATATCATGATCTTTTAAAGGAGACTTTTTATGCTTCTCTGTGTTTTCCTCTTCAGTGTGTTTTTATAGATTCTCGTGTGTGTAAAAGGTCTTGAAGTTTAAAAAACCCCAAGTCCACACCAATGGGAGCTCCTCTCTCGCACAGAAAACACTACTCCTGAAGCTCCTGAAGCTCCTGAAGCTCCTGAAGCTACTGAAGCTCCTGAAGCTACTGAAGCTCCTGAATCTCCTGAAGCGCCTTTAATTCTGTGTCTTCCTGACATCACACTGCGTCACCACGTCACACATGTGCATAAGTTTTGCCTACATTCACGGTAGAAGTGAATCTAACTGGAAACTAAAACCACGACAGAGCCGGCCAAAGAAACTGTAAGTGGTGCTGGCTCAGGCGCGTGTGGGCCGACCAATCAGAGCAGACTGGGTATTCAGAAGGGGGGCCTTAAAGAGACAGAAGCGCAAAGAGAGTGTGCCAGACAGAGGGGAAATAAAGTGCTGCAGCACTCGACAATATGAGGAAATGTGTGTTTTTTTTAACATTAAAACATGTAAACCTATTTTAGTAGTCAAATTATGAAACTGAAAATGAGCACAATATGTCTCCTTTAAGTTGATATAAAAAAAATGTGAGCTAACAGAGGTTTATTTACAGATTCAGCAGTGCTGGAGTTGTGTTTCCTTCTCCACCTGATGAATGTGAGGCTAAAATTGACTCTTTTCTTGTGCTATTTTTGCTCTCCAAGCCAGAGGAGACAAGCCAGACAATGTTCTGTTCGGTACGTCGTCAACACGATGCCAGTAAGAGAATTAATAGTTTCATTATTGAGACTACAAACCTAAGATTGGAAGCCATAAAAGACCGCAAATTGTCCAAATGCCACATCCATTTTAGAAAGATGGCACAGAGAAAATCAGCCCCCGAGGATACGACTGCCACGAAGGCACTAACCAGCCGGAAGATGTTCCAGATGAGCATAAGATGTGTGTGTTGAGACAGTGCGTGTGTGTGGATGAGAGAGAGGGTGAATGTCAGTATGTTGTTTAAATACTTACCTTATAAAATGTTTAAAAAGTATACTGTTTGAATATTGTAGATGCTGTTTTACTGTTTTTGTGACTGTTAGCTTTTGGTATCCAGCAGCTACCGTGGCCCTGGTCAGTGAGTGTGTCTGTTTGCTATTTGAATGAGCTGAGCAGATAGTGCACAGAGGGGGTTGAAGAGGTTTTCAGCAGAAAATGATGCCATGAGAGCAGCGAGAGTGAACCAAAACAGTGAAGCCAAACAATGAGCTGAAACTCACTACACAGCTTTATAAAGCTGAGGGGAGCTGCAGATTCAGCTGATATTTATCTGTCGGCTCATCATTACCAGTAACCCCTTTTATACCCTTACACTGTTTGAATAATTGTTATTGTAGGTTACAGCCGCTTTAATGGCAGAAAATAGTCGGATATGTTCATCACAATCTCAGAGAATCCAGAGTAATGTCTGAAATTGCTTTTTTAATCAAACCAACAGTCCAATAACAAAAAGTATTACATTTATAATGATTAAAAAGAGGAAAGAAAAAAAGCTCTTTCATGTTTGAGAATTGGGAACGAGCATATTTAGGTTGTTTGATAAATAATGAATGAACAATACATTTCTGACTAATCAATTCAGCGCTAGTGAAACCTAAAAATGTCAACCACTTCAGAACATCAGGCGGCGCCGACAGTCATCTACAGGACTGTCAGACAGACAGACAGACAGCAGCCCACCAATCTGACAGGACTGAGCATGTAAGCACACTCACTCTTTGTTGACCCCGAAAACCTCAAGATGGCTCAGAATACATTTTTATCATTAGCTGTGCTGCTCACTCACACTTGTCTCCACGGCGCTCATTGTCTTCTGTTCTGTCTGTTTTACTTATTTAAGCCTCTGTCCTCAAATGTCCGACATGCAGAGAGTAGCAACTCCACAGCAAGTTTATTGCCTCAAATGAAAAGGACATGTTTTGCTGCCGCGGCCACTTTGTTGATCATCGTCCTTCGCCTCCTTGAATCTGCCTCTTGAGGCTCTTGATTCCTTGTTGACAGTGCAGCCAAGTGCTGTTGTGGCCCCGCTTGGCAATTTGTCTTGCAACTGTTTTGACCACTGGAGGATTACGATACGTCCCCTCTTGTTTGTTCTGAATGGAAACTTCTCCCTGAATACTTATTAAACCTGCGACCTTCGCGTTTCTCAGCTGGCTGCTCCGGTTGTTGTTTGTCAAATGACTGCAGTTTTATGAGCGTAGTGATTTTCGTCGAGAGGGAGGTAAAAACCACACGAATATAAATCTGACGGTTCAGACTGCGACGAACATGTAGAACAATCTACAGACCGCACGTGCACACGCAAGGATGTGATTTGAATCCCAAATGAAAAGATGAGATTAAGATTTCTTCTGTCAAAACTGAGAGGGAAGAAAAACAGAACTGGGACACTTTCAGCTGCAGCTCTTGCATCCAAAATTCAACTCACACATATAGTAGCACACACATCACTTCCTCTCAGCATTATTGATTGTCTCAGGCTGCACGCAGGGTCGACAACTGCTGGCTAAAGGTTGACTGACCCTGCTCATCGGCTCAGAAAACAAACTTCTTTCTGCTTGAGCAAACATTACATATCAGGTATTGTGTGGCAGAGCATGCTAATAATTCAACACACCGACACGGTCCGAAAAATTATACACAACGCAAAATGTCGACCAGCAACCAGGATTAAAACAGACTTGAAGTGTTTTTTTTCACATGACACTGTTCTGATTTTACTTTGTCAACCAATTAAGGTGTTTTCTCCTGCTAGATATTTCTCCCATGCACATAAAACCGACTGTAATATCATTTCTCTGTATTATCTACTAAATAGGCAACTCCACATGAGATCAATTACTGGAGATCAATACTAATTTTATAATGAAGCCTTCATTATACCACAAGAGAAGACCTTCATTGTATTGTTAATATTGCAGCGTAGCACCAGTGTGAGTGCTGTTACTCCCCTTAGTCTCATTTAACTAAGCAAACACTTGTGCTCCACATTTTCTGAGAAGCAACACAGGCAGTTTATTCAGGAGCAACAAACTGACTTCTCACACTGCACTTAGCCCACGGCTACAACCATTCCAGAACCTCAGAACCTTCTTAGCCCCGGGTCAAGAAAGCTTTCATGATATTCATATTGTGAGCCCTGAGCTGAGAGTTGACCCCGGGATAACTTTGCCCCTTGTCACACACAAATTGTTACCCCCGGGTTAACCTAAACCCAGGGCTGCAAGATTTATACTATGTTTCTACTAATGTTTTCAGTCGAGAATGACACATGATTACTCTGTTTACTTCAGCTTTTTCATGCTGGCACCTTTAAGCCCCGTGTTTAGTTGATATTCAGGAGATAAGCCCATAAACTCTTGGCTAACCCTCCTATGGCATCGGCTGATGAACCTCCTTTGGATTAAACTTGCGCTAACTGCTTCCTTAGGGCTGATCAGACTGGGCGTGCACCGTACTGTCTTCTCACTCATCTTTTTCTTGCTGAAACGCACAAAGAAAGAGCAGTGCAGTACATTTTTAAAAAAAAATTATTGCTAGGCAACCACTGAATCACCTGTTCTTAGCATGAAGGTGATTTTCCCTTGACATAAACCTGCTGATCTGTCCCTTTTATGTTGGCTAGCTGAAAGAACTTCACTTCCTAGTTCGATAGTTATCCACCTTGTAAATAAATAAAAAACATCCGCAGCAAAAAGCTCTGGCTCTGATTTAGGATGAGAAGCTGTTCTCTGAACTGGACACAGGGAATCGAAGATCCGAGGAGAGATCACAGGGAGTAATGTTCAGTTCAAAGCTATGAAGCTATTGTTATTATATTGATTTTAGGGTAAGTTGGGAACAGTTGGACAATGATGTCAGGCACTGTTCTGCTCTAAGTTTAAGTTTTTTCAACTTGAGGTGTTGCGAGCGCTCCTGCAAACACGGCAGCCACTCCGGGCATCGAAAAATGTGAGGTACCCAGGGGCCGTAAGCAGCGAGAAAAATGAAAAGATTAAAGAACATGGGGCTAAATTAAACTAGAGTAGTAATGTGTCATGCTAAATAATGAATATTAGCTGCGTGTTCAAACAGACATTTAACCCATAGCTGCTAGAAATGCAATGTGAATCATACAGCCCCGGGCTTAGGTTAACCTTTGGTAAACAATGTGTGTGAAAAGGGTCAACTCTTGACTCTTGATTCAGCATTAAGGATAGCCCCGGGCTAAGAATATGCTGTGTGAAAAGCGCTTTAGACACTCATGTGTTTTACTTTAAATCCATCCCAAAATATTTGGCATTATGCTCATGTAACAAAAACCAGACAATGTGTGTAAGATGGCTGACAAAAGAGATAAAGAGGATAAAGAAGAAGGTTAGTCATCAATGTGAATTCACATGCAGAGGATGAGCCAAAACACTTGTAATGTCAGTACAGGTTCACACTCAGTCAGTGTTTGAGACGGACCAACCTGGACACATATAGATGACATGACTGTCAGATGTAACTCTAGACTGTGAGAGGACTCAAAAGGGTGTTGCTGAGCAATGGAGGAGTATTTCCTCCTTGGCGGGAGACTAAATTAAATTTAGTAAAACAAACCCGAACGTCTATCCTTTTAGGTTGATACACAATGTTGTATCTCATGGCGTATGAAGGCAATAACGTTCAAGGTTGTGCTGCACCGGCTGCTGCTTTCACGTGACCGTGGGCACAGAGGCTGAACAGAAGTGGCGACAGCTCACTGTGAAGCACCTTCTGTTTTATGCTGTTGTTTAATTTTGGTCCCCTTATCGTTTCCTGGCAAGTGTGGACGATCAAATTGAGGCAGCGCACGGGGCAGATACTCACACACAGTGGAGGCTCGCTGACAGAGGTAGCACAGTGGCTGAGGGACTGAGGAGAGTCGTCTGGCTCAGTGCACAGCTCAGGAACAGCAGTGAGATGAGGACCGTTCCCGTTGTCCCAGATATACAAGGCAACCTGCAATAACACAGATTGATCTTTGGAGTTTACAAGCTACAGTCGAGATGCAATCTTTCAGACATTAATGTTTTATTAGCAACTTAACAGAGGAGATGTTTCCGTTTATAGTAAATACCACAATTTTGTTCCCACAACTAAACTCCAGAGGACATATTTAATATTTAGGTTGCTAACAAAAGAGATAAAGGGGATGACAGAGAAGGAGAAACTCAGAGCTGGCGTATTTTGCTGTACCTCAGCAAATCTAGGGTTTAGTTTAACTATTCTACAGGGGGGAGATCGAGACGTTACAGTAAAAGAATACGTGATGAGGACTGTCCCGAAGAATCAGGATCGACAGAAACTGTAAACTGTGATGTTTTTGTGACTTGCAGCCTGGAGGTAATCAACTGACGGTGAACTAGATTGACGTTGAGCATTCATGCGCTCCGTCTGTGTTTTTGCATATCTGTGATCTTTATTTTCGTCTGCGTGAGGTCGGAAGTGCACGTTTGTCAAGTGAATTGAAAATACAAAACGCTTAAAATCCCTCAACTGTATTTGAAACATAGCATTATAATAATACACGGTATTATAATTAATTCTCTCGGACTGAGCACATGCCGTTAACTGAACCACTTTACCAGACTGAGTCTGATAAGTCTGATGCCGTGTTTACTGAACAAAAATCCCTCGATGCCTCCCTGACTGAATTTCAGTGATAAAAATAAGAACCTCAACGCCGCGCCATGACAATTCTCCAAAGTAATGAGATTTCACTTCAAGCTCAGATGGATTTCATGCCTCGCTCTCTTTGTGCAAATAACTTATAGTAGGTCGGTGTGGCTTGAGTGTGACGAACAGGAAAATTGTCGGAAAATGGCTGAAAACTAGCAGCCTCATCATCACTTTTCCAAACAAAACAGGTCTGAAGGTAACCGAGCGGCTTGCGCGTTATCTTACCTCATGTTTCAGGTCAATGGTGAAGTCAGACTTAAGTGGCTCATCTCTCACTTTGTTTGCGAGCCTAAAATATGAAATATAAATACATATACGACCTTTCAAACCTTGGGAATACTGTCGTGAGAAGAACTGAACAACTCAATTTTTACTGCACAAACTCACCGAACAACAAGGGGGATGCTTAAGGCCCAGGCAGCAGCAAAGTCAGGATATTTAAAGACGGAGGGGTTCTCGGCAAAGGCGTAGTGATGGATGATGGTGGACTCCTCGTCATGAAGGGGCTTACCAAGAAACCACTCCTGATAAAAGAGAAGTAAGTGACAGGCTGTCAGCACAAGTGCAGGTTACTTCTCTTTATTTTTACAATGTTACACTTCAGAAAGATATTGCACTTAATATTTCTTTTTTACCGTTAATATATTACTGTAAAAAAAGGCACATTCAGGCATCTGGCCTAATTTGGGAGTTTTGACACTGCACTTGGCAGAAAATCTTTGTAATTCTCTCTGGTGATTAAGTTCCTCACTGTCTGGGAAATAATGAGATCTCTTTATAGAACAAAGTTTTTAAAAATACCACAAATTGTAGCCAAAAAGGCTCTCATCATAACTCCTGATATATCTGGAGTAAAACATATCTTACCGTGGAGAACTCCAACAGTTTTATTTTGCAAAATATGCTTCTTGTCTCAGATGAGAAGACAGATACCACAATCTGGTGTCTGTGTATGGTAAATAAAAGGCTGCAGCCAGGAGTAGCAGTCTCTAGCTGTCTCAAGGTTTAAATTATGATTCAGAGGGTTACAATGCCATAATTAATGCCATACATCAAAACTTTTGCTTTATTTATTTCTACTAGAATTAGCCCAGCTTAGAGAGTAAACACGACATGTCTACATTCGTTATGTTTCACTATCCAGTTGGTTCAGCTTTAAGAAACAGCTCAGTCTTACAAAACTGTTACAGGTGATCTTAATGTTGAGAATTGGGTTTCACATTTCTGATTATTGACTTTCCTGCATGGAGACATCATCTTTCAAGAGAGTCACGATGCATCTAAGCATGATGGGCGTTGAAAATGTGGATGAGACAGTAACAAACAGTTAGCTAACCGGACAGCGCGGCTGCTGTCAGTCAGGCTAAAGACTTTCTGGAACAAAAACAAGCAACAGGCGAACAAAATACAAACTTTTAGCTTTGATTTTCAGAAAGTTTTTGCAACGCTGTTCAATTGTATTGTGTTATAGCAGGAGGCGTTTGAAAATCTGTGTACATGTATTTGTATTAAGTGTTGATTGCCGTTTAAATGCTGAGGTATGAAAGAAAGACCCTTTCTTCCCCTTCATGAATGATATCTGCCAATAAATCAACACATCATTAATGTATCACACGTCATACTACGTTTAATTACTGTCACGCTTTAGTGCCTCAGTGTCTAATTGGTAAAACTTAAATTGGACAGTGGCAGCCAGTTCCTGTAAAGGGCCATCACTTCTGAAAAAAAAATCTAATTTGGTCTCGCTTATCACAATATGAAGCTGACCACATCACTGTAACACCTGAGAGAGAAGTCTGTGCTTCAGGGTGTGTTGTAATGAATGGTGATGTGTCCAGGGTCGTCTCTTCCTCGGGATGAGGCCGTTCATATCCACACAATAATGACTTCAATCTCTGACTTGGAATTGAAATACCACGCAGGGTCTTAATAGTCCTAGATGAATAAAAGGGGTTTCTGTAATTGTTGTGCAGAGTTTTTCTCAGACCAAAGCAAACTTCAGCTGATAAAAATAAGCTTTTCTTTCTTGTCGGCTTAACGTCAAAGTGGAATTAACAATGTTTTTGGCCCTGATTAACTTGAAAGCCAAACTTGTGTTGTGAATGCTTGACAACAGGTGCACATGGCAACAAGAACCATAACAATGGATTATTTTAAAAATGAATAAACAAACACATTATCGATGGAGAAAGCTTGAGTAGGAAAAAATCTTTTTATAACAACCCCAGAGTATTATTTTAAGACTGCAGCATTTATCTCATATTTATATTTGACCTACCTCACCGACCCATATACAAGAATATAATTTCATGAGTGGAGAGATTAAATTATATCTACAGCAGAGAACGGAGTGACATGTCTGACAGGTTTCACTGTGAGCTGGCAGGGCTCAGTGCAGCAGAGCCGGAGCCAACCTGATACTATATCTCTTAATTGAAGCGATGATCAGCTGAGCCGGAGCTGCAAACAGGAAGCTGTAATCTCACTGATGAATTTAAAATAGATAGATGAAGAGAAACGGAGGTTCAGAGGAAATATACTCACTTTATTCTTGTCAAATTTTGCAAGCACTTGAACGAGCTTAGACATCCTCACATTTGTTTCCTCTTCGAGAAATACAATCCAGGATGAGTTTTTCCCGAAGGAGTACGATAAGCTGAGAAAAGACAAAAAGAAAAAGTAACATCAAAACTGGAGTTGAATAATGAAATAAGAATAAATGGAACATTGCCATGCACAGAAACTACATAAAACAGTTTTTTTATTCCAGTCCAGTGTGAGGAACTATCTAACTGAGGCTCCTGACCCAGTCAGATCAAGGCAGCCACACAGTTTTTCCCTTGAGGGCACAAAGACAAAAAAAAAAACACATCACAAGCACAAAGGCTTCTTTCAGGGAGGGCGGCTCTGTAATGATATGGGCTGCTTTCTCTGATCCAGGTCCCTAAATCTTTACAGTGGAAGAAGAAAACAGATTCAGATGTTACTTCACATCCCACCAAAACAATTATGGAACACATATTGGATTTTTTTCAGGAGGCCCAGTCATGACGCCGACTGCAGCTAATGTCATTATCAAGCTGTTCAGACCACTGAATAACTGCGGTAATAGGCTTATTGTCACAGTTATAGACACATTCGGACGGCTTTTATTAGAATGTGGGGCAATCGATCAAAGATATTGTGCTAGAAATAGCTTCCGAGCAATCTGTAGCCCTAAAAAGAGGCTAAGGAAATATCCTCACAACCAAAATATAACCTTCAATATCTCAACTGTAGGAAGACAAAATGTTTCTGACGTTTTAAATCTTTGGTTAATCACATGCTCGTTCAACTGTGAGAGTTCTGGGATACTTACTAAGGCAGCAGAGGAAGGATGCTCCAGTCTCCCTCATTATCTGATAAACTATGAAGAAGCAAAACCACCGGTGTTTTCTGAAAGAAAAGACCACACAAACCAGAGATAAAGACATGTTTATTAACTGCACAACAGCTGCACAAAGCAGCTACAGACAATAAAAGGAACTTTTCTGCAAGAGTGAACCCGAGGGGGAAATTGGAAGAAGGCTGCGCTGCTTGACCTCACAGCAAAACTGCGCAACGCTGACAAAAATGAACACAGACTGTGTTCATTTAAGTGTCAACAAATCCGATGAATAGACCAAAATAAACAGTAAATGTATCCTACGAGCACTGCCTGTGTTGCCAAAGTCCGATGTGCCACAGATGAGCACTGTAATTTATTTTGATGCCCCACACTTTTCTTGTTTCCTTAAATACTCACTAGAGCACCAAGTGTGTTTTAAACTGCAGCAAAAAGGAGTTGTTAAGTGTATAATTAAAATTTGCTACAAGAGACGACACATTATGAAGACATTATTTAGCCTTTTTAAAGAAATGGCTACATATTTGTGACCTGTTTTTAAAGGATTTACATCGTCCAGAGTGCCACAGAATTGGTGGAGAACAAACTGAGATGGAATGATGTTGAATCAGACCAACTGTAAACCCATCGTCACCTCACCTATTGATTTGTGAACTCTCGTTTTGAAATGTCAAGTTTAGCATAACAGCCATCAACGTCTCTGGGGAGGATCTCCTGATTGGATCTGACTGAGAACCTGACACACCTGGGTAGCGACTTGTCAATCACAATGTAGCCACGCCCTAAAACCTACCCTGCTTTAGCGTCTCTCTTTACCTCTTAACAGGACCATAATTCACAAAATGATTATCATGCTGTGTTGAAGAAGACTTGAAACTAGTGATTGAGTCCATAAATTCATGAGGAAACTGTTCACTGAGGTAATAAATTAAGTGCTAAGTATTTTCTCATAAGCTTAAATGCAATCAGACTTCAATTTGAAACCAGTGGTGCTAACATTTGTAATTACGCACTAAACACAGCTGAGGCTGATGGGAATGTCAGTTAGTTTGGGAGGTTAAACCCAAGTATTAAATTAAACTTTGTCAGGGAGATCACTAAAGTTATTACAATGAATCCTAAGCGGGATAATAATGCTCTTTTAATTCATTAGCAGTTTTCTTCTTCACTTTTTAGGATCAATGGGTCAGACAACAGAACATTTCTGTCTCATAAATACTTGCTGTGGTCTGGCTGGAGGACATGACAAACGATCATCGTTAAAGTGCCAGGAATTGACTTTACTCTTCCACCTGACAGCGACTACGATGAATGTTGACATTTGTAAAGACACTTTAATGCATGAAAGTAAACCTGGGCTCTTTCTTTTCTTCTTTCCACTCAGTGAAGCATAAATACAGAAGGTGTCTGCGATCTGACTTGCACTTGCGTGGCATGATTAATTTGGTATAATTCTCCAGACCAGAGGGTGATATTTATGTGGCTGAAGGTTCACTAAAATGAAATAAAATGTAATTATTTTCGCCTACAGGGCAATGTCATGGAACAGGTAGACGTTTAAAGAGCAGAATGCTGGTTTTCCACTTTATCACACTTCATAAGATAAAATGAGCAATTGCTGCACATGACACTCATTTCAAGTTAAGTCAATTTTACTTGCAAAGCACATTTAATTTACTTAAAGATGGGCAACAAGTCTCCATTAGTCTTGTCACAAAACTGGAATTTTTAACTTTGATACAATAATTTGTGTGTGTGCGACAACTCGCAGTAATTGAGAAGAGCGAGGGATTAAGTGCAGCTGGTATGGGTGTACCGATACAGCAGAAAATCAGTATTGAAACCGTTTCACATATTCAAAATCAGTACGTGATGAAAAATCAACATTTTTGACAACACTAGTCTCCATTTCCCTCCCATACACCTGCCTGACTCAGTCATGAGCAAGATTTCGTTGATGTGTTCTTTGAGTTTTAAGTTTGGTCCATGTCCCACCTGCCAACATGAAGCAGGAGGGATTTATGAGCTGTACTGCAGCCTGCCATCAGTGAGCAATTGAGATGTTTAGTCTTCACTTTTGGAGAGCTTGTGTGTCATCTGGTCAATCATAAATTACAATATTCCAAATTTGGCTCATTCTGGCTCCCAACATCTGTCGGGTTCGACCATTATCATAGCTCGTATTGTTGAGCTTTAGGTGCTGTGGTTTGGATCTTTTCATGTGAAGAGTTGACAATAAGAACAAGCCAGAATAATGGCAGTCTTATCCTGTAAGGAGATAAAAACTTGTAAACAAACTGGTATGATCCTTCAAAAAACCCATTTTGCCTTCAGGGTTTGTGCTCTTGCTGGTCCTTAAACTAAGAAATAAACTGCTAGTGAGACAGAAATATCGCTGGAAACAAGCGCAGGGTATTTGAGGGCACGGACAGTGCACACAATCACTTCAAAACGAGAGGAATCTGTTTCAGCAAAATTCTCCGTATTGAGGACGGAGAGTAGAAGGTGTGTGAAGATTGTCTGAGTGAGCCGATGTTTCACACTGCGAGGAAAACAAAGCAGCAGAGCGTGAGACCCTGTGGTTCATTACTGCACGGTCCACTCATCATGCAGGAAGTCAGGGGGAACAGTCTCCTCTGAGCCATTCTGTCTAACGGCAGCCTGTTTGATTTAGGCGATGAGTCTGACGCTGTTTACACGTATTAAACCGTATTAGTCTGTCGAGGTTTGTTAGCTCTGCTCTAATATGAGCCTTATCTTAAAGCTAATAATGACACGTACGGTGTTTCATCAGACGGCTCTCTACTTGACATTCACACCAGCATTGTGATATGAAAAGAATAACTCCTATTCCATTTAACTTGAGAGAAAAGTTGAAAAGAAAAAGAGAGACACGCAGTCTTCAGATAATAATGCAATCTTAAAAAACAGAGCTTTTGCTTCAAAGAGCTATTGACATTCCTGCGATAAAGGAGGCAGAAGAAGAGGCTGATTCTTTTATGGCGATTGTGAGCCAGCGGCAGACTCCTAATCAACAGATAAGAGCTGGTGCTCGTGTGGACACGCTCGCAACGAATAGGACACTGATTGCTTGGTGACTTGGGAGAAGATGGGGGTCACTGAGACCTGGTTGTCATGGAGGGACAGGAAGCTATGCTTTTAACCAGAGGAGAGGCTAGAGGGGAGGCTGGATATAGAGCCTGTCAGAGGCGCTCCAGTGATGAGCTGCAGTCAACATTGACATTTTCTGATGGTCAAGCAAGGCGAGCCAATGAGAGCCAAACCTCTATAGCAGAACATTTTCATCACCGTGCCTTCTTAAATGCAGAAACTGTCAGATGATGCATGTGAAATCATTTAAAAAACAGTGCATGTCACTGCTGCTGTTGGAGGTTTCCGAGTTTAATCTCATTCTGTTGCACTTGCGCGTCTCTGTGGATATGAGCATCGGCTAAACGACAAAAATACTATATGAATGTAATGTGAATTCCTCCCAGAAGGCAGAATGTCAAGCTGCAGGAAAATGCACCGCGAGTCGCCACATGGAATACACAAATTCCTGTCTTTGTGAATCTGCGGATATCACAGTCAGGCGGGGATAAAACACAAATATCTGCTATCAGGACGAAAAAAGGCTCCGAGACACAAATAGCGATACTACATGTGTTCCCCATCTCGGATGTGCAACGATCACACCACAAATCTTCATCTTATCACTGATGTTGAGCTGAAATCTCGCATATTTAGTTACTAATACAGCAATAAATAATTTAAGAAGCAATTTTTCAATCATATGAAGTCCAATGGTTTATTCCTTAAACCTTCTTCCCTGAGAATCAAAAGTTATTTCAGTTCTCATGTCTGAAATTGATTTCAAAACATTACAGAGCTGTTCACAAGACTTTCAGTGGCAAAAACACCACAACATACTGTACATCAAACATGTTTAACAGCTGCAAACTAAATAAATCTCGTATGTGTTTTGGCTTTGATGTTATTCCTCCAGCATACCAGGAACACCCTGTAAGACTGTTAAATAGCAGAATTATGAGCTTGTTGTGCCTCCGAGGTGGGATGAAGTGTTGGATGGCTGGTTGTAAAGGTGGGGGTGGAAGTAAATACGATGACCTGGAGAGTTTCATACTTTAAACTCAAATGTTACTAAAGTAATCACAGTTTTTTTGCTTTTGCTATATTGTTTGCTGGATTTTCATTCTGTGAAATATAACACCACCAGCACTCTGCCACAACTCAGACAGTTCTCACAACAGCTGGTAATTACTAATTTCAGTTCCAGAGCTGCTTTTCTGGCTGGAGTTGCAACTGAAGTTTTTTTTGTTTCTGCAGGATATCTCAAAAAGCAATTTCAATAAAGTGTTGTGTACACTTGGGACATGGTATAAAAATACAGCCATTCAGTTCTTGCTGTAGATCTTTGATTGTTTAACATTGTCTGACACAACGTTTCTATCATGTTTTTCAACTGCTGCTCTTACTCGAATAAAAAAAAAAAAAAAATCAGGCAAGGCAAGTTTATTTGTGTAGCACAATTCAGACACAAGGCAACTCAAAGGGCATAAAAATTACATTTAAAATACATTAAAAACAAGTAGGAAGACATCAAGAAACAAAACATCAAAACAAGTTATGAAAATAGGAAAATAAGCATACATAGAGTAGGTTTAAAAGAGACAAGACTAAAGAATAAAAGTCACAGTGCAGTTCAAAGCCTTGAAATTGCTTCAGTGAAAGGCAGTGGCCAACAAAAAGGTCTTCAGCCTTGATTTAAAAGAGTTGAGAGTTGGAGCAGTTATTCTTCACTAGATCAGATATATGAAAGAAAAGAAAGAAAAAACCCCAAACAACTTATACTACTCATGACAATCGGCCCATAATTTAAAATCAAATTAGATATTTACACATGGATATTGTGAAGAGTCGATTTGAAAGTGAAAAGATAAAAAATTAAGCTCTTGAATGTAAATGCAAATACTAAAGTCTTAAATACCACTTATTGATAATAGTAAGTCAGTTGTTGGTTTGCTCAGCACGGGCATTACTTCAACACTTAATAAAACTACAAATAGTGTCCAACCTCAGTCTGTATTAGATCTACTAGTTAACTTATTATCAGTTGTAGAATATTGTCGTGGAGAACAAGGTATCCATAAGTGGTTTATGATGAGTAATAAGCAGCCAATATGCTGCCAATAGTCAATGGTTAATATGTGTTCTCTTACATCATAGTCAGTTTTCATCCAGACACACAACGATAAAGACGTTCTCTGTATTGAAGGAGCTTTTTTTTATTTCTGAAGTTGTGTTCAAGGCACATTATCCTCTTTGAAGAAATGGATTCAGATTCAATACAAGATTTTAACTTGTTCTATTATTCAGCAAATAATAATTGTGAGGACTCTGCAGCCTTGGTTGGAGGTACAGCGTGTACTCTCTGAAGGCTGTACCCACACCTGAGGCGAAAAGTGTTTTCACTGTGATTCTGTGAAGATAAATCATTTTAATCACAAGTCTTTGGGTTGTATATCTCTTTAAAAAGCTGTCAAACCTTTACTGCTGCCTGCCTCTCTGAGAAGTCGCTGATTAAAATTCTCCCTGGATCTATTTTGTGTAATTGCATGCAACATGTACTAAAAACGGCAGACATCTCTGAGATCATAAATGCAAACAAGACATGATGTGACGTTCATAATGTCTGTCTCATCTTATAAATCTTGATGTCCATTAGTGTAACTAAATCTGTGCATGACAAATCTCATCTACTGGCTCGACCTGACGCCACTATTCATTTCAGGAGACATGGAACAATCCTTCAATTGTGGATGAAATTTAACAAATCAGATTTAAATCATTCTTATTTTGGACTTTGTTTTGCTTCAGGTGGAGTTTTTTTGATTGTTGTAGGCAAAAATAGATAACATGGGGTCTGGTACTTTTCCAAGAGCATGGTATTCAACCACACTAAATATTTGGATATTACTTTCAACCACTATAAAGGCAAATGATGATTATTTATATATTCTTCTCTGTCAGTTTGGTACAGGCAGTCAATACTGTGGATAAAAGGGACGTGACATCCAGCAGTGGCAAAGAAAGACAACAACAACAACAGCGAAGACAAATCCAGGATGATAGAAATATAAACCCAAACAGGAGATCTCAATAGGTCTGTTGATACAGGAGGCACAACGAGCAGTTTCCTCCGCTGACTTACTGTAATGTTGTCATTAGTTATGCTGCATTAATGGACTACAACCACATTTATTGCAGTACATGTCATCTGTTTGATTTTTTGTTTTGAAACGGGAATCATAATCAGGAATAACAATATTCATTACGGTGAGCACATCATCACTTCTCATTATACATTTACGGACAAAAGGCCAGAAATGCAAGGTTGATCTGTTGTGTATCTGAACATCAAAGCTGCGCAAACGTCTGGATTTTTCTAAATACATAAAATGATGAGCAAGCACATGATTTACTGTCGCAAGGAGCTGAGAACGCTGCATATTTTAAGCTACACTTTCATATTTCGGACTTAGATGTACTTCAGAGGTTTAATCTGAAGGGCAGCATGAATAATTCTTCTCACTATCATTCAATATTTACAATGAGGAGAATTGAGTAATAGCGTAACAAATGGCAAACACTTGGCACAGCTGTTTGTCTATGCAGTGAAATGTGTACTTTCTCCCTAATGGATAAAAAAAAAAAAAAAAAATTGGTTTTTAATCGTTTTTAAAAATCAGTGCTGACACCATGTGGCAACACATACAGCTTACAACGACTCATATTCAGCTCCAACGCTTGCTGCTGGTGATGATCGTCATCTACGCATATTTCCTCTGCGATCTATCTGAGCTTCCATGCGGCAAAATAAGACCTTGTGTGTGAGAGGAAATCTTGAATCTTACCTCAGTGAGGCCGTGTGCCTGCTTCAGTAAATCTGCTCTCCGTCTCTCTGCCTGCCTCTCATGGTAGGAGTTGCTTTGACTCTGGAGGACGAACACTATCTCCCGAAGGTCTGGAGGAACACAAAGGACAAAGAGATGTGAGGCGGCTCACATACTGTGAAAAGAGGATCATGGCAATCGATGACCTTCTGAGAGCAAAACAAGATAAGAGCAACTGTCGGGATGGCTGAGGTGAATTTTTTTTTACTTATCTCCATTACTGGCCTGGCGATGATAACAGGCACATCAAGAGCTTAATTGGCTTGGGAAGAGAGTATGTAAATGTCAAAGGACAGATTGTGTGACTTAATAAAAGATTATCAGTCAGAAGAGTGTTTCTCTGAGGTAGCATAACACCCAAAAGGTTGACACGGCCCAGCTGTCCACTTCAGGCTAAATGACACAACTGCTTCGTCAGTAAAACTCGGTATTGTTGCTGCATATTAAGACCAAGGTTAACAGGCAGCCACCCGCTCAATAAAGCCGCTTTAAAACCTGCGACTTCAACATGCTTAGATGCCGTCTTTGTCATTGACTCGGCTTGCTGCAGTTCCTCTTCATGTGAAATCCATTTGCAGGGCAGTAATAGTGACGCAGCTCAGTGAAGAATGACATTGGCTGTAACGAAATGTCAACATAAACCCTGTGGCTCTCACGGCCAGCACAATCAAAACCAGACCAACGGACCAGAGGGGGCAGGGACTAGAAAAAAAAAAAATCTGTCATTTTGTCTTTCGCTCGGTACAATTACATTTGACAACTCCTAAATCCTGTAAGCTGTCCCTCACATCAAAATGAAGTCTGCAGCTCCTGGCTGGAGCGACTGTGACAACAGAAAGGCTTTTCAAGGATTTAGAGCTGAGAGATAAAAACGAAAAGCAGGAGCAATGTTCGAATTTACCTGCTATGACAGGATGCTTTCTAGTAATGAAACGTGCAGGTTTTTCTTTTACTCTTAATTTGAGCTCTAACGAACATAACCGGCTTTGTGACAGATAATTTACACTTGCTTTTGACATTTTAATTAGCTATTTAAGTATTTGTACAGAATATAGTCATAAAGGGTATAACATGCCATAAATAATGATTACCAGAGGGAGTGTTTTTCCCATGAAGTGTTTCAAAATTTGCTGAGTAAGTGTATTTTGGCGTTTCAAAACATAAATAAAGTACCAGCCGCTGCTAGCAGGTCTATAATCTCCCCATTGGAATAGAGCAAGGAAAGAGGGGAAGGGCGAGTGCTGACAATGGCAGGATTAGATGGATTGCCTCCTCCTCAATTACACTACTCGAACCTGTTCCCACCCTCGGTTCAGATATTAGCAGCGAGGGTCAGGGGTAGACGCTATGTCAGTGTACAGTATCTGTGTCAGATCTTTTTAATTAAGTGTTGGTGGGTGTGTCGCTCCTTTCTGCGCCGCTCATAACAAAGATCCCATTGATCCTCGAGCCCCAGTGTGGGGGGGATTTACTTGCTAAATCTCAGCATGTCCATCTCCCAACAGATCTAACCCTCCGCCGAGAGCCAAGCTTAGCGAGTGAATACCACTACGCCACCTCTAAACGTCCTTCTGCTGAGTTTGCTAAATGAATGACTACGTGAGTGCGCGTGTGTGTGCATCTGGTTTCACATAAAGCGGTGCATTTTAAAGCCCCAGGTGAGGTACCCGCCTCCTGATACTGCACCGTACAGCAATAATGCCAGCTGCATGAGACTAACAGCAGAATCAGATAAGCAGTTTGCCAATCCCTCATTGTGTAGATAACGCGTAGCCCATGTCAAAGCAAAGCAGGATGAGGGGTAAAAAAAGAAACTAATTAAGACTGAATTCACTGGCCTTGGCTCCACACTAATGGGTTTCGATTAATCATCAAACAACGGGGAGAAAAGGGGAAGAGGAAGAATCCTGTTACAGCGCCCTTCTTCCTTCACCTCCATCATTCCTGTGTCCTTCGCCATTCAGGTAAAAATCACCTTTGTGCTGTATCTTGACACTCATGGCAGCACATACCAGATTGAAAATGTAGAATCAATATATCTACCTGTATTTAATAGTGCAAAGATTTAAAGTAACGCCTGAAGTGCCAAGGATGCCACAAAGGACTTTTTTAGACAATAGATGAGATTATCCAAGGATGCCTCAAGGCTGAGAAGAATATGAAAAATAAAATATGTAGCTTGTCCTTGCATTCCTCAGGATTATCATATGGTCGCTAGGGTGCTGGGTCAATGGTTGCTAGCATGTTCTGAATGGTCGTTAGGTGCTTGCTACATATTTTGCGACATTATTTGCTCTGAAAATGTGCGTTGCTAGGGTGTAACTACTGTGGCTGGCTGCTACCTGTAGGTCTTTGTTGTTGTAACCTGACGCACCAGGTTGTTTGTTACAATGAACCATCTGGGAAGTTGTCGTGGAAACAGGAAAGACTGGTCTATCACGTCTATCACCGGTTAACTTCCACCAATCACATCACACATCATGAGTAGCAGAGCACTATCACCAGCAGAGGCCGATTTGGTCAAACCTTGACCGAATCCATTGAGAAAAGCCTTCAGTGCTGTTCTTTGCTCTTCCGTCAATGACAAGGTCTGCAATTCATGGTTTTAATTCATGTGTCCCAACAGCAGCATTGGATGGATTGCTATTAAATTTGGTACAGACATTAATGTCCACCTCAGGATAAATGGTAATAACTTTGGTGATCCCCTGACCAAGTTTAATTTGTGCAATGCTTCGGTTTGTGGCCAACATACATTCCTATTAGCCTTAGCTGTGTTCAGTGTAAATCAGCAAATGTTAGCCTGCTAACACAATAAATTAAAACATTGAAAACATTGACTGGAAATATAAAATATGGACCAAGCCTCCAGGTCTAAAAAGTGAAGTCAATGAGGAACAGCCCTGAGCCTGCATTCTTTCCGATGGCTATCAGGGGATGATGCCACTGGTTTAAAAAAAAAGGCCAGTTCTATGTAAGCTTATGAGTAAATGACCCTACGTCTTCAGTGACCTCATGGGGTTTGCTCTGAGCCGCTAGTTTCAAGTCTCCATCTCAGTACAGCATCATATCCATTTTGTAAATGATGGTTAGATTTAGTGAAAAATAGAGGATGATGTAGGGTATGCGCTAGGGCGTGGCGATGTTGTGATTGCCAAGTTGCTATCACACCGTGTCCACGGGTTCTTGGGCCAATTCCATTCAAGATATCCTCCCCAGCTCCACCCACTCGTCCAAATATGGTCATCAAAGAAAGATGGCGCCGGTTGTAATGCAAAACTCCAAAAAAAAACAAAAAACGATGGGTGACGTCGAATATGGTCTCGACAAATATTTAGCATTATACTGCTTAACAACATTAAGTTAGCATCCTCACATTAGCATTTTTTAGCGCCACTGTGACAAATAACCGCCTCACAGAGCTGCTAGTGTGGCTGTTTCCCTCTTTCTATTTCCTTTCTAATTACTTTCTAACTTCTGTTTTACAAAGTGCTATATACATAAAACTAGCTTGCTTGCTTATTTTTTACTTGGCAGTTTCTAGGTGTCTGCTAGGGAGTCTGTGGTCACTGCAGTGTTTGTTAGTGTGACTCTTGGGGCTTGAATATGTGTATTTAATGTTTGTTTGGATGGTCTATTTTCACAGTTGTCACAGAGGTGATTTTGTATCACAGATTGCAGCTGCACCTCTATTCCCAGAGGTGAAAGTTGCAATCGATTAATCTATTTAATAACAGGGTAAAGATGTGAAGTAGCACCCTGATGCCAAACACACAGCAAAACACATTCTTTTTCAGTGCTAAAGTCAAATTATCAATGGATGCCTCTTGGATAATAGTAATCCTCTAATGAAAGAGAGTCAAGGTTCCCGCGGAGATGAAGCCAAAGCCCCGGTCACCTCGGAACAGATGATTTTATTTTGCCAGGCTGATGGAAGTAGAAATCACCAGTCTAGTGTTCGTTTATCCCCCCTCACTCATTCAGTATTCCACAGAGGCCACTCCAAAGGGGAAAAAAAAGACTGTATCAGCCTTGAAATGTATTGGATAGAATGAGACACAGGAGAATTGTGCCTCCTTCTCTCTCTGATCTGATGCTTTTCTCAATGCATGGAGTCATTGTTTAAAGGCCATCGCCATCTGGTCTATTGCAAACTCTGTGTGAAGGCTGTGAAGGCTTTGACTGTTATGTACTCACTTCATCGCCTTCACCGAAAGCCGAGGGCAGAGGACCAGACTGATCAAAGAATCAAAGCGCTGAAACGTATTTGTGTTTCGAGGTATGTGCACAGATACATGAGGCTGTAGTAAATATCTGCTTCTGAATATAGCTTGTGTGCTCTCGGAGTGGCCTGGCCCTGCAGTGTTGTCACCTCATTGACACAAATCAATAGTGACACTTCCTTAGAGCGGGATTGCAGACGTTGCCAAGTGGCAGAGGAACTGAGAGCACGCTGACCTCTAGGCACTCCTGCAGCTCTGTCATCTCCATCAGTGTGACAGAGCAGGTGTGTGTCGTCACCGGAGCTGTCACAGCAACAGTTCATTTCAGCCTAGAGTGTCTCATTCCCCGCAGTTAAATAAACACACGTCCGTGGCAAGTGCACGAATGAATGTGTGAATACGTTTTCTGAAGGAAACAGGAGGAGAATACGGATGGAAAGCAGATCAATAGCCCAATTTCAATGATAAATGTCTGTGAAAGTCTAGAGGGATCCAATTCTGCAAGTGGGGCCATTAGGCTGTTGTGGGAACAATGAAGCTGTCACGACAGATCCAGATCCAGAGCTCTTCATCGCCGGCACACATTCAGAGATGACAGAGGATGTCAATAGCACGTCTCCATCATCGGCAGCGCTGGCTCCCCATCCAGCAGCTGATTGTGCCGGTGTAAAACCTGCTCCACTCCAATGACTCACATCATTGGACTCCCCGAGACAAGATGGCCCAGAATTACCCTTCTCCCTAAAAATTCACCTCCATCTCTCTTCCCCACGTCCAAAACGGTGCATCCGAGAGACACACTCCCCCCAAGAGAATTGGGCTGCAGTTTCCAGACCAAACTAGGCATGACCGTCACACCACACAGCACCAGGATTTAATAGCCAATCCACAGACATCCGGTGATATTCAATCTGGGAAGCCCAAATTCAATATAGCCAACTTTTTAACGGCTGTGGAGAGTTTGATTTCACCATATAAAAATAATTCACCTTCCCTATAGGCAATCATCGAGTGTGGCACAGGCCTATGTGTCATGCAGCAAGTGGAACGATTTTCTCTCAGCTGGCATCTCATATTAATACAGACTTTTAATTGCCTTGCACAAGATCAATAGTGAGCATGGTGTATTTAACTTTCAGCTTACCGCTGAAAAGGTCAGTGTCATAAATATCTCTCAGTAAAACAGAGAGGAAAACAGCAGAGAGGGGGCTGACGGAAAGGAGGGGAAATGAGGAAGCAAACCAGCGGAGAGAGAAAGAAAGACACACTTTGATTACAAAAGAAGAAAACGAGGATGAGTGTGTGTGTGTGTGTGTGTGTGTGTGTGTGTGTGTGTGTGTTTGTGTGTGAAAAGGGGTGGTATGCACAAGGGGAAAAGTCGCTCTCCTGTATAAATTAGCTCATTACAGTCGTTTCCAAGTACTAACACAGAAAAACACAAAACAATCACACAGCAGATGCAACACGTAAAGGTTGGAGAAAAGGGTCTCCAACCTGTGATAATCACACTCATTAGAGGTTCTCTAGAGTTCACGACTCCACGGACGACTCTGCTGAAGACTAATGAGTGCTGAGCTCAACCCTTAAACCTCACTTAGCATCAATAATTCAGGAAGCTCAGGCAATTAATGCAGAGCAGATTCCTGGTTTTGCTTATGAACTCCATTCATTAGCCATAATAGTATTTGGAAAATGGATGATAAACCACTTGTTTTTCCCTAATTTCTGAAAAGGTTTTTTTTTTATTTTTTTTTTTTATTTGAAAGATTTCATACCCCAAAAGGCAATATATGCCAGCATTGTGACATTACTGAGGATTAATGCGCGGTGTGCTTTTAATTTGGAATATAAAGTCATCAGACGTGTCTGGAATAAAAAAATAGAGAAGAGCGAGGACAATAGAGTTGGCATGCAGCCAGGCGCTTGGAAACATGAGAGGGCAAGGGAAAGTAGATACAGAGGGAATTTTAGATGCTATACAGGAATACTTCAACATCTTGAGTATTGTACCTTCTTGAAGATACAATGCGTATCCCTCTGGTCTCAAGAAGCTGGCTCCGAGACACTTCATGAATATAATACAGGTGCAGAGGGGACAGTAGCACTGCTTTTCTGGGCTTAATTATTGTTACAGCGATAATCTGATTTCAATTCTGGAGGTACGGAGTTGCCCTCTACCCTCAACTACCAAAAGCTATTCATTGAAAAATGAAATCCACCAAAAAAGAGCAGCTTTTGGGATTGTACCTACTGTAGCATCTGCTGTTTGCTGCAACATTTCTCCTTCTCCCACGGCTAAAGAACCAAATCTTTTGGTCATTTATTTTTCTACAACATGAACAATAAACATCTGTTTTTACTGCTGTTCCCTTAAAGCCAGAGAGCAAGGGTTTGTTTCTACATTTGCATTTTTACGAAAAGCTTTAAAGAAAAGCTGGCCGTGACTGAAAGAAACTGTAGAAAAAAGCAGACCATAATGTAATGTAGCCAAGTTTGTAAATCAAGAGATCAAATCTTGCTGCATGATCTCTGTATTAAGGATTCTCTCCACCTACACATACAACTAACAGCTGGAAACAGAGAAAAAAGTTTGCACAAAACTCTGGCAAGTGTACTCTTAAGTACTTAAGTGTGTAGCATAAGAATCTGATTTTAACCTCATGTCTACTTTCTACTATCTAATTTATATTCCAATAACTGGCTGCTTATCGGTAGATGAAGACGCAGCTGACCCACAAAACACAATAGAAAAGTGGAATTTTTGTGCCTTTTCATGTGATTTCCTCAGCAGGTCTCAGTGGGTCTTAAAACAAAATCCTTTAGGACCAAGTTGTGAAATTTTTTAAAGAATATCTCAGATCAAAATGTGTATCTGCACTGACTAAGGACATTATTGCTTTGGATTCACCCACTTAAAAATCTGAGCTTGGCTGAAAAAGACATGAAAATCTCTCTTTATTACCCACCAGATATAGATTTGTTGTCTTTGTTTTGGTAGTTGTCACATTTGGTGTAGAGTCATCGTCTGCTTTATGTTTACACTTTGGGAGTCCTTGTCCACACTTTGCTGCCGGCGCAAAACCATACATCATTCATTAAGCCTTGCCGCCATGTGTTGCTGACATCAAATTCAAAATAAGCATATATTTACAAAAAACAATGAAGCTGATAAGTTTAAACGTTAAAGTATGTATGTCAAAAAGGATTAGCAAACCATCACATTGAGTTTTATTTATGTTTTATACAGCGTCCAAACTTTTTGGGAATTGGGGTTGTACAACGAAAGAACAAACAATATCTTAAAAATAAAAATGTTGAGCATTTTGCTGTTGATTATTCTGTGACTTCACTTTTTTAACAATGCACTTACGATTTTTTATATTGTGGCTGGTTTGAGTGATGTCTTCTCTTGAGGCAGTTTGGTACACGTGATGTTCTCCAAGGTTTCAATGTCTTTCAGATGCAGCATGTTGCATTTTTAAAAACACTATGTGCAGCAAAATATGGCCCGAGGACTCACACTGCTTTTGTTTGCTCATAAGAAGTAATAATGTATATCTGCAGTATGGACAGCGCATTTAGTGGCTCATTTTATTCAGACTTAAATGAGACATCGTTCGATTTAGATTAGTCACCCTGTGTTCCCTCTAAAGAAACATCATTTGAATGATTACCTCCAAAACCTCCTCAAAGGTCACCCGCTCCTTTAAAATAAACAAGCCAGTTATATCTTTTGATGTTTGCTGTGTTGTTAAGACAAAAGAACGTCCGACATCCTTTATTCATCTTCTGAATTTCTGCCCACAAACAATATTCTCTGCAGGCGAGCGTAGCTTTTTCTGGTGTGACAAAGGGAATTACTGCGGCGGTGCCAGATAGCGAAGCTCCATTTTTCAGATAGCTGTCTGTTTGTATTTCCTCTCTGTGCAGAGGTGCCAAATGAGAGCATTATGAAGTTGCTTTTGTGTGCTTTTGCGTCTGCGGTGACCCAGTTGAATGAACAACAGGCAGAGGTCCAGAAAACTGGCTGCAAACTCCTCTGCAGGCTCCCGAAAATCACTTTCAGATGGTGATTGTGTGAGCCCCCTGAAGCATGAAAGGCATGCATGGGATCTTTTTATTTGCTCTACTTATGAATCTGCTGGCTCTCAAATCAATAAAGAGATGGGACTATATTTATGAAAAAAAATCTTAGGAACTCTGACGATTAAAATTTCAAGGCAGGCGTCAGACAAAAGCCCTTTTCACCAGGCTTTTCATTTAATAAGCTTTTGCTATTTAGATTTCACACTGTCCGACATTTTTAATTTACTATACATGATTATATCGACTGATAATGCGTTCTATCCTTTGAGCACGCAGTTCTCCAAAATACTCACTAATAGTTCATCCCTTTGAATGTCATCCAGCGTTACAAATTAGTTCCACTGAAGCAGACTGATCCAAATATCAAACAACAAAAGTGTCCAAAGGATGACCCGTATCCTGAATAGCAGCTTTGAACACTGGAACTATCAAATACAGCTGCATATAAATGGATACAAATATGAACACACATACAACGGTCTTTGGTTATTCTGAGATTACAGCCTGCGACTAACAATTCAATTATTTAGTATGAATGGGCGATGCAGCAAATAATTACAGAGTTTATCAAACAAGAGGATAACAACTTTGTGTCTGAGAGAGACTTGGAAATGACTTACACTGAAATTATTTACAACTACTGCTACTTAATAATAATAGGATACATTCTTATTGTTACTTGTTAACAATACTGGTTAAAGAGTGCATCCCAACAGGCACAACAGTCCCCTTTATCCGCATCAAATTGCACTCACTCATAGATACCAGCCACCTAAATACATTTTTTCCATCAATATCTCACAATGTTAAAGAAAGTGAGAAAAACATTCCTGGATCCATCCCCAACCTCCTCGGTGGAGGTAAAAACTAAAGAAAGAGATGAATAAAGAAGAGGCGGTACCAGAATTAACTAATAAAAAGCCATTAAAGCTTTCAGATTAGGGCACATCATTTGATAGATTAATTGAAATGTCAAATAAAATACAGTTATATGACACATTCGCAAGTAGAGTTTGTGAGGTTTAAATTTCTAAAGTGGCCAAAACATATAAAGTGTTAATCTTAAGGAGGCGCTATATTGGAAGTCCTTGGCAGCCATCTTGGCAACACCCTGGGGCAGTTATTTCAGACTAACAAGACCATGTCCCTCTCTGAATGAATGGAAGAGAGGCATAACTACACTTTTAATGGTCACTGGGTCAGAGTCATCAGTCGAATCAGGTCAAAAACACGTCACAGGGTGCTCAGCTGATACAGAGGCCTTGTCCTCGCTGCAGTGGCCCAGGGTTTAAGACCCACCTGCAGCCCTTCACTGCATGTCATCTCCCTTCTCTCTCATCTATAGTGTAATCGACTTTTCTAATCAAAATGCTTTAGGCGCTTTGTCTCCTCTCCTATAACGTCTCTGCTATACTCTGTTCCATGAGTCAAGTGCACTTAAATTAAAAGCAGTCTTTGCAAGTTCACAGCTTACTCTTGGAACATGAAGCGACAGCCAGTCAGTAGAGCGGGTCTGATAAAGCCCATCTGAGTGGTGAAGCAATTCTGAAAGGGTAATATGGTAATTTTCCCGGAAGGTCTTTATAGATAAAAAGATACCAGTGAGTATCACGTCTCTCCTCGAGAGAAGACCACCCAACCTTGTCAAATAAAATACAGTGATGTGTACCATAAACATCACTGGTAATAAATCTCAAGGCAGAGTGAAAGACAGAAAAGTCCAGAAGTTTAAGAGCAAAAGAGGAAGCATGCTTATAAATAACAGCAGTTCAAGACTGATGTGAAAACTGCCTTAACAATAATACATCAAACTCCTAACTCTCCACACAACACAACATGGGGCGGATGATTTTATTTCTGGAGAAAGAGCCAACAATTTGGCTGAGTTGGCATGCAAGATTATCGACGTGAAATCTAAATTAAATTTGAAGTTTTTCATCCAAATCTGTCCAATCATGATGATAGATAGTTATACCCTGTGACTCTCTCAATCATAAGTCCCTTCATAGCAGAAGTATTAAAATCATTAAGTCTATTGGTCTGGCTCTGTGGAAGAACGTGACGATCGTTTAATAAGGTTTGACTGCTAGATTGTGCAGATTTAAAAAACGTAATGCAGCACTGTCATCCCCGTGAGACGGCCATGACAGTTTGTCAAAGATGAAGCTCTGAATTGTAGCTTCCCAGTTTGAAAAAACTTACACTGAGATTATTTACAACTACTTAATAACTGTAGGTGACATTTTCCTGATGTTTAAGCGCAAGTTCAGGCTGAGATTAGTGGACTAGTCTTAAAAATCTCATCTTTAATGTGAAACATCTTTCTGAAAAAAGACACAACAGTTAGCTGACGTCTGACTTTCTTACTCTTGCCTCTACTGTAATTACAAAAACAAGACTTACCCAGTTGATTGTTGTGGATGACGTGCATATCATCTTGGCTCTGAAAAGACAGAGAAACTTTTTAATAACAGCAGCAACAAAAAAGGTCTTCAAATAATGACCTATATACATCCACTGTTTTGTTTAAACAAGCGACAGAAACTGTCAAAACTTGCTCATGTGAAGACGCACAGTTTCGACTAAATACTTTATTTCCTCTTCCTAATCACTAATTAAGACTTAGTGATGCTAAATATGGAAAGCCCTGTGGGTTATTTGGAGAAATAATGGGTGATACCCCACGTCATTAGTCCTCCCTAATTGTGTGGGTTTTGTGCCTGCAGCATTTAAGCTCTGCGCATTCGGCTCAATTAAGGCGTTCAACACTGTTCCACCTCCAGAGCTGTCAGTGCACGCGGCAGACCATGGAGGGATGAGTAAATCAATCACAAGCTGAGCAAACTTTGAAGAGCTGTCTTTCACCTCCATCTTTCAGAGGAAATCTTTCAGTCTTGGAGGAAAAGGCAAGAATGTGCGAGTTCTGGCTGTTTCCAGAGCTCTAGAGCGGCAGAGTATTAATAGATAATGACAAACCGAGGCCTGTTTTGATTTATGACTTCCTCTAGACTAACAATCATTTCTCTGGCAAGCTGTTGCAGCCTTCAGAGAGCTTAACTAAGTCATAAATTCACTCTCAGCGGGTGTGGTGCAGTGGTTACAGGGAATCACAGGAGTTTGGTGGCAGTTGTGTGAACCTGCCTATACGTATCTCGCTATCTCAGCAAATTTGAAGGACTCGCAATTTTAGAAATACAGAATAAACTATAAATTTAGTCATTTCCCCTCCCATGAATGCCATCCTGCAACTGTCACGACTGAACATCATTTATTGCTCGCAGGGCTCGTTTTCCGCACTTCCTGTCTTTCTTATTATATTCATCAAATCCCGAATCGAGCGCTTTGACAAGCATCGAGCGAGCACACTTTCAGATGTAGAAATAATAGTAGAAAGTTCACCAATTATAAAGATATGTGCAGCGATGATTCATGTATATGTGAGGCTGACTGTCTTCTCTTATTTTTCCAGGTGATCAGAGTTAGAAGCAAATATATGCACAGGCAGACAAGATCATATCAGGGTGATTTAATTCAGTGGGTACAAGACATCAGCTTAATTGGACTCAGTAGCATTAGTCATGCCCAAAAGGTTTCTGTCTCATCTTATCACACACCGCTCCTCTGAAATCATTTCCTTAGCTGAAGAGAGAAGGTGCCTCAAGGAAAACATGCATCTCACAAGCCAGGAGAATCAGACTCGTTATCAGATAATGACTTGTATAAAAACCTTCCAACTCGGAGAATATGTTGTAGGACAACAGGTTAATATAGAGGGAAAACTAATCTAGGAAGAGGATGAAAATAATCATAAAACAAATGAAGGAAAGTGGAAGTTTCTCTGGATGACAGAGGAGTGGCAGGTGAAAAGTTCCTCACTGTCTCCTTCAACACGACTCAACTCTCAGAGAGGAAAGTGCCCTGACAGTAAATCACTGCACCGTCACTGTCAAACAAAATAAATCAGGACCTCCGGTGTGATGAATTAAGTGGTCAGGAAATGTTACCAATTAAATTGATTGTGTGCAACTGGGTGTGCCTTTGTAATGCGTGCATGTGTGTCTACTAGTTCACATCACTCTAAATAAGACCTAACGTTTTTTGACAGACTTTAACAAGGCTTTAATGAGATCTCTGAATCTAACCTACGCTGCTGTACAGCGGTTTGCGATGTTCAGTGTGTTTCAAGAGCTCCTTTCTAATGAGCTTTTGTTTTACAGGCTGTAAGGAGTCCAGAAAAATCCAGCCTCCTCATTCATTTCAATTAGTTCACTATTTTGGCACAGCGGAGGTTCCGACGCAGCTGCCTCCGGCCAAAAACACAGGGTCATCTGGGCAAAAAAAAAGCTTCTCCACAACACATCATCATCCAGCGAGGCGCTACTCTGAACAATCAATCACATGCGAGTGCACATTCTTTGTACTGCAGATCACTTTTTATTCTCACTGATTAATGTCTGCCTGGCGATTGGGAGCCCTGAAACCCCGTCTTGCAGTATTGAAAGCAGTGTTTTGCTGTCTGTTTAGCCTTCAAACTCAGTGATGCATTACTCAACCTGGACTTCAGGGACCGTATTTCTTCCTCTCACCTGTAGCTGTAGCAACACGCCCCCACCGATGCAGATCTTTGTGTTTCTTAATGCATTTCTACTGTTGTGTCTGAACACCTCTACATACTTGGATGATGAACTCATTCTAATGCGTTCTTACATTTTTCAGACTGCATTTACATTTACCAGTGATATTTTACATGAAAGAGCTCTCAACCTCCAGTGTAGACGTAGACCGATTATCTGCACGGCCGATTATCGGGGACGATATTCAGCATTTTTCCGATTATCTGTATCTGTGATTTTTATGTGTCTGATTGCCAATAAAATGTCCCACCCACAACACTATCTGATTGGTTCCAAGTCATGAGTAACAGCCTATCGACACTGAATAATTTAAATCTGCAAAATAACTAGTAACTTAAAGTGATAGTGCCGGGCTTTTGATGTAGAGTGTATGAGGCACTTATCCATAATCAGTGTATTACCTGCAGTAGATGACCATCAGCTCTCCCCCTGTGTGGAGAAGCAGTGTACAGCACCGAGGGGTATCGACAGAAAGACATATTTTAGCCACCTAAAAGAAGGCACACCTAAAAAAAAAATCTATCCCTTTAAGTGTAGGATGTATTTTGAACATTTTTGGTGCTTTACTTTGCCGTCACACAGCTCTTTCCATTGGGACTACATGCCATCAACCGCACAACGTTCGTATTCCTACGCACAAGCACAGCTTTGCCTGACGCGCACTGTATTACGTGGCTGTCTGACAGGGGGAGAGCTGACAGTCATCTGCTGCAGGTAATACACCGACTCAGGATAAGTACCTCCTGCAACCAAACATCAAAAGACCCGAACTACTACTTTAAGTTGTCAAATACATTTAGTGGAGTGGAAGTACTCAGGAGCGGAAGATGGAAATACTCAAGTAAAGTAGCTCAAAATTGCACTTAAGTACAGTATTTAAACTTTGACACCAAGACTTGAATTACTGCCAATGTATATCGGTTCCAATTATTAGTTATTGGTCTCCTTTTATCAATAATAGTTATCGGTATCGGCCCTGAAAAAAACATTGGTCGATCCCTACTCCAGTGTGCTGTAGGAGAGATTGAAATATGTCATTTCATCTTCATTGAGCCTGTTACCAATAGAAGTAAAACCCAAAATAACAACATTAAACGACAAAAAGGGTTTAGGAACATATTTATAAAATACTAACTGTCAAACTTAATTATGGAAAAACAGACTTCTTTCTATTGCCCTTGGTGTTGAGTGCAGAAACATAACGCATGCAAATGCTTCCTCGGAGGTGCACTGCATGGTACAATTAAGCAATCATAAGCATAATATTTAAGGAATTAACAACCAATCATTCTCTGTGGCAAGTCTAAAAATGCTGAAGACGACTTCTGTGTCAAGATGGTGACTTTGAAAGAGGGCTCATCGTAGGGCATGGATGGCAGGAGCTGTAATCATAAACACTGCTCGGCTGGCTCATGTTTCAAGAGGAACTAAAGTGGGATCTGTGGGAAAGACATCAGCAAATAGGGTTGGATATTGTGGTCGACAGCACACATTTGACGACAGCGATGCTTGTGCATTAGTGTGATATCTAGGAAAAGCAGAAAAGTGACTCTCAGGTGACTGAGAGTGTCGGTGCAGGATGTGCAGACTGTCAGTGGGAACAATCCATCAACAATTACACAGAGAGGGATATTATAGTCGGGTGGCAGTGCATGAACCCCTCATTACGAAGATGAATGCACATTTAAGAGTCCAGTGGCGCAAGAACCATCGGCAGGGGTCTACAGAGATGTGGAAGAAAGTGGTCAGATGAGTCATCTTTCATGATATTCCAGACAAGTGGGCGAGTGCATGTGTGGCCAGCTCCAAGACAACGGTACAGGCCTGAATGCTTGACCCCAACAGAGGGGTATCTGATGGATTTGTCATGCTGTGGTTGGCACTTCACTGGCGGGTTTGGGTCCACTTGTCCCCTTAAGCTCAGTTCACACTACAGGATTTTTGTTCTGATTTTCCACTCGCCAACGTTTTTTGGAGATCGCCAACATAAAGCCCCAGATCAGAGCATATCAGAGCTTACGCCTGCTGGATATCTAACAGGCTAAATATCTGGTTGTGTGTCGCCGACGGGTCGGGGAGCCTTGAATGAGCTGCAACCAATGAAAGCCGACACTCCTTTCTCTCCCTCTCCTCCTCTCCCTCTACTACCATCCGCAGGAGCTCTCTGAACTCATACATCTATTTTTATGGAGGCGTACAATAATATATTTTCTATCAGTATAGACGCACACAAGCTGTGTCCTTGCTGAACCTGAAAACGAGCAGACAGCTACATTTATTCATTATTTTATTTTATTTTATTTCACCTTCATTTTACTAGGAAGTCCCATTGAGATCAAGATCGTTTTTACAAGAAACACCTGGCCAAGGTAGCCACCGTATCAAAGTCACAACATCATAAAATGCAACATATAAAACTTGATATACAGACATCCACAATAAAACAGGAGAACAGGTTTTCAAACACAAGAAACACAACAACTTGCCTCCTTCACTACATTCCAAGTGGTGCCTTTAAATTCAATTCAATTCAATGGATAGAAATGTGTCTGATTTCAGATCGCTGGTGTTCAATCCCTCCAGCAGAGTTCAGAGACTTGTAGGATAAATCTGAAGAAGCGCTGACGCTGTTCTGGTGGCCCACAATCTTACTAAAACACTTTATGTTAGTCTTCTGTCGTCCATCTGTTCCTCAGATTTTTGTAGTCAAAAGGTGACTCATTGGACATTTAACAAATACCCTTTTAAATCATGTTCCTTGGTTGCACTATCTTGCAGTTGGGTAGCAGGAGGGCTATCTTTCCCTGGTAAATGATCTAATATTCTGCGGCAGAGTGAACTCAGAACAGGTCTAACATCATTTTTGCCATTACTGTGCAATGAATTATTCCCAGCTCGCATAGGACTCGGCTCTTCTTGGCCCTCAATGCTTACTACGCGCAGGTAAAGCTCTCCTTAATCCCATCTGACAGCAGGCTGTCAGCCATTTGCAGCAGGAATCAGACACCCATAGGTGTTAAAAAGGAATTGCTTTGAGTCTACACTGTCCATCTGAAGGGGTTAGTTTCACCATCCCTTGAGTGGGTTTGATCTGTGGCACCACGGCGCTGATGCAGACAGACAGGAAGATTGTGCCTCGTGTAGTTTGACCGCAGAACAACGGCAGCACCGCGCCAAAGGTTTTCCCCGCTGAGGTGTACATGTGTAAACTCCTTGAGAACGATGCTCAACCCACATGATGTGACCGTTATGTAATCAAGGACACCCGCAAAGACAACCCTTTGATCCCTGCCTTTCATTTGGAAGCTCTTCACATACAAACACGCCGGAGCCCCGGCCCTCTGCTGCATCTCTCAGTCCCCGAGGGCACAGACGCTCCACTGATGTGAGTGACCCGTCAGGTCACATTAGCTCTCTGTTCACTGATGGCAAGAATGATTCAAGGTTGCCGTGGTTTTATGAATTTTGACATGTTGGAGAAAAATGTGTGATGTTTACAGAAGCTGGCTGTCTGGAAGGACTCTGAGCACCTCAAATACCTGAGTTCATCTCTATTATTCATGGGTTTACTTTATATTGAAGGAGTAAAATTACTTCTTAGTAAAGTGCAAATCAACCGCTTCATTTTGACGACGCTTTCAGATCTACTGAGCACTTTAAGACTTAAAAAGCCTTTTCTGTCCCTCCTCCCTGTCAGGGTGCCAGAAGAACTGACAGATTAAAAATTTTACTCAATAGCCGTTTTTCATTCACAAGCGAAAGCTCTTAATGTGTAATGACTTAATGACTTAAAAGGTCTGCTGCCTATGAAAATCAGCAGGTTATTCTTGTCAAGCTGTATTCATACCTTCTTTCTGCAAATTGTTGACTTCAATCGGAAATTATGGGGAAAAACCTGTTGATAACACACCAACACACCGTAGGGCAGAAAGTCTCAAAACTGACAAGTAAAACTACTCTATTAACTTGCTGTTAATGATACAACAGGAGCAATTTTCCCCATGACGTGCACCATGATGGGCCTGACAGTAGAACTGACTGCCAACCTGGCGACTAAACATTATCTTTTGGTTTTAGTTGACACTGATTGAGGTTAAAGCTGCATGTGCCTGCATGGAACAATGCTGCCTAGTTATGCCCCTTTTACACTGGATAAAAAAAAAGACACCCACTAACAGACACTCACATCTGGCTTTTTTTCGTCAGTGGGACAGGGTACAATTAGCATTCATTCAAAAGATTCTGCAGTAGTCAACGGCAATAATCGTCTCTGGCTCCGATTGGCAGAGTGACGGAGACATGACCTCGTGGTGGACAACCTAGTTTCCATCCATTTTTCAGTGTGATGTTATAGCTTATCATCTGTCTCCATGCAAGCAACAATCGAACAGTGTTCAATTGACTCTCTTCAATTGAGAGTTTGAAAGAGAGACTCAAGTAAATGTTACAAAGGTAAACATGGTTATATTGTCACTGATTCTCATTCACACAGTGGCCATTTTCCTCTGATGTCAAGCTCAGGGTGGAAAGCTATCCTATTTACTTTTTATTTCCAAGCAACAGGCTATGTTTTCAATTTTTTATATCACGAGAGAAAAAGCTTTTACAATTTGGACCAATAGATGTGTTTGGCAGGGTATGAAAGGCAGCCCTAAACTTTGACAGCATCCAGGACTGGTTTCCACACAGTGGGGAAATAATACACACTGCATAGTTAACTATGAAAGCAATGCTCACTTGGGCTGCTACTGCATGCACATTTGAGCAGATAAAAACACTGTTGAATCCATTCCTTACACTCTTGTGTTTTTGGTTTTGGAAAGGCTAAATAAAGAAACCCACCTCCTAAGCCCTATAAATGCTGACTGTTGCTTTCACAACAGAACCGTGCACACGGCGTAACTAAACAAACTTGCTGTGCATGGTTGCTGAGCTATAATTGGGCAACCACAATTTAGGGGAGGGGTCAACAAACTACTAACAAACTTTTTTTTTTCTTACTTTTCATGAGGGCTGTATGGACTTTAAAAGAGATGATCCGAAACACTAGTCACCCTAAGACAAGGTTGCTCAATCTAGCGAGAAAGCCATTAGCTAAACTCCGCAGCGCAAAGTGATGATGCATTATCAACATCCGGTGGTGGCGCGTAAATAAGGAGGGAATTTGGGATGCAGTCTATTAAAGGACGTTTTATTACTTGACATAGTGTTGGAGGCGGAGTCCTGTTCATTCCTATGAAAGCTGCTCACTGGTGTTTTGAAGCCAAAAAAGCTCGACTTCCCGGCTATCAAAATACCTGCCAACTAAAAGCCCGACTACCAGAATGGGGACAAAATAATGTAATTGTGCTGCTCTTCTAGACTTTCCCAATGTCATTGGATGGAATGGCTCAAATTATGGCCGTGAAATGAGTCATTTTGCAGGGGTTGTGACGCTCAAAATAATTTTCCCCTGTTTTACAGACACTTCTTTAACAATGGGTTTATTGTTGTTTTCTCTTCTGTTTGCCTGCAGGAAGTGGGAATGGGATCAATAGGTAATTTTAGCAGGTTGACCTGTGTTTGAAAAACCTGTGTAGACTAATTTTGCTAATTTTGGTGGAAAAGCGGTATTAGTTTATGCTAGGCTATCACCGCAGCTGCTGGTAATCAGTTTTACCGTGCAGATGACCAAAGCAATTGACACCCAGTAATTATATGCATCCAGCCAAGGTTACGCCAATATGTAATTAAACTGGCATAAGATGCAGTGTGTACAGCTCTGGATGGTAACCATAGCAACAAGCATCATCCTGCCCCCCCCCCAGTGGAATAGGTAGCAGTGAACCCTGAAGTACTGAAGGCACTATTTAAATCATGTTATATCTGTGGGTTCAACTTTAAATGACAACATTTGTCTCTCTCTTCGTGTAACAGACACACCAGCACCTAAAATGGATTTGATTAAGAACAAGTGGCTTACAGGTTCATTACTAATCCACAACGGCAGTGAGAGTGAGCGGCTAATGTCACTGCATTTAAATTTCACATTAGCAAGGTAACATAATTAGCAGGAAAAATTATATAATACGCTGAATATTTAAATCCTGCAAGCCTGGTTTAATCTACAGCTCGAAAATCTGAGTTGTTTTTGATCTCGAGATGATAGGAGAGTCTGAGAAAGGCTCTTTTCCACACAGGATGTAGAAAGTATTTCTTGGATTGATTTTCTCCGCTCATATTCCCACAGTTTGTGATAGTTCTTGTGCACCTACTCTTCCAACATGTTTTATCTGCCCTGTTTTATTCATCAGCCCTGTGACACTAAATGTTGTGTTTACCTGAAAGAGCAAACTTGTTTTTCGAATTATGTTGTGGCACATTTTTCTATTTGTAAAAGAAAAGAAATAAACTCATTGCCTTTCCCCTTTCTTCAGGTCCACATATTTCAGTATCAGTAACACTCTGTTATACTAACAATCTGTTGGGGTAATATTTAGCATTTTTCATCCATATTTTTATCATTTCTCACACAGTGAAACAGTTCAACGAGGGCACTCTCACTTAGTAAGAAGACTGTATACAGAGGGATTCGGCTCTGTTTTTCTTAGCACAGGAACAACTGTTGCCAACAGAGGCGACCAGACAGCACAAAATTGTTGACAGTGGTCCAAATCTGGTTGCCTTGGGCAACGGGGCAACCGTTACTGTCAAGCCCTGCTGTGTAAGTTATTTAGGGTCACAGTTTGCTGCTCCCTTGTCTCTACATGAGATGGCTGATAGATATTTTTGACCAGAACACTTTGGAAAACAAGAGTTTGTTCACACAGAAATAATGTTCTTGTATTGTTCGAGTTACAAAAGGAAAAAAGATTGCTGCCAAGTGTTATGTGCAATTCAAATCTGTATCTTATCATCACTCCAACTCAAAAGAAACAGACTAGCGTTGTTTTTTATAAATATAACAAGGTGAAGACAGAAGTTTCAAAGAACCTTTTTTTAACTAAAGAGTTGTCAGGATCTAAGAAATATTTAAGTTTGAAAACCAATTGATTTCCCAATTTGTGTTTCTTTTCTTTCCGTGTTTCTTTCTTTTTTCACAGCCCACGCTCTGCTCTGTAATCACATCTTTACGTTTGGTTGTTCAGAATCAGAAACCAAAACGGAGACAAATATGAAACTGTTGTAATGCTGTGAGCTAAACGAGATCATTTTAAGAATCCATGTTGGGATGGAGGATGAGTGTGCGCCACCTGGTCACCTGTTGATATTCACAGTTTTGGTCAAATCGGATCTTCAGGTGCACATTGGCAGCAGCATTCATGCACGTTTGCAATTTCAGAAAAATAATCTTTCCTGCTGAGATAAGGTCACTGCAGAGGAGTTAAAGCAATGATTCAGACGTCAGTCTCACACTTGTCCGCTTCAGTTTGATTTTCAACAACCCAAGGTAGCCCAAGTAGATCTTCTTGCTTGTAGTTAAAGCCATTTAGGCAGCACTGATGTGAGCTTAAACACAAAATCTTTGCAAAACGATGTTTTGCAGAAAGTTCTGCAACCTTCAAGCAACATAGATGATTTTGTCCTCCAGTTAGAGATGAATGACTTGATCAGAGTGTGTTGTTAAGGAAGGCAAGAGCACTTTTCCTTGAAGACTGGTTATTTTGTCATTCACTGATTGGCACTTGAGTGCCTCCACAGAGATGAAGATCTATATCCTTCAATGGTCAAGGGAACTGAACAAAGATGGCTATGATGGCAAAAGAGAAGCGTTCAGGTTCCTATCTGGGTTACAAGTTTACAAGGACACTGCACAGCCTGAGGACGAACCTAAGAGAATGTTGGCATTACATAACATTGTAAAGCAACCATTTAGCCTTGAAAACACATGAAAGAACTCAGGTGACTCACAAAGATCAGCACTTTTAATTACTTCTGCTCTCCTGGTTGTGTTCTTGTGTGTGTCCTAGCACTGTTTGTTGCGTTTTCCAACATCTAGGAACATCGCCTGAAGGTGAAGCCAGCTGCCACTTTCAGAATAAAGCCTGAGCCCTGAAATGTCTTTTAAAAGTTCCCTCATGTATCTTGAGAGGACCAGAATGGTGGCAAAGTGACAGGAACTGTCAGGTGTGCTCTTAACAAGTTGAAGTTACTCATTGGCTTTGCAAGACCTTCAGCAGGAAGTTTGTAAATAATTTCTCACACTGTGTAGTGCTCATGCATCATCTCGCTGTTCTGAGTCCTCTGAGTGCATGAGATCAAGGCACTTCTGCTTACATTAGCAAACTTGGAGCACACTTGTTGTTTAGGCTGTTTATGAAGCCCTGAAGCGGCGAATAATCACAGTACCTGCGCCTGCCTTCACCAACTTCTCCAAGTCATTCCGAGTTCAAACTGATGCCAGTCATCACAGGCTTCAGGCCGTCTTCAAAGGAGGGGGGAGACGCTGACAGTTTTTCGTATGCGAGCCACGGACTGTGCTCAAAGACAGCCACTGAAACTTACAGCCATATTTCCTGCTTTACACTTCATGAGCCTTTTTGTGTAATCAGTGTTATATGCAACAATATTGATCAAAGAGGGTGAAACTTTTCAAATCCCGACTAAAAATTGGAACAGATGGTCTTTTCCTCCGCTGTAAGGGAACAAACAATAAGCCACGGGATGCAGAATCACACTCAATATGCTTCCCCCCCCCACACTCTTATGAATCTGTTGCTGGAAGTTTAATGTGACTCGACAGTTGCTACTTTGCATTCTGAGATCAGCGTTACCCATATCACACGCTACAGGAGCCCCTGCAGATTTAGCCAGATTTTAATGGTGATGGGATGAGCACAGCTGTTTGAAGTCAGATGGTGAACCCTCTTTTATTCAGTGCCAGATCTTCTATTCTGACCACTGGCACAAAAATCATGTGAAATACGCTCTGATGAAACACTACTTTAAAAGGTTTGGATTGACTGTTTGACTCCATTGAATGCAATTTAATCCCCGTCACCGTTCTTCAAAGCACTGTATACACTATAATTTTTCAGGTTGGGATCACACTACTACAGGAGTTTTGGGCTGTTTGATCCTGATTTGCCCCTCCCGACAATCAGAGGAGAAATCTGGCCTGGGAGTTTGGCACAGATTATATGGTGATGTGAGGGGTTTACAGATCCATTCTTAAACCTCCCCACTGCTCGCAGACTCATGGTGGCTGTCCAGATAAATATCAGAAGTGTTTGATATCTAGGATTTAGAATCTGGATGATTATCAGTGCTTTCTGAAGCAGCTGACAGTGTTGCCAATCAATGGCACGCACTCAGTTTACAGTTAAACTTTCTCGCTGTAGAATAGACGACCCATGTCGACCACATCATTTGTTCTGCTTTTGTTTTTCCTCACTGCAAAAGTATATACGGTACCGCAGCAAGTACGGTGCGGTCGCCATTTGTTTATGTCTGCTCCCCCACGAGATCACGTGAGCCGGTGCATCGCTCCCTCTGGCATGATAATCTTAAAGATGCGCCATTATTTTTCAAATCTTGTATCGTGTGCACGTGTGAGAAAACATCTGTGAAGATCATACTTGTGTGCATGATGGAACCCAGTTTCAAAATTGATTAAGATTTTAAAACTCCCATATTGTGAGTCCTGCCTGAGGCACATGAATATACTTTCTGACATTCTCAGAAGGCAGGTAGATAAACCACATGCTTGTGATTATTAATGGGTTCTTAGAGCGGCACGCGGCCAAATGAAATGCACAATTACATTATGTGAAATTATAGAGTTCACTGGGTTTGACATTTGATGGAAACATTGAGGATAATGTGAGAACAACTCAACTCATTAAATAACAAAGGTTTTGTCATTTTTTCAATGCAGAAATGTCACATATTATACCTTTGTAACATGCGTGGCATACCCTGTGTTTAACCCAACGTGAGTGTGGTGAGTCTGTATAATTGAGAGGAATATCAATCATGCTCAACAACTAAGCTCTGGCCGTTGCACACTGAAGTTCTCGAGAATCAAAGCTCAGACATATCGGACGCCAAGCCCTCTTGAGGAAAGTATCTTTGTTAACATGATTTGGAAAGACAGGAAGGACAAAAATAATTTAGATATTTGATTTGCTAATATATGCATGTATTGTACCGTGTTTGACGTTATAGTTCTTGATTCTTGGCTACAAAACTGCTACGCTGACAAAAAGGTCTTTCTGCATCGCAACTTTGTTAGAAAGTCAATAATCCTCTGTGGGAAGACCAATAATTAATTGCTTTATTCAGCGACTGGTTTACTTCTTAAATAATAAATCAAGTGTGCTCACAGATGTATGAGCATGTGTTGTAAAATGTTGTATTCAGCGTGTAAACCAGCGCCAGGCCTCCCGCTATGGCCCCGATGTAAATTCAACGACTTTCTATAACTGAACTGGAGCGCTTCCATGACCTAAAAATTTGCATTCCTTTCTAATTTGTTAATGTTGTTCTTCAGCTCAGGAGATCTAAAAAGGGGGCATTAACCTGGTTTCCACTTTGCAGCACACAACGCACGTCTGACGCAAGGTGTAGAGCACATCTGGGCTCCACTCTGTCTGAGAAACACCTGTCAGAAGTTGGTGACATTAAAAAATTCAAATGCGATGTGAACATTTTAAAAAACACAGGGCACAAGCACCGCCGTGGTCCCGCGGTAACTAGGCAACAACCCCCCCACGAGCTCTCAGAAGCACTAGAAGCCACATGTCAGGGTCAAAAAAGGAGGAGAAATCAGAAGATATGTTTTTCTGAAGCTTGTAGGAGACACTTAAATCTAAAAATAGATGTAATGTAACAGTTTAGACAAAAATGAACTTCATAAAACATTCTCTGCTTTCTTAATATCTTTTTTCCAGCACATTAAACATGACTTTTATTCCCGATTATGTTCCCATTGTTGCGAAAACACGACTCTTTTCATTCCCTTAAAGAGTTTCTTCTCCTGAATGGATGTCATTTAAATCTTTGCTTTATAACTCTGACAGGCAGCTGTCCCTAATCGCTCTTTTATATAAAAAATGTAAAAAAAAAAAAAAGGAAAAAAAAAGAAAAAGAAAGAGAAGCGCTTTGACTGAGTATCTGCTATTGAAGGAACACTCATGATGTGATACAATTATTTCAGGGAAGAAAACTGACTTAAGCAAACTTGATTCTGTTCAAATTAGAGGCCAGAGACTCGAGATGTTTCAATATCCACCTACATTACACTGGGAAGTTCAGACGAATGCAATTTCTGCCAAACATCATTTACAACAATGTGAGAAAAAAATGAAAAAGTGACAAAGCGAAGACTTTAAATATCCTCTCGCAGGGAAAGAGGCGGTTGACATCAGTAAAAGGCAAGACAGTAATTTCCCATTTCTGTGATGCTAAGCACCTCTGCCAGGAGGCTTACTGTCAACATCTCCTCACACCAAGGAGAAGTAGAGCAACTGAACATGTTAATTATTTATCGCGCAGCAACTGCAGACTTATGTAGAAAATGCAACAGCAAGAAAATCATCTTGCACTTGAGGAAAAGAGTGAATAGATTTGTGTGGAAGAGCAAATTGATAGTTCCTATCTGGAGGCCAAATGATCAATCCATTTAAATAAAAAAACACGGTCATTTGTTTTAGGTTGGTCAGGTGATTAAGGGTTTAAATGGAGGTGAGGAGATCAGGAAGCGAATGATTAACACTAATTATCAAGAAACCAGCAGCAGGTTTCAGACTCATTTGCAGACAGGAAATACAGAATCACACACACACGTGTTTTTCTTACCTGTGAGCCTTTTCCTGAGCTGCCAGCAGAAAAGTTGATGTGAACTGTAAGAACAGAAAGAGAAAAATATATTAATTCAAACAGCAGTTAATCATTAGTCCCCCCTTTTCCTTCAGGATGAGTCAATTATCCTTCCAAAAGCTGCCGAACACAGACAAGGTTAGACAAAACAACCTTCTTTATGTTATTTTATCTGATATTATATTTTATCAATATTTAATTAAATATTATAACGATAACTCAGAGCCTAATTCCTCCGAGCCGAGTCTGTAAGAGCACCATTCATCCATCCAAGGTTTTAATTAGAGCCAGGAGAGCTTCTATCCAATCACATTGCTATCGATTCCGAGACAAGAAAATCTTCGCTGAGAGATTCCCAGGATTTCAAATCAATACATCAAAAACAGCAGTGTCGCTGAGAATGAATCTATAAAGCAGTTTATATTAAATCAGGCTGCCTGCACTCCAACATCGGTCAGCGTTAAATCTGACTTTAATTAGGTGATAGAGCCGAAAAGAAAGAGTTAAAGTACACTCCTGACTCTGCAGCAGCTATTAAAGGGCAACGAGAGTGTTGATTAAACCCTAAAAAGCAGCATATTTGTTTTCTAGGAACAAGCCACTAAAATTACTGCTACGGTGTAATATCCAATATCCAAGATATATATATACAGTACACACACACACACACACACACAGATCCAATATAAAAAGGTGCATATTTCATAAGATAGATATGATCTCTGTGACTTTGCTTTAATGACCCAATCTGCAGTAATTTGGTCAGATATTAATTCCATCCATGCAAAGGAACCCATTTCTTAAATTATTCAAAGCGCTGAGTTAACTTCAAAACACTTCACTGTGTAAAGCCTGGAGTGAAGCCACCGGTTCAGAACAAACGAACAATGTAATGAGCCTAATTATGTTAGTCCTGAAAGCCCCCGATAAACAATGGAGCCAAGACAGTTTTGAAAAAGTCCAAAACTTGCCAACTAAGCCAAAGAAACACTATGTTTCGACGTTTCGTTTCAAAAGAAGACATTCGTCATTTAAAGAGCAGAAAATATCCTCATTAAGGTCGCATTCAAACCGACCGTCTAAGAAGGATGCACCAAGGACGCTGATGTGCAGCTGAGAGTCTTTTAGTGATGAGGAATCTCTGTCATCTGTCTGTCCCTATAATTTTCTCAACTACCATTCATCCGATCGACTTCATAATTGGCAGGTGTTTCACTGAGGACCCGAGGAAGTGCAGTGTTGAAGTGCAGCTCTCAGTGAAGTTGACAAACATCAGCTGACAACACCCTGCAGAGCTGGAGAGCCCTTGCAGTTCCAGACCCACAGAAACATCTGGAAAGGGGCAGGAACATCCAAACCATCTGTCTACTACAGTCTATCGAGGACTAACAGATCAACAGCAGGACCTTTAGTGTGCTTCTTTGCTCTTCTTTCACTAAAGAAAAAGCCTTCCCTCCAGTTTTGATATGACAGATGCTATAGCAGCATCTACGCTAGCATCTTAAGAGGCTGCCACTGTTGCCTTCAGACGAACAGTGGCACCTCTCGCTGGTCGCAACGCCACTAGCTGCGAACTGATTGATTCAACCACTGTGTGTTTCACAAGATGGATTCAGGAGATGATGTGAATCCAGCTGCCTCACATGGTAAGATAACGTAAGTGATGATTGTTATTAAGAATGTAGGCTAATGTTTTGGGAACACCTCAAAAGATCTGTCTCACTGGTGGCATATTGTGATATTACTGTGTTGTTAAGTTGAACAAAGGTAAAAATAAATAAATAAATAAAAATGGCGGCACACATAAACATCTAAATCTGGAACTGGGTCTGAAACTGCTGTGTCTGGAGCTGCGGGGGTTCTCCGGCACTGCGGGTCGATGATATTGAGAAAGCCACAAGCAGCAATACTGGAGGCCAAGCAATCGGCCCGAACAGGCACGTTTGAATGAGCACTGCATTAGTGCTTCCAATAAGAGAAGTAATGAGAGAAAATAGGAAGAAAACAGGAAAAAAAAACTCCTGGTTACCCTGCAGACAAAAAGTCACTTGAAAAATAAGAAAAAGAGAGTAAAAACTATGTTTCAGCTGTGATATTGGCATTTTGTAATTTTTTCTGACATTTTTGTCAGTAAGTTGTTAACCTAAAATTTTGAGTTTTTGTTCTTTTATCTCTATCCCTTTTCTATTCTCAGACTGCTTCAGAACGTAACACAAGTTGAAAAGAGAGTAAAAACTCTCTGGAGAACTCTGGGTCCTAAGTATGTGTGAAGTCAAGGTGGTTTCTTCTTACTATAATGAAAACAATGTGAACTATGGACAAAGGTTAGTGTTGAATTCTTATAATTCTTCCTCTTATAATATAACAAGGTCACTGGGAGCAGCCTCACATTGTGGCACTCTGTTTCAGACGGAGGTCGGTTCGAACAACAGCAGCCGAGACTGAGAAAAGCAGCAAAAAGAGCCAGTCTGACAGAAAATCAGCTGGTGAATGGTGATTCAACTTAATATCATAAGTTTATTGAACTTGTTTGAGCTAGCACTGTAAATTACATTTTGAACTAGTGTAACATGTTTTACAGGGGAGTAAGAATAAAAATAATATTGACAATATCAATAATTGAATCAACTGCAAAACTATACCAGAGCTCTACACAGCTCTGCACCCATTATCATTCTGCTATAGGAGAAAAAAACATCTGGCTTGTTTGTATGTCTTTAAATCAATCACAATCGTCTTGGGGTGCCGCTAAACCCAGGATGCAGCAACCGTGCCCCTGCAAACTAGCGCCAGGGGACCTGTTTTGGTGGAATATGTGCATTAAAATGGCTAAATCCCCACATCAGAAAAGGAAACAACTGCTTGCTTGTTTACGGCCGTACTGTTCACAACAAGGTTATGGTTAGTGTGCATTTCCATTTTCAGCATGTATAGGTTGCCAACTTGGGAGCTGTTGTCGTTTCCCGTAGAGACAGAGATTCGAAAAATGCTAAAACGCAGATGGCAGAAAGGGAAGAGGATGCTGACAAAAAATTGGCCAATGGCAAGATTATACCCACAGTGAGTCTACTAGTAGACCTTAAGTGTGGACCTGAACGCTCCTAGAGTACAAGTGTTCTCAGCCTAGTCGCCAAAATAACATTTGTATGGTTCATATCTATCATATCTACATTCCTATAATACGTGTCATATCACGTTCACATTACATGCGTATGAGCTGACTTTCATGATGGGAGGTGGAGAGGATGGTAGTGCATGCCATTTGTCTGTATGAAACAACTTTTTCCACATTTGCAGGATGAAGTAAAAAAAAAAAAGCCGGTGCTTGCTGATAAACGGAGCAACTAAACTGTACAAAGTGGGAAATGCAATAACCATTTGCAACCATTTTTTGTTAATCATCAACAAAAAGCCAACTCAACTAAATTCCGACTTAGCACATTTCAGATAATGTCAATGAACCCTATTAACTCACAAACGTTCACAAAGGTCACAACTATAAAATCCGATCGGGCCAATCACGAGCTCTGTAGAGCGAGTTAAACGACTACATTGTCATCTGGCCTTGCAATTTCTGTCAGTATTAAAAATGCAACACTTGGCGTGAAATGAAGCCTCCTACAGGAATACATTCAAGTTCACGATACATTCTGCTACAGCTGCTCAAACTTCCAATCTTTTCATGGCTCACTCTGGAGAGGGAGAGGCAGAGACACTCGGAGGGGGGGAGGAAGACAGTGGGTGGGAATAACTCCCTACATAATGTCAGGAGTGCTGATGGGAGCACCTCCATCTCATCGCCTCCTCTGCCTGCATAATCAAGTCTGTTGTTTCCAACCATGTTTTCAATTGAGCCGTACCGAAGGGAACTTGTTTGCTTTGATTTTAGAAACTCTGGGAATCACTCTACATGCTGAAAGCTCTGAATGGTTTAGCTGAACGCTTTTCAACAAGAGTCTAAATTTACATTGTCATTGTAATCAAAGCAGACGTCCAATGCAATTAGCCGGGAAACACTGTGCTCATTACAATGGGAGGGAGTCAGGTTGGTATCTTAGCAGAATTCAAAGAATCTGACAAAGAAAACATGCACAGTTCCCATTTGTTCAAGGTGTACGATTATCCAAGGAGCAGTGGTAGAAAGAGAGTACTACTCAAGTACTGCACTTAAGTACAGTTTTGAGGTACTTGTACTTCACTTATGTTTAGGATTAAAAGCTTTGAAATGGACTTTGAAATGATCACTGCCCACGGCAACTTTCGACCGTTCAGCCAGACCAGCCTGCTCCTGGCTAATGTCTGGTCGCAGGAAAATGAAATGGACAAAAGCATGAAGTCAGACACTGTTGTGCAGAGATTGGTCTCCACCACAGCATCCCGGGTCGAGCTGTCGCACTTGATGGGAGGTGCCGTTTTTCCAAGCCACCAGAGCGCAGGACCCCGGCAAGCGAGGGGTATGTTGGACTCTGTTACATCACTTTAACCGGATTAAGGATTTTACTCTTCAGAAGTCTGGATCTTAGAGTTTTTAGAGAAACAAGTCAAGCTAACATCAGCAGCAGCTCGGCTCATGAAACTGATTTATGCTGTATTTTTTACTGGTTTTAATTACTCCCTTTGTTTTGGAGAGTGGGAAACATCTGCAGATAATTTGGCTCCCAGTAAAAACCTTGAAAATGAACACTCAAGACATCCTCACTTAAAAACAAGCTGAGCAGAAGATAACAGCTTGCAGCCGATCCTGACATCCTGTGTCCACTCAACAGCATCAAGAAACACTGGTTTTAACATAAATCTGCTTTATTTAGTGTTTGTACTGGTTTTAATCAAAGCTTTCTACAGAAAGAGAAAACCTCTGCAGATAATTCGACTCCTGGTAAAAAACCTCCCGGACAATGAACACTAAAGGAATACTAACTTAAAAATATAAATGGCAATGGTGACAACTCTCTTGATCGCCACATCATCAAACCCTGTCTTTGGTGACAGTTTTCATAGTTACTTTTTAAATAAAAAAGTCAGGTAAAACACATTTGATAAACTTAATATGATAAAATTGTTTTTCTTGTCACGTGTCCATAAACTAAAAAGACATTTGTAGATCAGGACTTTGTTTTTCCTTCTCTCCGCCATTAATCATCTCATGATCCCTCAGTTTAATTTAGCGATTCATTAATTTATTTCTTCTGCAAGGTCAAACAAAGACGCTGTAACACAATAACAAAAGACAAAGAAGCAGACTGTGCATGTGAGATGTAAAAATTTCCTATAAGAGCTTATAGAAGGAACCTCACCTCAATACGCATTACAAGCAAACACAAAAGTCCTGCAATCCACAAAAATAAGCACGAGCAAGCATAAGATCAAAAAGCAAAGGACCTGAATACTTCTTCCAACATTTCCTCAAGGGAAACTTCTTGTCTTAAATATGAAAATCCTGATGAATTCATAGTAATTAAGCAACAATTTGCTTGTTCCACTGTTGGTTGGTGTCTTACTTAACTTCCCACTTCATTCAGGATTTAATGTGCACAGAGGGAGCAGAAATAAATCGAGAGACCACATGAAAGTACTTTGAAGTAAATCACATTAGGAAAGGCAGCTACGCAGGTGTATTATATTAACTTGAATGCTAATTAGCAGTCAGTGTCAGCTTTAAAAGAGCTCTGATAATCACTGCGTCCATGTGTGATGGTTCAAAGCGAAACGAGACAACTAAAGGCTTCAAAAGAGGCTGAAGAGTGGCTGCTGCAGCTGCAGCGGTCCCAAAAAACAAAGTTATTCAATCTGGCCAAGGCAATAAGATCTAAAATCACGTTAGCTTCGCAGTGCTGATATTTACGGAGCGGCTGCTATCCACAAACTCTTCTGAGACCAGTGCACAAACATCCACAAGCTAAGGACCATTCAACCTGGATTCACCTCTTACCAAGCCCTTCTCAAACCACACAGCAGCTCCCAGCACTCGAGTTCAAAAGAGAACGCCATCTGCATGGCACAAAAATGGCGTAGAGTGGCTGGTGAGGACAATCGAACATTCAGCAAGCCACATAGACTCATACTTTTCCTCTGGAGCGGGAAAATGAGAGATAAAAGGCCAGTGGATAGTGGACTTAAATTCTACTTGAGGTGACAAAAAGGACTCAAATGGGATTCTCATGTTGCTGTGTTCCTGCCATTAAGGTTTGTTAAAATTTAACACAGAGTTAATTTGCCTTACTCATGCAAATTTGATGAGCTTTTTACAGTCCAACATTCACAGCAGCCAACATGCACCAACTGCACAAAAGGTTAGCTGCTAGCACAGTCAGTGTGTGTGCAGATTAGTGTGGTCACCATGACTTAACACCCATAAAAAACAGTTATGGATACCACGGGGAAAAACTGACACAACATTGAGGGCCTTTAATAAGGATAAATATAACAAAGCTCAACATGATGAGAGACAACTTCTCTTTCCTTGGCTTCAGACAGAACAGCACAATGACTGTAATAAACATTAAATATGACACTTTTATAGAGACATTTTGTGCCAACAAGGCAGCCGAACAGCTGACCGCAATTCAAGTCACACCAGTGGATATTTTTAAGGCTGCCTGGGGATATATCGATCTGTTTTTGTTGTGTCTAAAGCATGTATTATTTTGAAGGAGACCAGGGGATATTTTCCATTTTTTGTGGTGACCAAAACTAGCGAGCAGGAAGTTGGACTGATCGTGGCAACCAAAATTGATGTTTTTAAGCCAAACCATGATGCTTTCCGGACCCTAACCAAGTGGGTTTTAGTACAGCATTGCGACAAGAGAGAAACAGAAAATTCAACCTGAAACGTTCAGTTTTAACTTAACTGTAGCTTTGGGAAATGTACTTAGCTGACATTTGTTCTGATGATTGGGTTGACTGTGGAGGTTGGGGTGGTGGCCGGATGAGTAGCAAGTCCACCCTTCAAGCAGGTGATGGCTGTCCTCTACCCCCCTCTTAGTTTTACTCCTCTCTCTGTGCATTCGAGAAGTAGAGTCACACAGCTCCATCAGAAACATCTTAGACTCATGCAGACCGATCTTGACCTCAATTTGTGTCGTGCCTCGGACAAACCTATGTCTATTTGCTTCTTTCTGTGAGTGTAATCACTCTCCCTTTAAAATAAGCTTTGTGTTGAAGGAGACGATGAGATGATATTGTACATCAAGGTTTGTTATTCTGACTTCAGATTTCACTCTCTGGTCACTAATCAAAAACCACTTTAGGCAGCTTTAAGTCATTTTCCATTGCAAAATGCCTCTGTTTCTTTCTATAATGGAAAAAAAAAAACCAAAAAAACCAAACACATTGTGTGGACAGAAGCAGTAAACACTATTATAATGAAAGTGGCTCCTCAAAGAGCTGGCACAGATGGCACACAGTTTGCGCTGCACATACAGTTGTAATAATGCATCTGATTTGTGTTTTATGAAAACTGCTCTGCGAACTGTTCGGCATGCAGGAAGCGCAGGCTTCATCTGGCATTGTGTCATATTGAATTTAAACTTTTTTTTTCACACTCGAGCAGCGCCAGCAGCCATCTAGGACCCACACTGGCAACTTCTTCCCCAGTCAGAGCTTCTGGTTGGAGCTCTGTCTCAAAAGAATATCTTTTGATTTAAATACAGTATACTGAATACTGAACAACACGTTTCTATATCAATTTCATGAAATCCGTATCATCAAAAGATTACATTACACATACATGTGGTGAGCCCCGTCTCTATGCATAACACAGTGTTTGTCCTGCATCCTGCAATCATCAGCAATGTTAGATCTTGGCATGCTGCATGCTTACTGGCTCACTGACGCTGACGAGATTAACTACTTATGTATTGAATTACAATATATGTACATATATAACATATATAATATACTCGATAGTATTCATTCGGTCGCTGTAGTATGAAAGTTCGATACCCAGCGTTGCACATTACTTACTCAGTTACTGTCAGTGACTGAATACTCACTTATTATGTACATTTTTGTTTTGTAATTTACATTTACAGTTTTGTTACATAAAGATAAAGATATGGTGGAGTAAAGGCATCTTGACCAGAGAATAAAGTCACACTTCCTAATTGTCCGTTGGGAGCCGAGGTTCTCAGTGGTTTTGGTGGCCGGGCTGGCCATGTGGGCACGTTAGTGCACGTGAGTTATGTGTTACAAGCGGCTAAAGGGCTTCAACTTGACTCGGAGCTGGTTTTTCCTCTTCTCGACAGGTGAGTAACTTGATGGGGACGAAACATAACAAGTCCTGCTTGTTAGAGCGGAGCTTAAAGTGAAACTCTCGCCAAAATGCAACCTAGGCTTTTTTTGTGAAGGAACCCGAGTCAAACCTTCGTGTAAAAGCATAATTACGACGAAAAAGCCACTTTTAAGATTTAACGTATTTTCGTTTTCGGGTCAAAATCATTTTCAATGGCGTGCTAGGGGCAAAATCGCTCTTTTTAAAACACTAAGAAGCCTTGACACAACATGAAACTTTGCTCGTAGTATCACCAGGGTCTGTGCACATGAACACGAGCATTGAGAACATTGTTTGTGTACATAACATGGAGGAGAGTAAAGGTGGAAAGCTCCTAAAGCGCCGCACTCAGGGATCGACTCTTCTCCTGATGCTACCGTAATGTTGCTCCTAGCACGCCACTGAAAATGATTTTGACCCGAAAACGAAAATACGGTAAATCTTAAAAGTGGCTTTTTCGTTGTTATTATGCTTTTACATAAAGGTTTGAAATTTCACTTTAAATGTGAATGTCAGAGCACCGATTTTCTTGTTTGAGTTCTTCTGACATTCTTCACACTCTTTTAATGTGAAGATTTGATATTTTTTCTTATCTTACCTGATAATACACTAAATCTCCTTGAATTCTGGACTGCTGACAAAAAACATAACTTGAGGATGTTACCTTGGGTTTTTGGAGGTTAATTTAGTTTTCATAATTTTCTGATTTTTCATAGACTGAATGACTTTTCGCCGATTTGAATAAAAACGCGATTTGCAGCACTGTCCACACCGACTTAAAGGGAGGGATACAGGGAAGTCAATGTTGCATCCTTGAACCACTAAACTTTTTTTTAATGAAATTAAATTCAAGTTTTCCGATCATAACTCATTTGGATAGTAGACTACAACCTCCATCCATCGCTCATCCCTCCACCGATAGCTGCTCATTCAGGGCTCCTTTCAGTTCTCCCTGCAGGATCCTCAAGCACTCCCGGACCAGATACACACTAATCTCTTCAGCACATCCTAGATCAGAAAGAGTTTGGCCTCTCTGGATGGCATCTTTACCAGGTGCCTGATCCACTTAATCTGGCTCCTCTCAATATGTGGGAGCCTCACTAAGAGCTCTCGCACAGACCTCCTCAGGCTCTCAACCACAGTGAGGCCATCCAGCCTGCGGAGAAAACTCGACGTGGCGGCTCCTGTTTGCGATTTCATTCCCTCAGTCAACAGCCGAAACGTGTGACCACAGCTGACGGTCGGAACAAAGACAGCTGTTTGAGAGGTTTCGGCTGAGCTTATCAATCTCAACATCCTCTTGACTGTCGCTTCCGAGTTAAGCCCCAGGACACCTGAGCTGAGGCGTCTCTTGGGTGCGCAGACAGGGAAAGCAAACGTTTCTTGTATTTTGGAGAGAAAATGATTATCTGTAACTTTTGGAAAGCTCAAACCACAAAGCAGCAATAACTTTTGAGATTTCTCGGTAGCAGAGAAGATCTCCAACAGCAGCAAATGTGCCATTTCTAGTGTTTCACCACTCTCATAATAACAGCATGTCAGTGCTTTTTTTCAGTTTAAAAATCTAACCCACAGTTTCTGCACAATACACTTTCTACCCCAAATATTGTATGTCACTATTGTATCCATTTATAATCAATCAAATGGAGGCTTTGTGGAGCGACCGATATCGCTCCACACTTGTGATGCAGCCCGTGTGGACTCGAAAGCCTCAGACTTGGACTTGGAGGTGCAGCCGCTCATCTCGACAGTATCACCTTCAGCTGCAAAACCGCTCCAGTGCACATCAGAGATGGGAGTCTGTTGATGGATGAAATCATTGAAAAAACAGCAGAGGTGGCACCCTAATGTCACCGAACTGGACACCCTCCAGAGCTCAGCTGCGCCTTGATGTTGGGTCCATGAATATTACATACAGGGAGAGCAGACAAGCAGCCTTGTCAGAGTCTGATGCCCGAACTAAACGTGCTTGACTCGCTGCCAAATAAGCTGTACTCTGTGCACGTAGCGGTGGATTGCAGCAGTGACCCTGGCTCCACATACTGCCCGCTCTGTGATGTATTTTTGACGTATCCGTGAACCTTGTGTAGTAGCTCTGAGGTATATGTTTTTTTCCAGGAGAGCTAGAATGAACTTCCCCATGGATCAAACTGAGACAAGCCTGAATTTTTTTGATCCCAAACCAGAAATTGTGAGAGAGAGGGAGGCGATCTTTAAACGATACATGACAAGCTTTCTTGCTTTTTGAGAGAATTTAGAAATGAAAGTCTGTCAGATAAAAAGATTTTTTATTACATGACACAAGCATGGTGAGGTGTAAAGCAAGCAGAGAACTGCGGGTTAAGAACTGATCACCCTAGGTCGAATCCAATTAATAATAAATCAGTGTGACCGGAGGCAATTTCTTGCAGCATTAACATTCATAGATACTCTGTTAGCCTGTAACCTGTGCTTGGTCTGTGGTCATAAACACGACCCAGCTCCTCCTTTGCCCTTTCTGTCCTGCAGTACTGAAATATTTGCAGATCCATCTGTCTATTCTGGCCCCTTTCTCTCTTTTTTTTTTCATAAATTGTGACAATTTTCTCCTGCGCTCAGCGTTTATCTCATCCTGTGCAGGAGGACGTCCACATGGTACGCTGGGCCGATGCAATATTGGCCACTCACTGTAATTCTCTCCACAGCTGCAGCCACATATTGTGTGCTGCACCCCACCCAATGGACGTGACACATCACTGAGTACACTCTGTATGTGCAGATCATATGCATGGACGTACTGTATGCACAGCTGCAGGCTCCTGGTGCTTCACCTGACATATCTGATATTTAAGCCATTGAGTGTTCGTCTAATTAACCAATCAAGTCCACCCCAGGAAGTAAAAATGTTACTTTTCATCAGCAAACTTAATTGATTTTTAAAAAATTAAAGTACATGACACTGTTAAGACTGGATATGATTTTTCCTCCTCCTATGCCAACATGAAGAGGAATAACATCTCTGCATGTCTGTGGTGTGATCCTCTACTTGTGTTGAGCACATCCCAGAGCAACAGAGGGAATTCTGACTTGGTTGAAGCTTACAGTAGCTGTAGCCTGAGGTGCATTCATCCTCGGGCTTCCTTGACTCCCACCAGCGCAACGTCGATGTGTCAGGAAGAAGCTACTTAACGCGGCGCGGAACAGATTTCAGCAGGAATGCCAGAGCTGATTCAAACCCCTTTTTTCCCTGCGATTAACTCTCATGTAAAACTTGCAGCTGTTAGTCTGCATAAACCCACATGGCAACCAGAAGGAGAAAAAAAGGAAAAGAAAAAAAAAATCGCCCTCCAACTCCTCAGGAAGTTGAGGTTGAATCATGGCTCCGCACTTCTCCAACACTTCTGGAAATAACACTCGCAGCTCGTCTCCCCTGAACGCTGCAAACACCGAGTTCAGCGCCACAACTGTCGCGTCTCTCCAAACACAAGCTTCACCTTTGAACGCCGCACAAACTGTTTACTGTGGAGGATCGTTACGTCCCCTCACAGCTGGCCCGGTCCGAGCCCCCCCCTCCCCCGACGAGAAGATTAGAAAGTAAAGTGAGTACTTACAGAGGGAGAGGAAAATCCAACAGCCTGCCACTTTGTGCCCGATGTGAGGGTTGTTCGACAGCATCCTGGGAGAGTCCTGTGAGCTGTGGAGGTGGTGGAGAAAGCTCGCAGTGCATGGGCTTTCTGACAGTGTTAGAAAAAAACAACAGGGCTTTTCCTTTTCACAGTTTCTCAGAGAAAAAACGGGGAGTGGGTTTGTGCTCCGGTAGGAGGCTTCCCCATTTTCTGTCCGAGGCGCAGGGACGCGCTCTGCTGGCGGGATGAGTTCACTGAGCCCAGCCTACAGGCACACAGGCGGGCCAGAGGGAGGCTGCTGCTGCTGCTGCTGCTGCTGCCTTCAAGTGCTCTTGTGACAGTCCTGTTACTGAGCACTTTAATTTTTGGGAGAAAATAATGACAAAATGGACAGATTTATTTATTTATTGGCATTTTGTTTTAAAAAAAAAAAAAAATCAAGCTGTAGCTCTATAGTTGAGAGATTCTTAAAGGGAGAGTTCACCCAAAAATGAACATTCAGTCATTATCCACTCACCCGCCTTGCTGATGCAAAAGTCAAGCAAAGTTTCGTCGTCCACTTAACGTTTCTGGAGCTTCACAGCAAAACAGTGTCGCAGAATTCTCAGAAACAACTGAAGTAGATGGGGACTTGTTTTAAAATGTACAACGCAACTGAAGAAAAAATAAATAAAATACAGCTGCTTTGTGCAGCTTGTCCAGCGTAATCTGATGCTCTAGAAGCAAGATCCAAAATTGATTTGAAAAGATTTATTTACAGCTTTCTTTTAAGACAATATCTTTACGGTTGCTGCTAAGCTAAAAAACATTAGTGCGCACCTCGTCTGAAGTGGGTGCAAAATCTCGACCGCGCCCTGAGAATGTAAATGAAGTCGAAATCAATTTCTGATCTTGGGGGTCAATCTCGAGACTTTGACAGGCAGTAAGGATCCATTTTGTGTTTTTATGTATTTTTTGGGTGTTTTTTTTTTTTTTTACGTTTTAAGTCCCCATGTACTTCAGTTGTGTAGGAGGTGTAGTTAATTTTTGAGTGTAGCTACTGTGCCTTTAACTTGTGATTTAGAGATAAAGGCATTAAAAACATTATTGCAAGCATGGATGTTCTCTTCCATACAGATATACCCACATAGAGCCTATTCGATTTATAATGATATAAAACAGAGCAAAGCAGCTGGAACCAGCCATGTTTGGCCTATCGCTGAAAAATAACTTAAAACCATAAAAATTGATTAAGAACTAATTGATTATTTTTTCAAGTTCTAGTCAGAAATCAAAATTCCCACACAAGAGTCCACTCCCTAAATCTTTCTTGACTTGCCACCGAAGAGTCTCTGAAATGTTTAGATAATTGTACTGTTTTCTTCACATTTCAATAATTTAATAGATATAAATAAATCCTTGAATCAGCCTCAGAAACACCATGTGCATTTTTCTTAGTTGTTACTTTAAGCCCTGACATACCAGACATTTTATCACAGGTGTAACTAGTTGCATTTATTCATGCTTTTTTTTCTTTTTCAAAACATTAAATCAAAATGTCTGTCTAGAAAAAAATCCAGTCAGAACACACCAGTGGTTGTCCCTGAACAGTTTTAATGATTTAACCTCGGTGTCTTCACGTTAGAAACGCACTCAGTTGGATGCTACACTTGCAATTGGAGAAGCCACAGGGAACAATCTATCAAAACTCCTTTCCCCCCCGACTCCTTTTTTGTTGATTTTAAAGACCCACATATTTTGTTACAGTTCTTTTTGGAAGTCTTATTCAAATTATTCATTAAATCCCCTGTAACATCCTCGATACACCCACACAGGTTTCTTAGACCTCTTTGCTGGACTGTGTAGGTGTGTGCGCTGACATCCGTCTCTCTTTGCTTTGAGTTCAGTGGAACTTGTTAGAGTTAGACAGCCTACACATTTATCATCTTATTAGACTGGTTACATCATTTATTCTCAGCCTTTATTCCCACAATAACTGAAAACATCTGTGTAGGTGTACTGGGACTGTGAATGCACTTAGTTACTTAGTTACAAGTTGCATAATTGCATTATTTTGTTATCTGGAGAATATGTTAATGTTGGGATACGTGTGATCCCAGAACAACAGCTGCTTGCATTAGTGCACCAGTAATTGGTATTAATAATGGCTGCATTGCATTCAGGTGTTGCTGGGCTGTTTTGCATGCTGGCTCAGTGGTACACCTAAATTTAGCCTCATTTGTGGTTTAAGTTGCACCTGTGTGTTTTCTGCTACCTGACCTATGCAAAGATATTCCGCTAAGGCATGAAAATTAATATTCATTCTCCGTCATTTAAAAGCAAAATCAGGCCACTGCTGGTTAAACTTTGACACCTCATTTCTACAGGATCATTAAGCTCTACTGCCCACAGAAAACCAGTCCATTAAATTCTTATTTCACAACTCAGTGAAGGAAATACAAGTTATTTTTTATACTTAAATCGTGCACATCGTCTGTCATATATACACCATCATTTCTTTCATTTGTACAGTGAGCACTGAAGAGATGATGTGGGGGCACGTGGGGCAAACACAAGTTTATGAAACTTACATGTTTTGTTCAGTAAGATAATCTTCACAAAACACCACTTTTATGATTTTTGAAGCGTAAATGGAATTGCCAGAAGTACAATGCTAACGTTAGGCTATAAACAAACTACAACACGGCTGCATGACTCCATCATCACCACTACTTAGCTTTCTACTACACTGTACTATAAACACAGCTCAATCTGCAAGTTGGAAAGTTAGAGTTAGAATAGTTTGCAACTTGAGTCCATCTGTAAAGTCGGACTAGCGACTAGATGAATTTCCATGTTCAGCCTGATGACATTTAATGTCCCCGACAGCCTCTGTGGTCTCATTTAAGGCGTTTTCAGAACCAAGCACCAATTTTTTTGGCTGAAAAATGTGCACAGAAATTTCGAAAAACTAATCTTCCGCCTGTGAAAATGTCTGTTTGACCAAAGAAATACATCGTTTCAGTTGATGTCCATGTCAAAATGGGAGAAAACCTTATGAATCAGGTCTCAGCCACAACAGCTAGCATTAGCATCAAATGTGGGTTAAAAGCTTAAAAGCTTAAAAATTTACAAGTGGGGTATTAACTGATGTATTTTATGTCATAAAAAAAACTAAACGTGAAAATCTCTTAAACTTGCGTGAATAACAGACCTTATTTCACTCATCTAACCGAAAACCTCTTCAAAAAACCAATCGACTTTGAAACGAGGGAACAGGAAGTGTAAAAATGTAAATTTATTTCTGGGTTTCAGGACTCAATCCCTTTTTCAGCCTTAAATGGTCAAAAGGAAGGTGTGTAAGAACGCTTTACTGACTGTAATTTATTGAAAACAGCAGGACAACATGCAGCAATTAAAGTTTGAGAAAATGAAAGCATGGTCTAATTCTGGCAGAACTCACACATTTTTGCAACATCACAGCTTATGTGCAGTTGCAGCAACAGTATTTCTGACATCCTGTGAATGCAGCATTCATTCAAACGTGCTTTGACAGATCAGTCCAGACTTGTGACTATGAACAAGTCTCTCTCACAGCTAGAAACAAGGAAAAACCAAGACAGCGTCACCCTGAATGTTTCTCCAGACAGTAAATGAAAGAGCAGATTTGTGGACAGTGACGGTTACTTGATCTCACAGAGACACAGTCACATTTTCTGCTTCATGTCTGCTGGCAAAAGAAGCAGAGTGTCTGCAGTTCACTGTCACTGACACAGCTACATGTTTTGTGTGATGAAAGCCTTGGCTCTGTAGCCTTCGGAGAGTTGTTCATGTCCATAAATATTGATAATCTGCCTCGAACTGTAAGAATCACAGTGTAATTAACATCAGATTTCAGTGTTCTAAGATGGATTTTTTCACTTCGACATCACATTGTTTTCCTCCAGCCTGGGTGGAACTGGAGCACATGACTTTGTGGGAAGTTGTGAGCTATAATTATGATGCTTCCCACCCAGAATATTTCTGGCTTTCACGTTCAAAATTACTCCTTCTCTCTCTTAGAGGTGCTTATATTCACTGAGCTTTTCTGAATAATTCAGAGGTCCCACTGCTTTGGAAACTGTGTGAGTAATTAGGTTACAGGGGAGGGCCAAGTGCTAATAGTTAGTGTAATCAAAAAAAAATACATGTGGTGTGTATAACCTCCCCTGAGTTATTGCTGTAATTATTATTACAAACATTTAATTGCATGGCCTCATATTTCCCAGTATGAGAAGGAGGCGCAGTGTTCGGGTGAGTGTGTGTGAGTGTTCACGGGATGATGAACTGCAGGTTTTCAAGAGCTCCATGTGATTTCTGTGACCGGTGGCTCAACAATATTCAGATAGAACAGTGATAGTTTCCTTGATTGACTGCGAAAAATATTTTGTTACACTTTCATTTGCTTGCCTGAACATGGTTGTGTCTCAGTGCTGGTTTTCACCCGCTTTTTTAGTGTGGGCTCTTAGAAATAATAACTGCTCTCTAATGTCATCACAACAGGTAAGCCCTGTGATTTTGAGCCAGCTATGCTAAAATGTGTCCAATATATCAGGGAGAACACTTCCTGACCGCTGAAAATGTGATTGTCAGACACTGTTCCCTCTAAGTTTACTAGTAAAATAAGCTCACACGTCTGTGAAATTCACACTGCTCTCTAATGTCATCACAACAGGTAAGCCCTGTGATGTTTTTAACCAGATATGCTGAAATTTGTCCATTATATCAGGGCTATGCTCTCTGACAGCACACCCCTGCACATCGCTATCACCGGCCTCGCTGTGTCTGAACTCATGTCTCATCTTCCCCTTTCTAATGCCTAAAATGTTGAGCTAACAGCCTTCTAATCTCCACTGTCACATGCTACTGCCCCTACTATTGAATATGTGGTATTATTAGTCACCATGATAGTCTCTATCCTCTCCTTACAGCCTTTACAATGTGGCACTCTCCAGCTTCAGCTCGATATCTCTTTGTTAAATCCTGTTAAAACCGGATTATAGTTTTAGAGCAGACAGAGAACAGCAAAAACAAGATAATTACATTGTAGTGTTTGAACATGATTTATTTATAAAGTATATGGTTGACATATATAACAATCCATTATAACAAAGATAATTCATCATATCTTGAAGATAAATACACCAACAATCATCACTCTCTTCTTATTCTCTCTCTCTTTCAGCATCTGGTCTGGACAGCTGGCTCAGTAACATCACACTCTGAGAGGAGAAGAATCTTTATTTGTCACATTCAGTAATACTCAGTGTGTTTTCTGCATTTAAGTCACCCTTGAGGAGCAGTGGGCAGCCATCACACGGTGCCTGAGGGGACAAACTCCAGCTCAAGTGAGTTTGAATATTCCTAAAAGCTGAGGGAGAACATTCAACCTCCACACAGCCAGGAATCGAACCTGTGACTGTAACTCTAATATTCACTTTCCTTTCAACTCACCAGCTCCTGAGGGAAATATTTGCCTTCTCACTAAATGCTCAACCATGTTCACCAGCTAGTCACTAACTTTGTCTGTCTGTTGTTTGGTGCTGAGCAGGTAGTCTGCAGTAGGTTTTTAGAGCTTTGTCACTGAAAAGAGCTGCGATGCTATGGGAGCTGAGACTGAACCAAAACACCGAGCTTAAAGATTCTGTAAGTGTCTGTGTGGAGCTGAAAGGAAAGCCGTTGACCTATTAACCATTGTTAACATAAAAATAGAAGACAAACTCAAAATCAGCATCTGCAGAAATAATTACATGCGTGGTTTAAATATTTTGCATGGTCGTAATAATTTAAGATCAAACTCTTTATAGTGCTTCACTCACAAATTGGTAATATTAAGTCTTTTGGATACTGATGAAAATGTGCTCTTTCTCAGTGTCCTCTTATGTCAAAATTATCACTGTTGCCTTTCTACTTGTGTGCGCTTCAAAATGCATAAGAGAGCAATTTTGCACAGCAGCGCTCTGGAAAGCCGGAGCTCAGCTTCTTTTTTTAACACGAGCAGCTGTGGATCCTGTGAACTTTCCCAGGGAGCTCCTGAAATCAGTTCAGTCTTGGTCACATTTTCTGTTTCAACACTTTCATTCATCCATTTCATTGAAAAAAAAAAGTTGGGTTGCATACAGTCCTAATTCTCACTAATATTTCATTCTATTCTAATTTTTCCTCGCTCTGTCGCTAAAGCGTTTGCTGTCGCCATGACCCAGTTTCCATATTGTGATCAATACAGTTTCATCTTATTCAGTTGACTCCAGTTCCTCAGTGCTGCTTATGAAGGGATCAATACAAGCGAGGGAGAGGTCAGGTCTTCCACTGCTGCTTGGTATCTCCACAGAATCCAAACCTTTCAAAGCGCAGTGGTTCGATAGCTTGTTAGTGTGCCTGACAATCTCACGACAGAGAATGAAATGCAAAAGAGGACACTCGAAATATAAATGTGTCACTTTTTAAGCTGGGTCTGGTGTAAGACTTGCATTGCATTTGTGTGTACAGTTGTCTTTGCTGTAATGGTTGTAACTCACCCACTCTTGTGTTCCTCTGAGTAAAATGGGCTTTTTAATCTTCCTCAACGTCAGTATCACCGGGTGTTGGAGGAAGTCTCAGCCGACTGTGTGTCTCTGACTGCAATTATGTTGCAAGAAGTGCAGGCAAGGTTCAGTTCGGTTCAACATTTGGAGCAGGGAGAGAAAGAGAGAAAAAACAAACCTTACACAGCTCAGACAATCATTTGTGAAGTAAAGCAGCTCACCTTTAGTTCCCCTCTGTCTGCCCCAGTCTTGTCAGGATTGATGGCTTCTGAAAATTGTGTTTTTGAATTCAGAATTTCATGATGTGGCATGCTCAGTGGATCAATCAGGACTTCATAGGGGACAGCAGGATGTTTCCAAGAGGAGGAGATGTGGACGCTCCAGCTCTCAGACTGTCCAAAGGTCCCTGTGGATAAACACCACATCTCCATTTTAATGTTTTGCCGAACTGCAAGACATGGTGCTGAAAGAATGTGACACAGTGAAAACTGTGGCTGCTTAAAATGTCACAATGTCTGAATCCATTTGAAATCATTTCTCTGCAGCAGGGCTCCACTGTGCAGCACACCTCCTACAGACCCACAGAAAAAAATCAAATCCATATCTCCAAAGTGGAAGAATAAATGTCAAATTATTGCTTTTCAATACATGAACGTTTTACTGACATTATGTCAAGTGCGACTATTTTTCATAAAGGTGTACAAAGATAGATTTCATTTTTTCTTTTTTCTGTCTACTTTTGCAGTGAATGCACATCAAAACAAAACAACCATTTGACAAAGGTGACAGCTGTTACAAGGAATAACTCAGCATTTTGGGAAATACAAAAGTTAGATGAGAAGATTGATGTCACTTTTATCTCTGTGCGGTAAACGTGAAGCTATAGCCAGCAGCCAGTTAGCTTGGCTTAAAGGGTAACTCCACCAGTTTTAAGGTGTGTCTACAGGTCTTGGGGAGTACCAATGTACAAAAAGTAGTATAAAACCAGAGGAAGATGCATGCAATCTGATTAATTGCCTCCAGTGATGTCACTCTGTGGCTAAGTTGCATTGTGGGTAATGTAGGTGTCTGGTTTTGAAAAGGAAGAAGACTGTGTGGAATAAAAAAAAAAAGGTGATATCTCTGGTTCTGCTGAGTCACTTTTGATCATTTGTTTTTAAACTGTCCAACAGTGTTGTAGGAGTGCAATGCACGACCAGTGGACTGCTTTTCAAACCTGGCACCGACATTACCCACAATGCAACTTAGCCACTAATGACAGCACTTCAGACAGTTTATCAGATTACCAGTCAATATGTCATATCTCCGTCTTTTAATCTGTAGAATCACCAAACTATTAAATGAAAGTGTGTGGTTTTACGGAGTTATCTATTTCTTGACATGGCTCAGTGGAACTTACCGTTTAAAAATTCTCTTAAGGGCACTAGCTCCTGAAAGCCCCAGGTTCACTATGTGTCAGTTGGTCTGTGGTAATTATTTTGTTTGCAAAAATGCACTGAGAAAAATCACAATTTTCACCAAAATGTTATGGCCTGTTTGCAGCTCCTGCATCACGACCTGACTGAATGTCCATACTCTACTCTGAATCTGCTTTAAAGGTGTATTTAAGTAATATTGTGCTCACATGGTGAATATTCCCAAATGAATCTGCTGTTCACAAAATGTAATTAATACATTGTTAACCTGGGGCCAGGTAGTGATGCAGCGTGGGAGTATTGGTTGTTTACTGGTTCTCTAAGCAAAACGTAATTAAGCTTTCATGTAGTTTGCTTTGTGCACTGTACTTGACAGGTACTTGAAGGTGACAGGGCACATGCAAAACACATGAAGAGTGGAAGGACGTCAGGGGGAGTCTCATAGAAGGTTAATCCATCCACGTCTACTGTCTCACTGAATTGAACATGCCCATGAATAACAGCATTTCCACCTTAATCGCTGCACCACGATAAAGATTAATGTTATTTGCATGAACATCAATAATGTCCGGAAAGAGAAGATTGACAGATGCATGGTGACACTCACCAATGAATTCTCCATGTGCACTCCAAAGGCGCACAGTGCAGTCCGTAGATGAAGTAAGTACCACTTGATCATTGTCAACAATCTGCAGGCTGGGCCAGAATAAAGGGGACGAGATGAAATAAGAGAAGACATTTCTGGCAGAACGCTCTAAATCATCCACTGTGTTTGTACGTCTGATGGCAGATGCACCCCAGGCAGCATCTCACCTATGCTGATCGTCTGTGTAAGACCTTCCCACACACAGTCGCTTTTACACTTTTTCCACGTTTTACTGCAGCAGAATGCCCCAGACTGAGGATGATTAGTTCCAGTAAGGATGTACTCACAGGGAGTTTAAGTACATACAGTAACTTGCTAAAAGTTAAGGACACAACCCAAAGTCCTACTTCTGTTGCACTGTAGTTGCCCAGTAATTTGAAACTTAAAGGCATGATATGCCTGTTGTATGTAAACACAGATAAACACATAATAAACACGCCAACACCTCGGCACAACCCTCCAGATATTTGTGCAAATACAGACGAGGTACGTGCTTACTCCAGTCTGCAATATTCCTCTCTGCTCTGCCTGCATTTGTGTAGCTGAGCCCTGCCCACCCTCAGTCAAGCAGACTAACATACTGAGAGCAGACAAGAGAGACTGAGACAGTGACATAACCTTGTTGCTATGTTTTTGTAGAGTCCCAACCTCACACCCTGAACATTGTTATTGGCTGAGTGAATGAAGAGAGGGAGCAGCTTAAGAGAACACAAAGCAGTGAATCAGAGAAATATATGTTATTTTCTGATTTTTACAGCGGTTAACTTCTAAATACACTTCTGCACAAAAACAGGGCCACACCTCTGCACAACCCTCCAGATGTTGTGAGAATACAGCCAGAGTGCACACGTCATCCTGTCCGCTGTTTGCCTCTGCTCTGCCTGTGTGTGTGTGTGTGTGTGTGTGTGTGTGTGTAGCTCAGCCCCGCCCACAGTCAAACAGACACACAGACCAAGAGCAGATAAGAGAGGTGGAGACAGTGATGTAACCTGGCTGTGTTTTTGTAGAGCCCCGACCTTATTGGCTGGGAGCTACACATGACTACTCTGAACTGCCTGAAACACCCCGAACACAGCAAAATGCTAAGCAAATAAGAAAATACAGGCAGGTTCTTTCCAGATACAGCCACCAACGCACATATTTTTTAAATGGAAAATCCTGCGTAGTGTTCCTTCAAAACACAATGAATTTGTTACTGAAAGTGACAAAGCATGCTGTGTATTTACATACCCAGTGATCCTGCTGGTATGGGCACGCCAGAAGTTTTCAGCTGAATGAATGTGAAAAAACAAACAGGGACAGCATCATTAAGGTGATTTTACATGTTCTGATAGACAGTACTTCTTCATATATTTATTGTATGTTAAATGAAAGCCAATAACAAGAAAAATAATTCAGCTAACCTTGAGGTGATTTGATCTCAGGGGCAAACTTTTCCATGTTGTAAACATAGATGTAACCAATTCGGTCAGCAGCATACAGCAACGTCGTCTTGTTTGTTTTAGCCAGTTTTGTAATCTTTTGATGGAATCTAGACTGCACAATGAAAAATAAAATTGAATGTGCAAATGTAATTTTCAATCATAGCACTGAAATATCAGCAACTCATATTCATTATTTGGCAATGGCTCCACTCAAACTAGCAGAATAAAAGAGGCAGAATCAAACATTAACACCAAATAGTTATCTCCCCTGTGGTGAGCAAACGTTACCCTCCCTGCAGACGGACTTAATACATTCCCTTAGATAACAGTCCCCTCCAAACAATCCGATATGTAATGTTATGCAAAACGTGCCAGGAAACAAATTATAGAAACTAATAATGAAGAAATAAAAGCACATGATGATAAAAGAGTCCAAAAGTAGTTAAGCCATTGTTGCTATGTAACAAAAGAAAAGTGGGGATTGATAAAAAAAAAAGTGTTGTTCTTAGAGCTTTGTGTGTAAAATATTAACAGTCGTATAGCCTAAAAAGATCCTTTCTACCCTCTTTAGGAAGATTATATATGCACATGTTTTATTTCAGCTTCATGCTATGTTCACCCACCTCCCTATCTCTGCTTTGCATTACATGGCTGCAAGGAAAATACCTGCTGGTTGTCCAAAAACGAGAACTAAGCAAAGAAACAGTGCACCACAAAATGTTCTTCCTGTTAAATCAGCAAGTCTGAAGGTAAGAGAAAGTAAAGAAATACTAGAATCTAATCCCTTGATATCCAAAAGTGAAACCAAGAAATGAGTTAGATATCTTACAGCTTTGAAGCTGCCCACAAACTTTCCTCCACTGAGCACACTCCAGAGATTTAAACAACCTTTGAAAGAGAAGATACATAATTAACAGTGCATTGACAGACATTGTTGCAAGCTGTAAAATGCAACTGTGAGCTGTAATTAATGCTTTCATAACACTGACCCATGACCCCAGATGACAGGAGGGCTGTAGCCGAGGCAAACTGCTGTAACTTGGAGTTCTTCAGGAAAATGAGGCAGGGGACACTCACATCCAGTCCTGTGTGACAGAAAAAAATGCAATGATCTAATCACATCAGAGGTTTTATTGAATACATTCATCATTTACATTGAGGCTCCCAAATCACCTTCAACATTTTGCTGCTCAGCTAGAAGTGGGCTGACAAACCGACACTGTATACGTCCAGAAACCACGTTCCACACTATTATCTCTCCATCATAGCTGCTGGTGGCGAGGAGAGATGGGGGACACTGCGCCGCACAAAGGATGTCCTCCTTATGGCCATTTTTCTGAGGAAAGACAAAGTGTGAGTCTCTTTTATCAACTTCAGGATAAATGATGAATTTGCAGCTCAACAGGCCAAAGTAGTTTCACTTCCATTTCCGCCATGACAAGGGTACTCTGAAGGATTTCCCATCACTTCAGCATGTTTTTTTTTTTTTTTAAAAAGACTGGACCTTTGTTGTGTATTTGCAACAGTGTTCAAGCCCAGAGAAATATGGAATTTTATACAAGTCACCTTATCAGCTGGGAAACGATCATGGACTTTTCACACCTCACAGAACATCTTTAAAGATCAGCAGTCTGTTAACCAAAAACCTAAGGGGTCTCATTAAACAATGAAAAGAACCTGTGGCTGTCTGAAGTCATGTGTGAGTTTCCACTGAAGTCTTGATTTTGCCCACAGTACTGTCCAAGTGTGTCACACATTATGGATCAACGACTGAATTGATGTCAAACCCCTGAACGAGCGGACATAACATTACTCCTGCCTCTGTACTTCACGCTGAGACAAAGCAATTCATCCTGTGCTTCATGTGCTTATTTCTCACTGAACTCAACAGGAATATTTTGCTCGGAGCGATGCTGCCAACAAGACTGCACACAACTCCGGAAAAAAGCAGATGGCATTTTCGACTTAGGCGCTGATTAGTGCAACTTAATACAAATTGTATTCCAAGGCAAAGCGAAATATTTAGCTGAACTGGGCCATGTTTTCAATGTTTTATGAGATGCAACACAACACTGACCATCTGGAGGAACAGACAAATTCAGAGTGAACCCGAGGCTCAGCAGATAAAGGAAAGAGACCAATATATATAGAGCAACCCATTGATCTTCCTCCTGCAGGCCATTAATGGAAAACAATTTCGAGAAAGGGCTTTGTAGATAATCAAAGGGGTCACTTTTCTTACTGGCCAGTGTAATTCAATCTTTCTGCTCTGTTAATGGGCCTCTTTGGGGGTCAGTGGAACCACCCGCCATAATGAAAGAGATGGAGGGGGACTCAGCGTCACCTCCTCCAATGGATCATACAGCATTAGTGAGAATCCATTTTCCCTCCTACAGCTCGTGTAAATACAGAGATTCCCAGCCTTTAAAGGTAACGTGACCACATTATACAGGCAGGATCTGATAAAGGAAGTGGAATATACTGTGTGATATTACTGGGGACTGATTGTACAGCTTTGACAGCATGAGGCTGCATTCATTATTGCAGTTGATGAGTTTGCCTGATAATGATCTGTGATGGTTATTGAATGTTGAGTTTTGCTTTGAGTGATGTACTGTATGTTATACTACATCATATAAATTGCAGATATGTCTTCGGAAAATTAATTTTTACGTTGAAATATCCTGACAGCGATTTGACTGATTGCCATGAAATTTTGCGCGCATACAATAAATCCTACTGATTTTTGGTGATCTCCTGACATTTCATCTAGCGCCACCACCAACGTTTATGAACACATACCTGCAAAACCAATTACAATCCCGTCAGCCTCAGCTGTACTTTGTGTTTAGTGCTAATTAACAAATGTTAGCATGCTCACATGCTAAAATAAGATGGTGTATAATCAAGCAGGTCATTACAACCCATATCGACGTGTGTTGTTAGATGTTAAGAGATGGCAACCGCTCGAGGCTATAGCAGGTATTAAAGCTGTGGAGGAGGAAGTGAAAAGAAGTAGTAGAAGGAGCGACAACTCCACGCTGGAAAAGGGTCGTGGGTGGTGGATGTGTCGAACAAGGACAGGACTCTAATTCAGTAGACCGTTTTTCATGGACAATGATGGGTTTTTTTCTCAACCTAACCTGGAAGAGAGACATTGTTTTCCTAGTAGTGCATGTTACGCTGTTAGAGCTGTCATGCTGCTACAGCCAAGTTGTTTTGGGATTGGTGATATTTGTTGTTTTGGGAGAAACAAAATTCTTCGTTTAGTTAAACATGGGACTTCCTAAAAACTTGGTATTTCGGCCGGCTGGCATCCTTCGTCCTGTGTCACACAAAATGTTCTGTGTCTGATGTTTGATTTGTATTTTCAAGGATTATTTTCATTATTTTCCTCAGCCTAACCAGGTATTTTTGATGCTGATCCTAACCACACTGGTACTAAAAAAACATAAAAAGCCAGGTCAATAGAAACCTCTAACCACTCACAGGACACAAACCCTGATTGCCAACATGACATTCAAAATAAAAAAACACAACAAAATCAATGAATCCAACACAACTTGCTGTGTCTTTGTGTTTATCCATCTTTATATATCACCTGACTTCTTAAAGGCTTTCCAGCAGAAAAACTTCTCATATAACCGCCCAAAAGGTCTTACAAGGCAGACTCTCACTTTCCAAGCACATAGACAAGGTCTATGATTGGAAAAACAGCGTGCCGTCAGAGCACGGGCTGAGACGGTCAAGGAGCTCACCGAAGCGTGCGCTGGTAGCAACATAAGAGTTGTCATTGTGAGCTTGTTAGCGTGCAGATGTTAGCATTCAGCTCCATCCATCACTCTGCCTGACTACAGCCTCAGCCTCACTTGAAACATATTGCATTTAGCCTGATTTTACAGATATTGTAGTGCAACAATTAAGCAGTCAAATCAAGCCAGTGGCTTCTTTCACAAATCATTAAATCTAAAACCTACTCTGACAAGATGATCGATGATGAGAAATAGAAATCCCTCAGGAACATCAATCGTGTTGGCAGCTAAGTGCCTCGGATTAGAAAACTTTGACATTTCAGAGGATTGAACAGTTTCTCCTGAAATAATCGAACAGCTTTTTTGAGTATTTAATAATCATGTGGCTGAACTTCTGTTCCAAAACTAATCCTGAAATCATTTTATGTGCAAACAAAAACATGTGCAAAGAAAAAATCGCAGGGGATAAAATACTGATGTGACCCTATATGACAGAGTAGTGGGGGTGCTTAGGGCATTTGGTGCACACCTTGTGTTCTGAACTCAGTCAGTGATAAAACCGTGCCATCATTTCAGTGACAGCTCAGGAGCAGAGCCTGTCATAAACTACAGGTATACTGACAGGTCAAAGCTTGGCTGCTCCGGGACTTAGACAAAGGGGATCTGTGTGATGTGAGGACATCCAGAGAAAACTTTACTAAAAAATAATCAATAAAATATAAATTAGTATCCTGTATATACAATATGCATACAGGAAGATAGCACATTTAAAAAAAGAAAGCGTTTCAAAATATGTGAAAGAAAACCTCTAAACTGAGAAAAGCTGAACAAGGAAAGAGGAAGAACAAAAGGGAGATGGGGGTTGGGGTAACTCGCTGCTTGAGTTCAGATTTTTTCTGCAGGCGATGCAGCACAGTGGGGCAGAGATCAGGGAGGCTTTGTTGCACATCTCTCTCTATCTCTTTTCAGCCAGTCAGCAAAAACAATTGTGAGGACCAAAGACTACGGTGTCCTCCGTGTGTCCATCTGATATGAACACAGAAGCAGCAGTGAAGCTTTATATTCAGAGGCCGGCAGGTGCACCACTGACCGAGGCTGAGCATGGACTCACTGGCCACGGACACCCACTGCATAATTCAAGTCAGTGTGAAGCTAATTTAACTATTTAATATTCTGCTGGCTGCTTTCTATTTAAAAAATGATGATCACACATTTTGTAAGTAGCTTGTAACCATTACGCAGCTCCACGGCTTCAAGCTGGTGGCAGAACACACAGCGGTTCAACCAAGTCAGCATCCTATGAGGAACTACCGGCAGCTACAGGTGTGTTTCAGGTGTGACGACCAGCGAGAGAAGCAGCTGTTCATTTAAAACATTAATGGCGGCTCCTCGAGAGGTTAGCGCAGGTGCTGCTATACCGTCAGCTATATCCGAACTGCAGAGTGTATTTCATTGAAAGAAGAGCAAAGAACGACATTGAAGGATCATTGAAAGATGGTTTCACTTTTCTCTCGACTGGCTCTGGTGGTGCAGCACTGTCCTATTGTAGATCTGATTGGTTGAAGTTAGCCTGATAGTAATAGACAGATGGTTTGTCCAGTAATCTGCCACGTATTTTTTTATAAAGTGCCGTCCTTTTCCAAACAGTTTGTAGCAGAGCCTTTCCAGATGGTTCTGTGTAAGTAAACCATCTGGCACGGCACGTCAGGTTACTGTAAACAGGGCTGTCACATAAATGTAGTGCGGTAAAAAGCACAATATTTGTCTCTGAAAAATAGTGGAGTAGAACTATTTAGTGACATTAAACGTTAATTTGCAGTACCTTGAAATTATACTTAAAAACAGCATTTAATAGCACGTATAATATGATATACTTTATCATATGTGACTTTCCACCACTGGGAAATACAGAATTTCATTTTTTTTAGAAAAAAAAAGAAAGAAACTGAAGCTACAAAAGAGCATCTGTATTCACCATGATGATTATAAATAGATAAACAAAGTGGTAAATAAAACTACAGAGCTACAACACAGTGTGCATTCGCCTGATGTGTATTTGATCATGCATTCAGTTCACAACCAAAAAAAGATCCAATTTGTCTTTTCGTCACTTTCAACACAGAACGCTGTGCTTTTTAGAAATGGAAGAATAATGATGGAATCCATCCAATGTTTCTATCGCTGTCATCTAGTCTGCCTGAAATAAATGTCACAGGGGGAAAAGAAACTCTCAGTCAGAGCTCACTGAACTACTGATTATTTTGGTCTGTCTTCTCTCTCCGAGTTATTGTCAAGACAGTTTTCTGTTCATTAATCACCAGATCATCCTGCCACGAAGGCTGCGGCCTCTGGACGTGATGGAGGTCCTCAGGTATGTCCTGACAGAACAGAGATTCACAGTCAGCAAACAGGAGACATTTTGTACATCAACATTGTTTTATGTGCGGATAATAAAAATAATGGCTGGTGGGAAATCCTATTAGCACATTAAAATGCTTATTAACCAGGCAAGGATGAGGACACCTGCCATGCAGCAAAAAATGTGCACACTCCTTTCTCAATCATCTGGATTTCTAATGAAATTCAAAGCGGTCTATACTGTATGTGACGAGAACTATCTTCTTTTTTTTTTATGCTGGTAATAACAATGTAAACAAATGCAAATGGATGCACTACCTTGGAAGGATGGAGGAACTGGAGAAATAATTGGAATGGGATTTCTGAAACTCATATAATACCCAGAGCTCATGTCTCCTCTTTTGTACTCACTGAGTAAATGTCAATCTTCCGGTCCCGGCCGACAGACATCACATAGCTTCAAACATAAATAGCACAGACTCAACATGGATTAAAATTTATACTGAGCAGAAAAAAACTTGCCAGACGTCACATCATTACTCACAAATTCCTGTGAACTTTCAGGAAGATACAATCACAAACCTCGTGACATTCACCATCTGCAGGAAGATTAAATGGATTTTTCACAATTACTGAGAATACATTATTTCAACCCAGTCAGCAGAATAATTGATGGCAATGTGCATTTCTGCAAAACCGCTGATATATCAACATTTCACATGTATTGATGTTGCGACTTTTCATTTCTTTAGTTAGGGTTAAAAATAAAGATTTTGAAGTTGTGGCTTTAAGTTCCTACATGTACATCTCCAGCTGTGATTTTGGTGACAAAACCAGTTCCAACGTCTCGTCAAAAATATCTGTTTTTCTTACCACAAACACAACTGGAGATGTTCTGAGCTCTACAGAAAAACAAATTTTATTCTGCGACTTGGCTATTTATTTCAAACGTCATGTTTTGAGGGAGAAATGGACATTTACAATACATACCCTTCTTAAGTGTCTTCAGGCACTGACCGTTGTTGAAGTTCCAGATCTTTAAACAACCATCCGTCCCACCTGTGATGAGTCTGCAAACACAAGAACATACTGCAGTGAGACGAAGTTGTGTCTAAATATATGTTATGATGAAAAGAGAAAACATTTCACATGCTGCCTCATGTACTGTACCTCCTCCCTTTGTGGTCAAAAGTCATGCAGGTGATGACAGATGAGTCAGGTGTGCCACCAAACTCAAAAACCAGTCGCCCTGAGTCAAAATCCCAGACTTTCACCACCTGAAAGCAGTCACATTTTACCAGCTGATATGTGTCATGGTCATGTTCCTGTCTTTATACATACTGTATTAATTTGTCAGTGGGAATGTGAAGGTGGTCATCCGTGTCTACGGCGTTGTAAGAGACTAATTGACTCACAGATCCATCGGTGCAGCTGACAACTTGACGAAACTCCTCACTGTAGCCGCAGCACATTACAGGCTCATTATGTGAAACAGTCAGACGGCTGTGAAGCCGTGGCCTTACAGAGGGAAAGATAACAAGAAGAGTAACAGGGAGATGAATATTAAGGAGCCACAGTCATCCCTGAAGAAGAACAAATTGCAAATTCTATATCTTTTGGGTGAAAGTGGGATATTTAATCCTTTAAAAGGAAGTCTTCAAAATCATCATCCGTCTTTCTTCAGTCACAGAACTTCACAAACCAACATCCATAAATTAGCTCAGCGGAGGAATATTTCCAAAATATCTTCAGAGCACTTTGGATTCTATGATGAATAAAGCACAAAGGCATGACAGCCAACCTTATCTTCAGGGAGAGCACAGCCATAGAGTCTGCCGCGACGTACAGGGATTTCATCGCAGAGGAATACGAGCATGCACATATGTCACCATGAATCCCACTTGCTTTGGGCTCTGCTGTAAACAGGCAACACTGATCTTGAATATGCCAGATCTGAAATGGGAACAGGTGAACAGTGATGGAAGAAGTAGTCACATAATTTATTCAAGGAAAATAAATATCACACTGAGTGCTCTATTACCAACCCAGTTTCACAGCAGTTGGTGAAATACTGACAAGATTTAATTTAAAGGATTCGAGTGCGGTAGCAGGATTCGCCCATTTTTTCATGACGCATGAGTTCAAAATAGAAATTTTGTTTCCATGTCGACAAAACCCGAAGGTTGGATTACATCAGAATTTCACTAATGTAAAATATCAACATATGACTGAAATGACTTCTTTCTAACCTTAACCAAACTGTTTTTATCGCCGAAACCTAATGACATGCTAGATGTGAACTATGGATTCTGGTGTTACAGTCCTGAACACTGTACAGCGACTCCATCCCGGTTCATAAATGTAGTGTTTCATTCAGTCAGAGAAATGTGTTGCAGGAACGGAAATCATTAATGAAAACAAAATTATATACATTATATTCCATTAATGTCTCTAAAGCCTCGAATATCCTACACACTGTACATTTAATGCACTGCATATACAGTCATTTGGATATTTAGAAGAAACAAAACCAGAAGTGAGACATAAAAAAACGAGTCATGAATCACTTTCGCAGTGCCGTCTATGGAGACTGAGAAGATCTGACTGTCCTCTGTGGTGACGCAGAGGTAGACAATAGGAGCACAATGGCCCCTCAAAACACCAGTTGGTTTCCTAAAAAAGAAAACAAACCAAGAGGAAGTTGCTTTTTTAAAATGATGTTACCCGTCTCAAATTAAAGCCCATTGAGTTCTGGTTCCTCACCCAGAAAAATGTGGGTTCCACATGCGTATGAGTCTGTCCATGCCTCCAGTGACCAGCAGGCTGTGCTTCTGACTGAGGTCGAACGTCTTGACGCCTTTGTGGATGCTAAAAACTGTCTGGTCAAATGATGCCCGGAGCTGTGGAGTCCAGCTCAGTTGGACCTTCTTGGTCTTGCCTTCGTAGCAGGCCTCTCTGATCTCACTCAACTGCTGCTCGGCATCTGTCAGAGGCAGCACGCAACCTCAAGAGGGGGAAAAACACAAAGCTCTTCATCACAAGGCCACGAGCATCGATCAAAACATGCCTTTGAAGCAATGGTTCGTCATTATCAGAATAAATGACCATGGCAGCAAATGGACAGGGGCGGTCACAAACACACACACACACACACACACACACACACACACACACACACACATATAGACATGCTGGCACTGATTGGTGAATTTGTGAAAGATGAGTCATCAAGAGTCATCCTTCACAGCTCCCTACCAGGCTGCTGCTGTTCAACACCAAGTTCAATTACTGTCGTAGAGTAAAAGGAGTTAAAGGAACAGTTCGCCCAGAAATAAAAAGTCAGTCATTATTCTCATGCTGGTGGAAAGTCAGGAGCATTCTCCTAAACAACTGAAGAAGACGGGGATGGGCAAAGAAAATAACCAATAAAAATAAAAAGGGACACACAACTTACCGACAACAAGAGACGAAGATTCTTCATTTGATGAGGAGACAACAGCTTGAAAACTTTGAAAATATTTCGCCTAAATATTGAGATGAGAGTTAGTTTCTCACTCTATTTCAGGATTATCTGTTCATAGTGAAGGAGGAATATTTAATGCTACGCGGCGTCTGCAGACAATGTGAGTTGTCACTTAGCCAAACTTAAATATAGTTCTTTAAAAGGTGAGTATACATAGACATAGAGAGGTAAAATGTCACCTGTGTCACCCAGTCCTGATGAACCTTCCATCTGACAAATGTCACATTCGGAGAGAGCACTGCATTGTCAACTGCTATGCTGGGAACATTTTCAATCTTTGGTAATTTATTCCACAACCTATGAAATGAAAAGAAGAGCTGTACAATCAAAGCAGAAACTGGTGTCATTTTCGGAGACACAGCCGCACATACATAACGACCGTATAATTTATATGATTGCCTCGGAACCTATAGGAAGCAGAAGGTATAATTTTCTTCCACATCTTTCACTGTGCTAATGCAACTCGAGTCCGTGCACTCTGTTCCAGTAGAAGCAGGATAAAATGACTGCATAACCACGACTTACACACATACACATACGTGTGCTTTCATCATGAATGCAGTGAAAGTGCTACATTTAAATGAAAAAGGAGGAACACAAAAGGGAGCTTTTTCAATGGTGTTCGCCACAATACGGCAGCAATACAATGACCTGCAAGTTAATTAATCAATGAAGTACTGACTCACCTGAACAGCTAATATACAATATGACAAAGACAAGGTTTTTACAACCTGGAAAAATAATAAAATCGAAAATAAAAGATAAAAACTCTTACTGAACTGAAGACCAAAGATTTTGATCCTCAATATGATATGACATAACATATTTCTTTAAACTGCTCTGAATATCTCAATATTTCATAAGTTGTTGACATATTCAAGAGAGTATTATATTGAAAAGAAAAGATTTTAAAAACAGCATTATCTTTGGAGGACCAGAGAAGCTTCATTCACTTCAAATGTGAATGAACATTAAAAATAAGCCTTGACCTTGACTCCCATCGGTAATAACACTCAGCCAAGAACATGATTTTGGATGGAAAGAAGGAAGTACACAAATCTGATTGGCTGTTAAAAGTTGATGTCTCCCTCAGACTCAGTTGAGTTTTCTTTAGTCATGATTGATCTAGTAAAAATAGTGTATATTGTACTAATTACACCCTTGCAATGTGTTTATGATACCTTGCTATGCCGTCCTCCAATTCTTGTTCAAATAAGGTTAAGGTTACTTTATTGGTCTCCACCAGGGAGAAATTTGTCTCGGAGATAGGGAGAAGTTGCAGCACAAAAACGGACATAAAAATACATAAAATACATAAAAAACAACATGCAGTACAACGTACATCAGGTTAAGACAGTGGTGGAATAGACACGGACAAACACTGGATGAACCGACACATATACTGCCGTAAATATACATCCACACCAGCATTCACATAAGCATTCGCCTCACATCGCCTCACCATAACACCATGTCAACCTACCAAAACATTCATTCTGTCATAAATATAGGTTCAGTCACACATCCCAGCACTCTATCACAGCCTACATTCATTGATCCATTCACTCGCATACATCCATACACTAGCTGGCGTCATGATGTACATTCATTTCCATATGCAGAACCATCGCATTCATTTCAGGCTGTTACGAAGCTTAGTTGATACAGGAACAAAAGAGTGTTTGTATCGATTGTGCCTGCACAACGGAAGCCTATATACCCTGATTATGTGTGTATGATTGTTGAAGTGAGTGAGTATGAGTATGAATGAATATGTGTAGCAAGTCTTTAGAAAAGGCACGATTACCTGAGGGTATCTCCGACAGAGGATATTAAAATGATAGTCACGCATCCCTGAAACACAAACACAATAATTAACCTCTCGCAGTGGTAATCAAGTGGCATGTAATGAATGATTTATGTTCTATACGTAGATCAGATTCAAACAAAAGGTTTCACCTCAGTGTCTCCATACAGAATACAGCATTTATCAGGGCCAGTGTAGCTATAGAGGAAACACACAAACCAGCACATGTTGTTGACTTATTCAATACATTTGGAGGACGTGTTTACATGCAGTTTTGTTGCTCACCCGTAGTCTAATGTCAAAGGCACTGTGTCCAGTGCATTGATCTGGCAATAAGGATCCAGAGTGGAGAGCTCATAAAGCTGGATCTCTCTGTCCCTGCAAGATAAAGGAGACGTGCACGATAAACAAAGAGAGTAATCGTTACACTGAATAAATCATTTGGTCATTTTTAAAAAACAACTTTTCTCATATTACCCAGTTGCGATCATCAGCTTGTTGTACTCTGTCATCACAGTAAAATCACTCGCCCACTTTGACTTCCTGTTTGCAGGACCGTCATTCTGCAAAAATAAATAAATAAATAAATAAAATGTTAAAAACCTTCACCAAATTCAATATGTAACTACAGATGGTATGATAGCTGTATAAACTGATGCCATCTGATACAACAGACCTGAAATAAATATATGTGAAGATTATCCTGTCGTATTTTATCAAGCATAAAGTGTTACATTTACTATATTTTTTATATTTTGTCCTTACGTTACATATAGAGGAGTGTCAAAGCAACACAAACATCTTAATCCCTTTTGTGCATATGGATAATATTAAAGGGTAACTCCAGCAATTTTACAGGGAGAATTACTGTATATGTGAAAATGAAGCCATTTGTGGCACCAGAGGAAGCTCCATTCAATCTGCTGAACAGCATCCAGTGATGCGAGTCAGGGGCTAAATTGCATTGTGGGTAATGTAGGTTACAGGTTTTGAAAAGCAGTCGCTGGTCTAGCATTGCACTCCTACAACACTGTTGGACTCATGGGCAGTAAAAACAAATGATACAGCAGAACCAGAGATATCAACTTCTAATGTCATGCATTCTTCTTCCTTTTTTAAAAAAACTTGACGACTACATTACCAAGAGTGCAACAATTATCAGATTACATGCAGCTTCCTCTGAAGCCACAAAAAACGTTATACTATTTCTTCACACATGCAGTAGTAGCTACCCCCCAAGACCTGTAAACACACTTTACTGTGTAAAACTGGTGGAGTTAGTTAGCCTTAAAATCTGGTGATATTCCAAACTTTTCTTATCATCAAAAAATCCACTGAAAAGAAGCAAACCAACAGTTAATTGATCAAGGACAAGTGTTGCCTGCATAGCAATAGAAACTCATTTGTCCCCTAAGTGCAGTTGGTTTTGCAGCATAAAGTGCAACATAAAAAACAAACATGAAATAACATGGACTTAGAAGCAGTGCATCAGTGAACACACATTATCATTAGGACAGCAATAACAACATTACACTGATGACTATACTGTTATCTCTCTACTTAAACTGTGACCAGAATAGCACTCCAATAAAAATACATCACCAAAATCATCCAGCGGCGACAGTGTCATCAGAATCAGCATCAAACAAACAAATAATATGTCTGATTTTACTCGTCCACAGACCTCCATTTAGGTCCAAAGACTATTAAAAACTCATCAGTGAGCGCTGAATGACATGTTCCTTTATCACAAAGAACATTATGGACACTGTTATTTATTTTGAGTCACTGTCACATAGAGTGCACGTGCTCCTGCTGTAAATACTGCCTAGAGCACCTGGGGTATTAATTAGAAGCTTAAAATAGTCCCCGACAAATCCAGGCTTGTTATTTTAGGAAATTACTGATTGTATTAAAAAAAAAGAGAAACCACAGACAGTATTGAAGTGTTGACAGCTAGACTTATATGTGGGAGTTGTTGACAATAAGAAGAATATAGACTGACGCCAGATTAATAAAGTAAATGTACAAAAGTTTGAACATACAAACATGGGTTTGGTCTTCAGTGGTTTAAGTTCAGGGCTCCAGTAGCAAACAACCCCGTCTTCCCGCACAGTGACGATGGTGCCATCGTGGGTGGAGTGGATGTTGATGATGGGAATGCCGTGAGACAACGTCTTCATAGTGGCCGGCAGAGTGAAAGCCACCTGCTTACTGCGTCTTACAGTTTCCTGCCTCTCGTTGTATTCCTGCAGCACATGTGTGCAGAAGTCCCCCTGTATCACATCAGTTAGTGTTAGGACTGTTATTGTACAGGTTCACACTCTGTTTTTATTTATGTTTTACACAGCTTCCCAACTATTTTTAGAAATGGGGTGTGAGCAAGTGCGAATGTTTGGTTTCAGAAGTGGAAAACGAAAAAAGACAACAAAAAAGTGTGCAGGTGATGACTGCTATTTTCTACATTTTTACATACATGTATGCATATCAACCTAGATTTGTTACATCATGCTGTGTAATTGTTGTAATATAACTTAGTACCTCATTTAAATCACATTTTTTATATTTTTTTATTAGATTATTGTTTTTAAGGTGCAATATGTACGAATATTAGTTTAAAACATTACAACAATGAACTGAAATTTTCAACAGAATGTGAAGAAATGACATGTTTTGACATTATGTATATGTATTGTGTTGCAGAGATATCTTTTGAAGTTAGCATGCTAACCAGCTAGCCCCTAGCCGCTTCAAGAAGTGATAGTAGTTAACACCCATGCTTCTCCAGTGCTCTGAGCTCACAGTCCGGGCAGAGTCAGCTAATATGACTGCCTGATTATAGCATATTTCTGGAATAATACTGAATCTAAAAAATTTATTAATTGTTATTTTGTCTGAAAAATGTGCAGAGGACTTAAGAAAGTAACCCTAACCTTACATGCCTTCCCAATCCCCTGTGAAAATGATACTCTTGTATTGCATTATATTGCAAAATCAAAATAAGTCTTGCTGTTAAAAATAAAATCCTACTCCAGAGTTACATCAGGTATCTAGAAATATATTCTAATAATTTTATTACAAACAAACCAGAGCAACGTTTGCAGCAGCACAATCCACACGGCCTGTATAAATCGACTAACTATCCAGCCGAGGAACAAAACACTGAAAAGCTAATAAGAATTAAGTCAAGCATCAAGAGTCAATACCAGCGTAAGCTATTACCTTCACCTTGGAGTCGGCACAAGACAAATGTGTTAGTGTACAGTCACCGTGGCAGTTGAAAACTGATTTAGCTTGAATCATCGTGTTCAGTTACACTTGCTCCACAAATCCTGATTGAATTTCAGTTGTGGGAATAATCCTGTCATATATCACAGTGGCCTGACTTTTATTTATTTATTTTTTTTATTGCAGATCCCTGGTTAGCATGCATAGAAAATGTCTCCTTACACTGAATATAAAGGCTGTACGCTCCATGAGAAACAAATATGAATTTCATCTCACCCATGAAATCCTTCCTCGGTCTGAGTAATCAATCTTCTTGAATAACCCTTGAGTCTGGGCATTGCTCTGGGAAAGAACAAAAGAGAAAAGCATAATCACACTTAGGGTAAATTAGTCAGGTAATTGCAAAGGCTTGAAAAAGAAGTGAGACACAGATGAGAGAATCTGAGCGAGAGTAAGATATAAAGAGAAATGTCACACTGTCTTACTGTCTGAGGCAAGGCCAAACACTTCTTCACTATACGTCCAAAATTCTTCGCATCAATGGATCTCAAGCCACCCGTTTCAAATTCCTTTGCAAAGAAAAATACAGTCAAATCATCCAGAAATGAATATCGAGGCTGTCAGCGTGCTTTCAAAAGGTGCACTTTATACTCTACCTCAAATGCTAGTTTCAATTTCTGGAGGTTGTCGAGCGTTATCGTCTCATCGATCTTATTGGAAAGAATTTGTCATAACATGAGCCCGTTGCAGGTTGATTATAGACTTAATAAGAGAGCACATGGACAATTAAACCAGTTGGACTTGAAACTTCTTTTCTTTTTTCATTCCACTCACCAGGCAGTTCATAAAGTCTGAGTGCTAAAAATACAAATCAAGGTTAGAGAGCAGAGTGAACAGCGCATGCTAACACTGAACACTGATTAATTATCAGCACACATGATTAGGGCTCCACCTCTGAGTAATACTGACAATCTGTGATGGCCACCCACCACCAGCCAGGACTTGTCTCCGAGATGCTCGCACGTGGCCCTCGTGTTAATGGGCACTCGTCAATTTGCCACGGTCTCCTAGCAACAGGTCCTCGATCCATGACACTCTTTGATCTATCATTAATAAATAACAGGGATAAACAGGCCTAATGCCTGGAGGGTGTAAGTAGGGTCGAGGTTTCCCCCACGGTATCTCCTGAAATGCTGAGATAATAGTTTAATCAGTCAGAGTGATGGAAGTACTGAAAGTGTTCACATAACCTCGACCGCTCTCCGAATCCTTTTATTAGAGCTGCATAACTTTAAACTCCTGAGCCTGTTCCACCTCATCCGTTATGGCACATCGGTAATTACATTCAGCACGAGGAGTGCGACTGACAACTTCAGCTGAATCCCACAAACTTCAGCCATCATCGCTGTCAGCCTGAGTTCTTGAATCTGAGTCGACTATGGTCCTTTAAAATAGTCAGCATCTATATGCTTGTTTTACTGTGGCCTGAAACATGGCCGTCCTGAGCTCCGGGACAGATTGTTCGGCCTCATGCACTGTCAGGCTGACAGCAAATTGATCATCAACTTGATTTAAAACGGCATTTTTCGGCATTAGCTCTCATTCATTCTGCTGCTCCTGAGATACCGTCAGCTGTAGTTGAGTTTCAGGACTTTGAAATAGTCTATAGGCTGAGAAGAGTAACAATGAGGCACTCTAGTGACACCTTGAGGCGAAAAGCAGAAAGTAGACCTACTGGGAAAGGGTGACAATCTACCATGGCACTAAGATAATCCCTTTAAGATGCAGATGGGGTCATTAAGGTCACATTTACTTCTCTGATTTGAAACAAAGATGTTTTGAAGACCGTACCTGAAGGCTGCAAGTTGAATCAATACTGTGCTGTTGTCGTTTCGTGATTTGAGCCTGGTCTCCGAGTGTGACAGAGTGTCTTCTCCTGTTCTGTTTCAGCAGCTCTCGAACCAACCATTCAGGCTGCTCTTTCCTGTCCTCGCTGACACCCTCTCGTCTCAGCGCTGGGAAGTCGTCCGTGACTTTACCTGCCCCAGAACTGCTTCTCATCCTCTCCCCTGGACCCCCCAGGTCAGAGAGGATGCTGGAGGATTTGATATGTTATTTTAATTGGATGTTCTGATAGAGTATTGTTATTATTAGACCTGCATGCTATGGTAAAAACAAATCATATTGCAATTATTTTTGACAAATTTTGATTTTTACTGAAAACAACATGGGATGGGGACATTGCACTTGCCATTGTTTTGATTTCGCAAATTTTTCCATAGATATTGTTTGATCTCTCATTTAAAGTACATTAGAAGGACATTATTTGAGTAGCCGACATTGTTATATTTCTTACAAAAATCATTATGAATGCAGGGATGAAAATGTGATTTTAGTAAGTAACAAGTAATAATACAACAATTACACAGCATTTCTATTTTTTGTTCGACTACACTCAATTTGGAAAGCATAATGCAACAAATTTCACTTAGGTGGATTAAGGTGGATATGCATGTAAGTACATTAACTCAGGTACAGTACTTAAGTACAATTTTGAGTTACTTGTACTTTATTTGGGTGTTTCCACTTTCTGTTACTTTAAACTTCCACTCTACTACATTTGCTAACCTTAGTTACTAGTTACTTTGCAGATTGCATGGTGCATCAGAGCCAAAGTAGAGCTATACAGTTATACAGCAAACATAAAAAAAAGAAAAGAAAAGAAAAACACTGATTCTGACAATACATAGTACATAATATATGCATGCATGTGATTACATTTATAGTTTAACTTGTACTTTTGATACTTAACATTTATTCTCAGAAAATTGCCTTTGATACTTAAGTGCAGCAACATCGGAAACTTTAAGACTTTAGTCATATTTGTTTGGGTGACCTTCACTTTTATCTGAGTAATATTTCAGTTCAATATTTTTAATTTTACTCAAGTATGACTTTTGGGTAACTTTTTTTACGACACTATGATCCAGGTGACCTGACTTCCTGTGATTCATGGTAACTGCTCAGTGCTGCCTCAGGTAGCAACTCAAGTGCCATGACAACAGTAAACATGTTCTGAACATGACAGAGAAACAGCCTCAGTCTCGGTCAAGACATTAAACACTTAGTGTGAAATAAAGATAAACGTGGTATTGAATAGAAATCTAATTCAACAAAAACACGTCTTACAGTGAAAGTAAGCAGAGCAACAACACAGCAGATTACCTGCTCACATGTTGGGTTTCTAATCTCCCTGAAGCTGAAGAGGAGCGAGTCTTTTTCCCCAGTGGCATCCTGGTTAGATGGTGTATCTTAAAGGTTGATATGGTGCAAAAAGCAGACTTTAGTGCAGCACATTTCCTCAGCCTGGCCTCCACACAAATGTTACATTAGCCTACCTGACACTCACTCTAACATTACACCTGAGCAGAGCAGGTGGACCCATGGTAACTAAGAAACCAAGAGTGACAACTGAGAAACTAAAGACAAGACCTTGCGAGCTGACAAACAGCTTTGTCGCCACGTTTTAAAAATTGCACTGCTTAAGTTGTACTTTAATCAGTTAACCGCTGTAGCAATTTTCAAGGTAATCAAAGTTTAATTAATTTCATCAATGTTGACGCATATTTACATTTTCATTGCAGCTACCAAGGGAGGGAATAAATTAAACAAAAAGATGATTAATATTCCAGCTGGGTAGACTTGGGAAATTTCAAAATGCAAAGGAGCATGCTGCAAACAGAGCGCACAATGTCAGATAGCAGAATGTGTGGGAGATGAAACATGAAGGCAGACAAATACCTTTTTCATCAGGAGGTGTTTAATTACCACACAAAATAATGACAGTAAACGAATTCAGCGAGACACTTTTAAGCTACAATGTATTTTGTTATATTATGATGTTTCATTTATTTCATCTCCTAACCCACAAATACAAACACAGATGAACAAACACAAGCAGTGAGGTTCAGGTAGGTCCTGGCCAGCCTGATATCCTCTCTGGCGTGCAGGAGTTAACCACGACTGCCGGAAGTTTATCTACCTTCTCCTCTTTGTTTGTCGTTTTTAAAGCGTCCCTTCCTGCAAAGCCAGAAGACATGACGGACGAATGAGCTGTCAGTCAAAATCTAAATCAGTAAACAACCTGTTAAAATGCTCAAACACTGAGAGGCATGAGTTGATGCTAACCCTCCTCTGGTGATGTTCTGTGTGGCTGCTGCAGCTCCCGGGGCAGCAGAGAGCTTCTCACACGTGTGACTGTCTTCCCACAAAACCTGTCGCAGTTTGTCAGATCTGATCTGTGGATGTGTCTTTGCACAACAGTTGGAACTGCAACACACAGAGGATAGCAGGGAGATAGAAAGCATCACGCTTGATGAATTGCAAGCACTTTACAGTATTTTTATAGCAGTAATACAGTACCTATACCACGACAGGTCACGTTAGGGACTGTGTCGTGTCTGTAGTGCAGCAGCTCAGGTTTCTGCTTCGGCTGGCGGTAATTGTCCCTCATCTCTGTGTCAGCAGAGGGCGGCACCTCACGCCTGCTGTGCTTAGCTGTAAGTCTTCTTTCTGCACTATTAGTACGCTCACATCCTGTCAGACACAACAAAAGGAAAACAAGTTGTGGAGAGAAATATTAAGGTGATGGTTCGATGCGGACGAGCCAACGTGCTTGCATGTCATGAGTTCAGTACATGCTTTCACAAACACGAGACTGAAACGACAGACCCGTCCTACCTTGAGGCATACCCATGAAGTCACATCTGTAGGTGGAGCGGTACTGTGCTGTCAAGGCCTTTCGGATCTCCCCCTCAGACGGGAGACATTTCCAAGGGACGGCGACATACTCGGAGCTTCGAGCAGCGTCCCTCGGCAGCCTCCACATCATGAAAGACTTGAAAATATGGTTTGACTTAAAGGTTACGAAACACTGTGAGAGGTCAAGCATGGGATTCAACTATAAATGTTATATTCAAGCAACCAGAATACCAACCTGACCGGGATGCGGGTTGTTTCTCCTCTGGCCCGAGGCTGTCCCTGTACGAATGCATTCAGGTCTACAGGCTGGTTTCCAGTCAAAATCTTTATTGTACACAGTTGAACCGAAAGGTTCAGACTGCGAATAGGAGTCTATAAATGAAGTGGACCTCGGGCACCTGCATATGCACCAACATATTAAAGAATTACACATAAACAAACACAAATTATGCTAATCAGAAGCCCTTTAATTAAACTTACAGCAGAATTTCTGCAGCTGAGTTTGGCCGGTAGATGAATTGTCGTCTATTGGATGTTTCGTAAGGATCCCACCACTGTTTGCCCTCTAAAGAAAACAAAAACAACCACCCTGAATTCTTGATATGTTGTGTACACCAGTCACTGCAGGTTACAGATAATAAGCAGGGTGCACTCTCTCTGTGTTTTTTTCAGTAGGAGAGTGTCAGAGAGACTTCAGACAGGAAGCCAACCCGAAACTATAAAAGAGAAGATTTTGGAAAGTCATCCCCACAGGAAATTTTTGCTTTTGCTTACACACACATTCACATCAGAAGGCAGGTACCAACAAGGCACGACTAGGGAAATTAAATGTGCCAATTTTATGTAGAACTACAGGAGTAATTATAATAAAAAATTGACCCCGCAACAGTCGAAAACAAAACTGTGGAATTATTTCTCCTAAAAATATACAGTAATTTACCACAGTCTATCATACAGTCTAATGATATGATGCTTGTTACATTGAATATCACATTTTGTACCACCCAAAACTTTCAAATTCATTAATAGATCTATTTACATATTTAACATTACCTTTGGTTGCCATCGGTGACCACAGTCCCTTGTGTTACAGGCTAGTTGTTTTCTGTGTAATGAAAACTTTTCCATCTCCAGTATAAAGTTCACTCTGGGACGGCTTGCTGAAAAGTGTAACTGACATCTCCGGATCCTAAAGTTGAGCCTGTGTGTTTAACAAAAAAAAAAAAAAAGTTGTTTTAGTTTCGGGTGCTGGCTTCGTCTGTCTGTCCAGAGGCAGAGCTGCTCCCTGCAGGATGTCTCCAGGTGCTGTGGTTATGGAGACCTACAACAATGGCCAGTGTTGAATGGCCACAGTGAAGCTGCTCAGCAGGGGAGATGTGGCTTTAAAAAATTCAACATTACCAGAGATGCCTTATTGATGTCTGTTGCTGACTACGGTTGCAACAGTATGACATTTTCACCACGAGAACCATCTCAGGAAATATTAGTTTAAAGGTATCATGATTAAAATTATTATTAATCACTGGCACACTGATAATCACACTGTGTGTTTCTACTTCTTAAAGGACACTGCATACTACACTAATAAATGTATACTACAATGATACTGTACATGTGTTTATGATGCTGTATTATACTGTTTATCTGCACTCTTACATTTGTACATCTTCTGTACATGTTTACCTTATTATTTTTTAATTAATTGATTATTAATATTATTATTATTAATAATATCAGTGACCTTTAAAGGAACGAAAACAGAAGGGCTTTTGCTTCATCATTCCCCTTCATAAGTCTTATGTCCTGACAGACAAGAAACTTGATATAATCTTAAAATATATTTATTAATTAAAGAAAAAAAATACTCAAGATAAGCAAATGTGCATGGTATAATAACAGAAGTGTACTCATGTATTCTATGCAATAATCTTCAATGCACAGCTAAGAGAGAAATAGGCCTACAGTCGCCTACATGTTAACAAAAACAAGGAATGATTTTATACAATTTATGATATTAATACTGTATATCTTTCAGATATGGAAGTGTTTGCAGAATCAAGAGAAGGTAATGCTCCAGATAATTTAATAATAATAACAATAATAATAATAATAATAATAATAATAATTTTTATGTAGCTTCACAGAAAAATAATGTATTTAAGTCTTATCTTCAGTAATTTACAGACTCATTTGTACTTAAAGCCGCACTATGTAGTTTTGGAAGAGGAAATTCAAACTCAAAATTTTAAAAAATCATAATATTAATGAGATAATAATACAAACTCAGACATATATAACTGAATAAACAAGCTGTTCTTGGAGGAAAATAAGATCACTGTTTGAAGCTAGAAAGGTGGCAGGGTCCGCCACATATAAACAGACTGAAACAGGATGAAGTTGTGTTGTCCTTTAATAAGATAATACAGTTTTAATGTCAACATGCAGTCCTATAATAGTTGATCACAGGCTCCTCTCCACTTTAACTTCAGTGTACTTGATGCAGTAACGTCGCACTGCACCAGGTACAGGATGCGAGCTGCTGCTGAGCTCAGGGAGTCTCTGCACTTGTCTCCCATCCCGTCTGCGATTCAAGTTTAGCGCCATCGCTCCGTCGTGTTTTGGACAACCAACTGCACAACATGCATGACTGAGACACCGAGTGTCCAATAAGATCCTCCACGGAGCTGACGGCAGCCAATGTCCGCCAGCCGGAGCCCGACACTCGGTGTAAACACAGAGGGATCCTCACAGCCGAGAGACCGCGCACTGACGGAGCCCCCTCGTCCCATTGTTTGAGACGTACCGACGTTCAGCTGGCCTCCTGTAGCGCAGTAGGGGTAAGCATCCCAAATGGTAACTTACTGACAAAGCTGACTTGTAGCGCTATGTTATGAATGAAACGGGGGTTCGGGATGCGTTTCGCACGGTATGCATCGGCGTTGTGCGGGTTCAGTTGCGTGACTGAGCTGGATGGGATGCTAACACGGGACGAAGCTCCTGCTGTTTACGCTAACGCTGTCTTGCTAACTTAGCGAAGAGGGAAATTAGTCCGCGGTCGTGAATAACGTCCAAAACAACGGACAACTCCCCCCAATGTCCAAGCTAATGTCTACGGTAGGGTTAACGTGAGGACGCCTGATGTGTTTCCAGCTACTTCACTCACCAGCCGTCTATGTAAATCTGACAATGGTGGCTGCTTGCTCTGGCCGTGGTGCTATCACAATGCTAGCGCTAGCCAGCTAGCTAGAAGGTGAACGTAGGTTAACACCGCGAAGTGGTGCTGAGGCAGCCCGTGTGAGGTGATACAGGCGGAGCATCTTTCCCTCAGATCACTCTCACTGTCACTGAGGCTTCAAATCCGACAGTCTGAGTTATCCACACAGGCTGTTGGTGTTAAAAACCAGGCCGGGTAATGTGCTAGAAGAAAGGCTGGTGTGTGAAAGCACTCCGCTAGCCATTGTTAGCAATCAAATCAGCCATTTTAATAATCGTCATCATGAAATGAGCACTGTGCAGCTAGCCTAGCCACCAGCTAAAAGGCTAACGGTAAAGGCAAGGCGACACAAAGCAAGATGGCTAACAGTTAGCGAACAATCAAAGGCGCTGGAGGCTAATGCTAATGTATTCATCTGGGCTTTATTACAACCCCAAGCCGGCTGACTACATGTCACATCAATGAGAGGCTAACGTTTCAAGATACTATAACGCACTGCGCTGTTTTTTTACATGCTCTGCACTGTATCACTGTGAATGAATGGTGGATGTGAAGCAGCAGTTGACAAACGTGCAGTATTAAAAGAAGCATCATGTTGGCCTCTGCATACAATGGCTCATCAGTCACCCCAGACTCCCTCCTCCTCCTCCCACCTCCCCATTTGAAACAATAGATGGACCTGACAAAGCAAGAGGCAGACAATTTGGGGGATATTTAGATATTGCCTCTGCATGATTAGACTTGAATGGATTTCTCTCATAACATATATATATATATATATATATATATTTTCTCTCCATTTAGAAATCCAAGATGGGAAAGGATCCAAAGAAGCCGAGAGGCAAAATGTCCTCTTATGCGTACTTTGTGCAGACATGCCGAGAGGAGCATAAGAAGAAGCATCCCGAGGCGTCTGTCAACTTCGCAGAGTTCTCCAAGAAATGCTCCGAGCGTTGGAGGGTAAAATTAATTGCTGTCAATTTAATTTTTTTTATTTTTTTGTTAATCTTAATTCTCAAAATCCCAAATTTTCTTTTAAGCAGTGTAAATCTTCTGAATCGCTTGAAATTGATTGTGTTTTTCCAAAGACGATGTCACCAAAAGAGAAAGGCAAGTTCGAAGATATGGCCAAACTAGACAAGGTGCGTTATGAGAGGGAAATGAAGAATTACATTCCCCCCAAGGGCCACAAGAAGAAGCGATTCAAGGACCCCAATGCCCCCAAGAGACCACCGTGAGTGCCATTATCGACCCGCTCCACACTGTTTTTATTTTTTCTGACATTAAGTACAAGGTAGATCATAATACATGAATCACTGACATATTTTCTTCCCCCCCACAGGTCTGCATTCTTCCTCTTCTGTGCTGACTTTCGCCCCAAGGTAAAAGGAGATTATCCCGGACTCTCCATCGGGGACACGGCAAAGAAGTTGGGTGAGATGTGGAACAGATCGTCTGCAGAGGAGAAGCAGCCTTATGAGAAGAAGGCTGCCAAGCTGAAGGAGAAGTACGACAAGGTAAATAAGCCAACCTCGACTTGTTTTTGTCAAATTTGATGATCTTATTTTGTTGTTTTTGAGGTCCAAAGTAGAATGATTTTGGTTTCATTTTACCCGAAGCACTAAAAACACGTGTTGTCGTGCTTTCCGCAGGATATCGTCGCCTACCGCACAAAGGGCAAAGTGGATTCAGAATCCGCTGCGACAGCAGATGACGACGATGAAGAGGAAGAAGATGAAGAAGAGGGAGAGGACGAGGAGGAAGACGACGATGATGATGATGAGTAGACTGCATCGGGACTGGACCTGAAGTTTTGTTTATGCCATATAATCCTAATATACTCAATTCACCATCTTGAAACAGAAGTCAGACTGAACAAGAACATGTGTATATTTAATGTTTTTAAGATGTACAGTGTTATTCTCCTTTTTTTGTAAAGTTAACACTACATATCTTAAGTTTGAGATTTTCTAGTGGTAGTTCTTTATCCTCGCCATACAACGTAACAATTTAGAAGGACTGCAAATCAGTACGAAGGTAACTAGTCTTTAGGTGTTTCAACTCAAAAATGAGATTTCTGGGTTGGTAGTGTATTTTTCTTTGTTTTGAAAAATATTTTTTTATGTGATGTCCCAATGTCTTTTTATTCTTTGAATACCACTCTAATATCAAATGCAGCTGTCGACATTCAAGAATGTCTTCAATAAAGGTCGTTTTTCTTAAGACGTTTGTGTGTTCTTATCTCAACATCTCCAAGGCACCCGGTCTGTTATCAAAGACTTGACGTGTGGAACGTGTAGCATATCAAGTATGTACATGAATAATTTAAGCACGCTTCATTTAAAGACTATAGCTGATGGCTGCACGGTGAATAAGTGCACGACAGCTCTTTGTTCTTGTTTCTGCTGTGAGGTTATACGTAGCTCGCTCTGTTAACTGTTTCAGAATGAGTCAATGACGATTAGACAGAGTTTCTGACGTGTTGTAAGTCTGCAGTGAAACAGCCTCTGGATTTAAATGAATTGAAATAAATGTAATACATTGTTTGATGAAGACAAATAGCATTATAATGAAGTACTGTGAGGCTGCAGAGGTGTCCTGGCCTACAGATGTTCTCCACATGTTTGGTATAAACCCAAACAAATGTCACAGCATCATGATTTTAGTAGTTTTTTTCAGTGAAAATCAAAATTGTGATACAAAAATGTGTATTCCCTCAGCACATGATTGGTAATATAATGAAATATCTAAAAATAATCTATATATATCTATCTATATATATATATATATATGTATATATTTCCCTACCATATCGTGCTTCCCTAGAAAAAACTAGATGACTTCAGGGAAACGTTTTACCATCAGAACATAAAATTGGCAACAACACCAAAAAAATGTGAACACAATTAAATGTTTTTTGTTTTATTAGAAGCTTAAATTATGAGCTTTAGCAAAGATTGTTGGGTCTGAAACATAATGGCCTGAGGGCTGTTATTTCAAAAGTGTTAATGAATCAGTGCCCTGCAGGGCTGTTGCATATTTAACTGGGAATACGCGTGTGGTTGTGTTATCTAATTGTGTAATTTGTATCCCAGCTTGGGCGAGGTTTACACAATCACTTTTACACAAATTTCCTTGAAAAATGAGTGTAATCCCTGGTTGACTTTATGGACTGTAGTTTGAGCAACATAACTCCAGCAGGTGGCGCCAAAATGAGTTAAACTGCACAGGAAATGAAGTTAAAAGCTTCTAGTACTGTGTAATTAGTCAGTTATTCCCACATGGACGTGTAAGACATCAAAACACTGCAGCTTTTGACACACATCACGACTTCATGCATACCATTGCAAAGAAATGAATGAAATCAGCCAAATAACAAAACTATGCCTTCCTAAAACACAGCTGAAGTTTCTTATAATCATTCATCCAGAAAAACCAATCAGAAATTAGAGATAAAAAGAGACAGCCCTTAATTTATCAGACATGACTTCATTTTCAGTCTCAGCTGAATCACAGAGCAGACGAACAGCGAGCCTTCCTGTTCCTACCGTATTGTTTGTCTCCTAATGTCACCATGTTGTGTTATTGAAGGGGTATAATTCAATCCATGACACGGACACACTGAATCTCCAAAACTCAAAATGAAGTGTTACATGTCGATTTTAGAGTCCAGAGAAAAGTGCTTTTGTGTTTTGCCCCAGTGAGTCCTGGCGGAGACCTTTTGTGATCCTTTGCTGGGATAGAGTTCCCCCTGCGTGTAATTGGAGACTGTCCCACAGTCACGGTGGCCTCACAGTCACTTAAAGGGGGTTCACATGTCCATTTATCGGCCTTTTCTCAGCAGCATTGCCCTTTGCCACACAAAGAGCGGCCCTGCACTCTAAAGTGTTTGCAAATATGAATGAAGGCACACTGGTCTCCTTTCAATGTGCCACAGAAACAGGCTTTCATCCTCAGTGTTCCTGCATTAGTGTTACAACAGTAGGTTTTTCCCCCTTGTGTACTATGGCAACGATAATTAATCAAACTATAAATATAATCACATAAGAGGCAGTAATTTAATTTGGAATATCAAAGATTCTGTACACCAACAATCTGTTAATCTGGATTCAGTTTGAACGTTCAGTGCTACAGTGTCATGTCAGCTCTCTTTGGAAACCTGTGATTCAGGGCGACAGGATTTTTTTTTCTTTCCTTTCACCGATTGAACGAACGCCTCGCAGTCTCTGAATGAATCCCCTCCGTCTGACATGCAGCAAGAAAGGCTTCCTCGAGGCCACCTTACTGCAGGCAGCCGTTCAAAGAGTCTGTTTCATGTCTACACTGAGGAACCTCAGCAGCAAAATCCACCGAGAGAATATAAAGCAGGTTACCCCTTTTTTGAATTTTTGTTTTATTTCCTCAAGAAAGCGAGGATATGCAGACTAATTATTTTATCCAGTATGAGGCATGTTTCTTTTGAAATAACAAAAACAACAACAAACTTTCATTCTGCTGCATTTTTTAGGCCCCCAAAGAGCTTTTTTTCTTCTCCGCTGCTGGATTTGCATAGAGTGATGTCAAAGGGGCGTGTCAGTCAGGATTACAAGCTGAGAAGATTGAGTAATCACTATGGATACAGCTTTTATAGTTTTCCATTTGTTGCTCTTGTGTGGAGGTAATGCTGTGCAGTTTCCTGGACTTCACTTTTTTACTGCCGACTCTGTTTTGTTTTTGCTTAAGATCTTATTCTCTCACTTGATTTTGCAACTATGACCAAGTAAGAGGCACTTCAGAAGTGAACTTTATGATGGAATCTACTGGACGATGGAGGAAATATGCAATTTTATTGTTTAATTTGCTGGTAAGTGGGCCTGTTAGTTAGATGTTGCAGCAGCAAGAGCAGTTTTTCCAACTTATATTTAAAGGGATCAATTTTAATCATTTACAAAATGTGTATGTGGTTGCAGGGCAGTACAAACTATCATTTAAATGCTTAAAACGTCTATTTATGCACATTTCACTTGAACAAAATCTTAAGAGTAATTTCTTTCTTTTATCTTTGGTTCCTCAGGTGTTTCATCCCGTGTCCTCTCATGAACCTTCGTCTGAAAACTTAGTGAATGTGAGCAGCGAGAGGCAGTTTGCAGATATCGTCTTAGGGCAGCATACGCTCCCCTCCTGGTATTATACATCTATTGATGCTGTGCCCAAGCATGGCTCGGTCAGCTTACAGTCTCATAACAGATGGCGAACACAGATGGCTTTCTCCAAAACTGTTTATTCATTTGAAGTGAAAGAAGACACAGTACCAGGTTAGTCATCTGTGCAGCAAAGCCTTTCCCCTCGAGTTAATTAGGCACAAATGCATAATATTTGCTAAAAACAGTTAATTTAATTAACACAGTTTTAAATATCATCTCATTTGTGATTTTCCATCCAAACTATCCTCATTTAGAATAGCTAAGGACGATAATGTTGCCGAAAAAGTTTTTCTTTTCGTTCCACCATGTCAGCCAGTGAATATACATTTTCATTTTGTGTTGACAGGAACAGTTGTGGGAAAGGTGGAAGCAGTGTTTGAGACTCTCACGCCTATCACATACTCAGTGCAGGAGGATGACGGAGAGAACCTGTTCCTCCTCAGCCCCCTCTCAGGGGACTTCCTATTATCCCGCAGCCTGGATTTTGAGGCACAAAGCCTCTACGTACTCACTGTGGTGGTGCAGCAGGGGGATTCACAGGTGTCCAGTGTCAGGGTGTACTTCAATGTGTTGGATGTGAATGACAACCCCCCTGTTTTCAGCCGGGATACCTTTTCTGCGTCATTGCTGGAAGATGCACGAGCTGGCACTTGCTTCCTGTCCTTGAATGTGTCAGATGAAGATGATGGTAAGTGCAGAAGTAACGCTGGAATAAAGCATTCATCCTAATTTCAGCAGATTTCACATTTTTATGGCTCCTGTGGCATTTAAGGGCGTTAAATCTGAACACTTCTTTGCGCCCATAATTACACTTTATTTTAAACAGGAAGTCACATTTAGATCAAGATTTAAATATTATTTTTGCATGTATAGTTTGAAGTCTACACTGTACATATTTTACAAACACAAGCTTTATGATCTCTCTCCTCTTTTTCACATCTCCCTCCAGCTGGGGATTTACACGTCTATGCAATTAATAGGGGTCAAATCCTTATTGCATTGCACAGTTCAGACAAAGCTAATGAAAAGCTACAATCCATCTACGATAGCAAAGTTTCTTTTTTTCAAAAGTTTTATACAATCATACTCATCCACATTTTTCATCTTATCACAACAATAAAATTGAGAGCTGCAGAAGACGACGCCCCGTTAATTTGATTGACCTGTAATTGTCGAGCTCAGTCTGCATGTCCAGTGCGAAGGAAAGCATGGGCGACTGTGAAAATTACATTTTCCAAGTTATGAGTGTGAGAAGGCATAATTAACATTCACACATTTCTTGGCTACACATGCCACAGTTGGCAAATCGAGACATGAATCTTGTTTATCTTTATTTTCATGTGTTTATTTGATTGTGTTTTGCCTGAAAATCTCGTGTGGTTGAAGAATTTGCCAGTGAATTCCTATTTGTGGCCTCTTTTGTTCATTGCTAATAAATACTTGATTAAATCATATAATTAGCATATGCACATAGCAACAAACAGATCTTAATATCACTGCGTCATGAGCAAAGTGTAAGGTTTTCCTCACTGGTTTATATGTAGGACATAAAGCCATTATGAGCCGTCACTTGTGATAACGTCATGTATTGTTTTCCTCTTTGCCAGGTGACAACGGACACTTGAAACTGAAGGTGGTCAGAGGAGATGAAGACAAAGTCTTCTTCATAAACCCAGCTGGTATTTTGTGCCTGAAAACAGAGTTAGACAGAGAGAGACAACCCCTCTACAACCTGACTGTGACAGCCAATGACTGCGTCCAGCCTGTGTCTTTACGGTTCACCAGCTCGGCGCATGTTATCGTGATGGTTGATGATGTCAACGACAACGCGCCATTGTTTGTGTCAGCCAAAATAGTCAGTGTACCAGAGGACGCTGCTCTTCATTCTGTTGTAATGACTGTACGCGCTGAGGATGAAGACATTGGATCCAATGGGGAAATGTTATATTATTTGAACAACACGTCTGGTGGCGTGTTTAGCATCAATAACACAAGTGGAAACATATACCTGGAGGAGGAATTAGACAGAGAACAGGAAGATACCCTGACTGTAACTGTAACTGCCACTGATAAAGGCTCACCAAGGATGGCAACCACTATGAATCTCACAGTGCACGTTGAGGATGCAAACGACCATGACCCCGAGTTCTCACAGAGGGCCTACAGCCTGACTGTCAGAGAGGACATCCCCAGAGGAACGAGCCTGTTTCAGGTTCAGACTCTTGATCGAGACATCGGGACGAATGGACAAGTGCGGTACATATTGACCCCGGCGAGTCCGTTCGTGGTGGACACTGTTCGAGGTGTCGTCACAGTCATGGATAAACTGGACAGGGAGAAGGATTCAAACTACACCTTAATCATAACAGCTGTGGATCAGGGGGATACACCCAGATCTGCTACTGCTGCTATCAGTGTCGCAGTGTTGGATGTTAATGACTTTGTTCCCATCTTTACTCCAGAAACACTCACCATACATGTAATGGAGAATGAGGAGGATCCATCTCAGTTAACACATCAGGTACTGCTTCGAAGAGTTCACTGAATGTTGAGTAACACTTCACATTACAGCTTGGTAATAACATGGTAATCGTTGGGTAATAGTCAAGGTAGTAATTAAGTAATACCATGTAATTACCAAACTTATGACCAGGTATTAGCTTGATAGAGTAATGTTGGAATGAAATTTATGCAGAAGGGTAACAAGGGGCCTAAAACAAAGGGTAATAATGAGGAAACATCTCGATGGCACAGAGGCAAAACTGTTTAGTAATAGTCTAGTAATGTTTTGGTAACAATACAAAAACCTGCTAACAATATAATGTTCAGTGCTCAATGATCAGTCCAACATTTGGATTAAAAAAGTGGTAATATGGTGATAATAATGAGGTAATACTGGTTACAACAAACCTCCACTGATAACAATTTTATTGTTAGCAGGTTACCAAAATGTTACTATACTATTACTAAATGCTATTAATAAACTACTTATAAATGCTATCTTTAAATGGGTTGCTCCATTACCTTTGTTTTGTTTTTGCTTTTATTTTACAAAATGTCAGCATTATATTACCCAGATTGTACAATTATTATTAATGACTTAATTACCTCTTTATTATCCAACTATTACCATACCATTACAGAGCTGTAATGTAAAGTGCTTCCAAATGTTGATTGCAGAATGTTTTGATGTTAATCACTAGTTCACATTTATTTTCTTTCTTTTTATTTTTTACCAGGTGTCAGCTTTGGATGAAGATTTAGGCGTCAACAGCCAGCTTACATATTTTATACAGACAGGAAACAGTGATGGTTTGTTCTCCATCGCTCCCAGTGGCATGTTTCATATTTTACACAGCCTGGACAGAGAGAGGGAATCGGTGTACTCACTGACCATCATTGCTGTTGATTCTGGTAAAATTGAACAAACCTTACAATATGCTGCTCTTTAATGTCACTTCAAACTGTTTGATAAGTCATTATTTCTTTTTGTCATTTGAAGGATTGCCATCTCTAACAGGAACTCTAACCATGCATGTCACGGTGGATGATATTAATGATAACCGTCCAGAGTTTACAGAGGAGGCCTACAACACCATAGTATCTGAGGACAGTCCTACAGGCACTGTGTTCGCCATGATGACGGCATCTGATGCTGATGAGGGTGTCAGTGGGGAAGTAAGGTAAAATGTCACAGCAAAAAGTCACTCAAGAGTTTAATAGAACTTCATTTTTTGCTTTTTGATTAAACTACATGCACAACAGACATTACTGTTACCCATATACACAAAACTATACTTTTCCACCAAGAAAAGAACAACGGTATCATCTCTGGTACCTCCACCAAGGCCCAATAGTCCCCTTTAATTCAATAATGTCTCATTCAATATCAAATGAAACATATTATGGCCCATTCTAGATCTGTTTTTTTTATTTCGATCTGCATGACATTGTAGATACCAGCCACCTAAATGTGCCTGATTTTTTCCATCGGCATTTTTGTCTGAGAAATTAACAAAAATTTAAATGAAAAAAAAACCAAAATTAACTTAAATTAATATCAGCAATAATCATAGACATTGTTGATGATACAAATGTAAGTAGATAAAAATAAAAAGATTGGAGAAAGAGAGAAAAATAGAAGAAAGAAAAATATCCCAACAGCTTGGATTAAAATGTGAGAAATAAATGGTTTCCAAACCTACAGAAATATCTCAATTTGAGAGCAGTGTTGGGAGCTGCTATGTATAATTTATACTTAAGAAATTGCTGCTAAAGTTACTAATTTTTAGTCTTCTTTGTTGTCATGTTTCTTGAGTAGCTGAACATCAGATAAATATTTCCTACCCAATAGTCTTCCTTGAGTATTTCCTGAATATGCTGCATGAGAGCTGCTGGAAAAACTCTTGGATGCATCATCATCATAATAAACTGAAAGGCACTTTCATCTTTCAACTGTCCTTTAGGTATTCCATGGAGAACCTCGATGTGCCTATTGCCATTGACGAAACATCCGGAGAGCTGTTTACCACCGATGTCCTGGACAGGGAGACAGTAGCCATCTACAGGTTGGTGGTGATTGGCACAGATAAACATCCTACTCAGCCTCTGTCAAGCTCAGTGCTTGTTACGGTGCTCATCGGAGATATCAACGACCACTGGCCCCAGTTTATGAACAGCCCATATGTGGCATATGTGCCCACTGAGTTGGCTGCAGGTGAGTTTTAACTTCCGCTTATATATTTCATCCTGGATAATGCAGACTTGAAAGGATTGGGAGTTTCATTTTGTCTGTGTTTTGTGTTTTGTTTTTTTTTCTCACAGGCTCAGTTGTTTGTGCAGTGAGAGCCACAGATGGAGATGCTGAGATGAATGCAGAACTACAATATTCATTATATGGACAAAATTCAGATCTGTTTTTCATCCATCCATACAGTGGCACCGTATTTACTTCAAGTGCTCTCTGGAGAACAGAGGATATTGTTGTCAATGTACATGTGGAAGATGCTGGAGAAAGTCCAAAATTTCACTTCACCACCATCAGCATCAGGTTTCAGAACATGTCTGAGTTTCCAGAGATGAATGTGGATGTTCTGAGGAGTTCCCTCTCCGAGGACGAGCCTGTGGGAACATTAGTGGCAGTTGTCTCTGCAGCGAGCATCAGAGCTGAACCCGTCTCTTTTTATCTGGCTTCTGGAAACTTTGAAGACGTGTTTCATGTGGAGCAATTAAGTGGAGGGTTGACAGTGGAGAACCCTCTGGATTATGAGACCAAAAAGGAGTTTACTTTGTTGATGGAAGCCAGAGACTCCGGCTCGCCTCCTTTCTCTTCATTTGCAGAAATTCACATAAACATCAGCGATGTAAATGATAACTTCCCTCAGTTCACCCAAGCTGAGTACAGATGTGAGATTTTTGAGAACTCCCCGCCATCCTGGGTTTGTGATGTTCTCGCGATTGATGCTGATTCAGGCAGCTACGGCACAGTGCAGTACAACATAACAGAAGGAAACGATTATAATTTTTTCACAGTTGACCCTGAAAGTGGCTTATTGAGCACCACTGCAAGTTTAGACAGAGAAAACATCCCCGAATTCAATTTAACAGTCGAAGCTACAGAGCTGAACGACCCTCTTCATAAAGACAGAGCTACTGTTATTGTCGTTGTTTTAGACAGAAATGACAACGCACCTCGTTTTTCACGGGTTTTTCTCACAGAGGTACCTGAGGATTCTCCTGTCGGGCACACAGTTATACAAGTCACCTCAAGTGACGATGATACAGGTGCAAACGCAATGATTAACTACTCCATAATCGACCAAAGTGATGATATGCCATTTAATATTGACTTCACCACTGGTTACATCACTGTTGAGAGACCTCTGGACAGGGAGATGCACGATCGTTACATCTTGAAAGTAAACGCAAATGATTCAGCTTGGAGCATCAGCACTGACGTCATTATAGACATCACAGATGTCAATGATAATAGACCAGTATTTTCTGATCGTTTATACACTGTTGTCCTGTCTGAAATGAAAGATAAAGAGGTGTTTGTTGTGCAAGTTCATGCTACAGATGCAGACTTGGGACACAACTGTGAGATTTTGTATGTTATCGAACCTCCAAATGAGGAGTTTTGGGTGAACACCTCCTCTGGTGAAATCTATACCAAGCAGCCACTGATGTTATTGAATTCTGCTTTTGAAATCTATCAATTAACAGTCATTGCGTTTGATTGTGGCATTGTTCCTATGTCCAGTAACACCACTGTCACAGTGAGACTAGAACCATACAACTACTACCCACCGATGTTTTTACCTTTTCAGCCTCTGATTGCTATCCCGTATCACATGGCTGTTGGTACTGAGGTAGTCCAGTTCACAGCCATAGATCAGGATGTCAATAACAGCAGCGCTGGTATTGAGTATGTTTCAAATGGAGGTAATGCGTCTGATTTCTTCTGGATCCAAGTGGACAATGGGAAACTGATGTTAAATCAAAGTCTTGTGGAGAGCGTACTTTTGTTTCTCACTCTATCAGTTATGGCAAAAGATCAGGGCTTCCCTTCTTTGTCATCACAGACTGAAATCACTTTTGAAATTACTGGAAGGAATCAATTCTCTCCAAGCTTCAGAGAGTCAGACATCACTTTCTCTGTCCCTGAGGACTTGTCAGTTGGATCAGTAATCAGGAAAATTCAAGCAGAAGATAGAGATTATGGTCCCAATGGTGCCATCATGTACAGCATTACCCCAGAAAATAAACATTTACCATTCTCTGTGGGAGAAGCTTCTGGGCTGCTAACTCTGATCGGAGAGCTTGACTTTGAAACAGAAGGCATTTATCAGCTCCAGATCAAAGCCACGGATGGTGGCTGGGTCTCTAAAACTGGCATGTTAAATGTTACAGTAGTAGTTATGGATGTGAATGACAATCCTCCAGTCTTTTCATCCTCTGAGTATATCACCTCAGTGCCTGAAAACTCAGAAATGGGAACGAGTGTCCTTGATTTGAAGGCTGCTGATGCTGATTCAGGCACAAATGCACACATTTCCTACTCTCTTGTCGCTGGCCATGTGAATAAATTTGCTATTGATTCAAGCAACGGCACAATCACCACCTTGGACATCTTTGATTATGAGCAAGAGCAGACCTTTGATATAACAATCAAAGCTTCAAACAAAGGTTTATTCAGTTTGGCACATGTTGTCATCCAAATCTCAGATGTCAATGAGTTCAGACCAGCCTTCAGGGAAAAACAATTTAACTTTTCAGTGTTTAAAAATGTGCCTGTTGGAACGGGGATTGGAAAAGTAACAGCGACAGATGATGATCAAGGCTCTGAAGGTCAGGTGTTGTACCTGATGTTCGGTCAAAACAAATATATGGGTTTTGAAATCAACAAACTATCTGGGGAGATATACACAACAGGCAGTTTGAGGAAACAAGGCAACAGTCAGGTGGCTTTAAAAGTTCTGGCGAGGAACGTAGGTGTTGTTACTGGAATGGATGTGGATGAGACTTTGGTCCACGTCAGTGTGATCGACACAAACGATGCACCGTCATTCACCTCTACACTTTATTTGGCCAATGTAACAGAGAACAGCCAGGTTGGGACGTCTGTGATTACTGTGAGTGCTCTGGATCAGGACTCCATCTTGGACTGGAATCGTTTCTTCTTCAGTATTGAAAACGGAAATGCAAACATCTCTTTTGCTGTTGATCCATCCAGTGGTGTTATCTCAGTAAACGCTCCACTAGACAGAGAACTATTGGCAGTTTACAATCTGACTGTTACAGCCACTGATAATGGCTCTCCACCAGCCACTGGGACTACTAATGTCATTGTGACCATTGATGACATTAACGACAACGCTCCCACACTCACTTTCACTGAGGCTCAAGTGCAGGAAAATCAGCCTCAAGGCACCATAGTCGCCAGACTAACTGCATCCGATTCTGATTTGCCGCCAAACCAGGGACCTTTCACTTACTGGTTGGTAAATCCCTCAGCAGATTTTTCCCTGACTCCTGATGGAGTGTTATTCACCACACGGACTATTGATCGAGAGCAAATCTCTGCATATCGAGTCCCGGTTGCTGTTCGCGATGCAGGGATTCCTCTGCTGTCTTCAACAACAATGATCCACATTAAGATTGTGGATGAAAACGACAACCCATCATTGCCGAGAAATATCTTCATCGAGGTGAAATATTTCGGCAGTTCTTTCCAAGGAGGCATGATTGGTAGCGTCCATCCTGAGGATCCGGATGAGTCGGATACATTCACCTGCGCCATCAAAAATGGAGCGCTTAATATGTTTACAATAGCTAATGGATCATGTGAGCTGTGGTCGTCTCCTTTTCAAGGTGAGGCGACGTTTAACGTCACTATCGAAGCTACAGACCATCTTCACTTCCCAGTCAACAACAGCATCTATGTAAACTACAAAGGTTTCACAAACGCTTCTATTGACAGCTGCATATTCTTTGACGTGTCAACATCCTCAATGGAAGAGTTTTTGTCTAGTAAATACGTGAGATTTGTGAAGGCTCTGGACAGTCTCTTTAACCTTCAGGCGTCTAAGACTCATGTGTTTGGAATAAAGCATATAGGCAGTGAAATCCTTCTTTTGGCTGCAGTTAAAACTTACAATGGCCAATATCTCAGCAGAGAGGTAGCCAGTGGTATCTCTGCAGGCCACAAGAAATTACTGGAGGCTCAGAGCAACGTGACCATTTCTCACATCACCAGCGACCCGTGTCTCACCAGCCCCTGTCAAAATGGGGCAACGTGCAACAAAAACATTTACATCAGCCAGGATGTCGCTGTTCTGGAGAGCATGGCGGTCATTTTTGTGTCACCGCAGAAAGAGGTCTTTAATTGTACCTGCCCAGCCGGCTTCACCGGGTCATTGTGCGAAGATGACATTGATGAATGTGAAGTGAATCCCTGTGAGAATAACGGCACATGCGTGAATGCTTTAGGAAGTTTCTACTGTCACTGTCAGAGTGGCTTCTCTGGATCTGTCTGCTCTACTGATGTAGATGAATGCCTGAAGCTGAAGTGTCAAAATGGAGGAAACTGTGTTCCCACACAAGGCAGACATCACTGTCAGTGTGTGCCTGGATTTGAAGGTAGACTTTGGATTTTTTTTTTTCACATTATTCTGCTTAACTAGATTCCAGAGTCTTTGTAAAGTTTGGCTTTTATTTGCTTTTTCCAGGAGAAATGTGTGAACAGTTCACAGACCACTGTAGATCGACCCCCTGTGTTCAAGGCAGCTGCATCAATTCACAGGCAGGCTTCTCTTGTAACTGTCCCTTTGGTAAGAGCTCTCATCTACCTTAAGTAGCAAATAAGCTAAATTTGTGCTATTACTTTAAACTTCATGACATATAAGCTACAACAGAAAACAGTTTATTTATTCAAATGTGTTATTTCAGGAGTCGGTGGAGTCCACTGTGAGGAGCACAGTTATGGCTTTGAGGAGCTGTCCTTCATGGAGTTTCCCCCATTGGATCGCAGGACTAATTTAATCTCTCTAAAGTTTGCAACAGTGCAGAGGAACTCCCTGCTCCTGTACAATCCTGGAGGATCATCCAGCAGGGAGTTCTTCGCGCTGGAGATACTGGACGGGGCCATGCGCCTCTCTTACGACCTGGGCTCCGGACCTGTGAGGCTGCAGACAAACAAGCAAGTGGCAGATGGATATTTTCACAGTGTCACAGCCAGGAGGATTGGAAATGTGAGTTTTAAATATGTCAGCACATAAACAAGGTTAAATAAGAAGGGATTTCTATGTTGGAAATTAGAGAAGTGAACCTGAAAAGACTGATTTATTATTTGCATTTAACAGATGGGTTCTCTACACGTGGACAACTGCACAGATGTTGAGAACAATGGACTTTGTTTTTCACAGAGTGATGGCAGAAGCTTAGAGAGGTAGCTGTGAACTAATGATTACTACTTTCCCATAATTCAACATTTCTGTTTTTCAACCTTTTGTTTAACCTTCATTGATTGTCTGTCTCTGTCTTTATCCACAACCAGGACATTGGATGTTGGCAGTAATATGACGTTTGGAGGGCTGAGGACTTTTGAATCCATTTTATTGCATCCCGCTCAGATTAAAACCCATGACTTCGTTGGATGCATTCACAACATTCATGTGAATGGCATCCTGCTGAGACCTTCGATGGCCCTAGCAACATATAACATCCTTGATACGTATGTATTTTAAATCATTTTGCAATATACACAAGATGACAAAGAAAATGATGGCAGCACTTAATAATAAAGGAGACAACTTTTCAATTCCCCCCTCGAAGTCTTTTCCTATGGTATTACTGTTGGTGTCACTGTCACAAAGACAGTGTTGGCAACATGGCTACCACTAGCAGCCTGGCTACTGTCCAAAGCAAAAGACAAACGTGGGAATCCCAAATAAACCTAGAAACCCTGATCTCAGTGCCATGAAAAGGCAGAGTAAAACACCCGGTCGTAGGTAAGTAGGCAGGTTTTGTTACTATAGATCTATTGGAAATAATGCTCATTTTAAACCATCACTGGTTAGGGGGAACACATTTCAGTGAAAGAACAGACTTTAACACAACGTGAATGCTCATCCGTTCATTCTTGTTTTATCGCGGTTTCTATCACTCTCCCTCTTCACCTTGTAGCAGTCCCATTGTTTGAGACTTGCTGTCTTTCTTTGTGTTGGGCTGATTTTCCTAAATCCCTCTGGACTAATTGCAGGGGATTCAGATCACCTGTGTGCAGGGTGGAGAGACTGATTCAGGAGTGGAAACAGCTTGGGGCATTTCCCTCCAAGCCAATGATGGTGTGACAACGCCCTTTTGTGAAGGCTTAAAAGAGGTGGGGAATGGCACCCATGGGGCTCTCACACTCATTCAGAATTGGTCCCTGACCATTCTGAATTGGTCCCTGACTCACTGAGAACCTCATTCCCCTTAGTTTGTCAGCCAGAAACTCTGGTCTGTTAAGGCCTTATTGTGTTTCCTTGGCTGCCCCACGTTATTCTAGTGAGGAAACCACTTTCACCTTCAGTTTGATATTTTATTCCCTTGGGGCTTGTAGGAGCACATTTGTTTATTATACCATTTGTTTATTGGTTTATTGTCCAAGTAGCGGACATTGGGCATTCCCCCTAGATTTACATGTTTTTGTTTATATTTTTATATAGGTTGGGCTGGCCTGTAAGCATTTTACTGCCAGAACCGCCACAACCTTCTTTGCCTCCTCCATTGGCAGGGCCATTTTTCCCCAGTTAGTCCAGTTGTTCCACCGTTATCTGGAGGTGGCAGACAGGGAAAGCCATGCCTCTTCCTCTTTTGGTTGCACAATGGCAGATACACATAATTTAACCTTCATTTTCCGGAACAAGTCCAGTCCAGTAGCAGGACGAATAACAAAGTGAAAGGAAGATTTAAAAAACAAGGGAACCAATCAATATATTATGCGATAATGTTATTTTTCTACAGCCATTGCACTGTAAAATCAGTATTTATTGCTAGTATAACTTTTGCCAATCATGTCAATCATGCATTAGTTAATCACTACTTAAGTATGTGATTTGTACCCTTATCATTAAGTGTGACCAAAATGTCTCTCTTACTTTTGTATATACGTATCTAGATATCACCAATTTGCCTTTGTGACTCATTTTTATTCTATCAAGGTGTCCTCGGGCAACACCATCACCATGTCACAGCAGCCCATGTAAGAACGGCGGCATGTGCCATGACCTTTGGTCTGACTATCTTTGTGAGTGCAAAAGCCCTTTTACTGGAAGCAACTGTGCCAAAGGTAAAAAATACTTTCTTTTGTATTGTGTATTTGTGATGGGTTGAGTTTTGATTAGTTTGCATTTTAACTTTAATACTCTGTTTTCCATGTTCTTTCTCTTTAAGTAGAAATGTCAGAGGACCTTGTGTTGCGATTAAATGGGAATGACTACATTGAGTACGTCATCAAGGAGCGATTCAAGAGAGACTACCAGCTAAAAGACCTGCTGGGAGATGAAAAAGAGGAAAACCAAACAGCAATTAGCATCAAGTTCATGACCCAAAATAATGGTGTGTTGATGTTTGTTGTTGGACAGACAGGATATGCTATGCTTAAGGTTTGTATGAAATTCTTTTAATCCAAATATTTATTCACCTTGCATTTATGTCTGGAATGTAAAATTGTTTATTTTCTGTGTAATTTAGATAAAAGACAGAAAGCCTGTGTACATTTCCGAAGACACATTATCAGGACGCGTGTCAGAGTTCACTGTGCACTCTCCTGTGGCTGACGGGGTCTGGCATGTCCTCTCCTTGTTCAGCAATGGACAGAAAACGTTTCTTCTTCTGGATGGTAAACCAGCCTTGAACATCACTGACCGGAGTCTGGATCTCACGCCTGTTAGTGTGGAGAAGATTATTATTGGTGCAGCTCTGAAGGGTGATTTAAAGCTCCAGCAGTCAGGTAAACATACAGGAATCTTTGCTGATGACTTAAATATGTTTTGGAGTAAGAATTCTTTCTTAAAGTAATTAATAAATAAATAATACGTAATTACTCTTTATGACAGGATTCACTGGATGTGTGCAGTATTTCAACATGACCGGTTACACTCTGCCTGTCAGTGGACACAGTGTGATGATGGACGTCTGGCCGAGCTCGACTCTCATCCAGTCGAGCTGCAGCTCTCCGGGCGTCTGCCTCCCCTCGCCCTGCTCTGAGGAGGACACACCGAGGAGAAGTCAAAAGCGGTGGAGTTGTGGACGTGCTGTGCAGAACAGCTCCTCCTGCATCTGTTTGCATAATGTCTCTGACCACTCCTGTGACATCTGCGTCTCTGCAAATGAGAGCCGCGATCAATGCTCTGAGGCGCAGAGCAGCGTGCCGCTGTGGCTCATAGCTGTGATCCTTCCTCTAATCTCCATCCTGGTGATCATAGGAATGTTTGTTGCTCTTTACAGAGTGAGGCGATGGAACGCAAAGCGTCAGAGCGAGAGCCCGCCAGAGAAAACAGAACAAGGCGCAGACAACGTGGGGTTTTGCTTTGATGACAACAGAACGCTCACAGGTGCTGCAGAACAACAGAAACAACATGACCGAGTGAGTGCTGATGAGCAGAGAGAAAGTGTGGAGTTTTACTGTGATGCCAGTCTGTCAAGCATTCAGCCAGTGCCCAATGGTGAGCTGGAGTATTATGAAATCGGCAGCATCTCTAGTGCACTTCACTCAGACACTGCCTCACTGCAGCTCAGCTGGCACAAGCATGCTTACAGCACAAAGCGTGTGAAAGCTGAACCTAGACGGTGGGGAGATTTGAGGATGCTGTTAGCAGGATTTAAGAAAGAACGTTCCAGTGAAGAGAGGGCATCAAAGCCTCAAAATGTGGCCTCTCTAAACAAGCAGTTGTTGAATAAGATTGATGCAGAGCCGTCTCACCATACAGAGCCTTGTCACATGAAGATGTTCCTACAACCAGAGTACCTGGAACCTGTACAATCCCTGACTTTTGAAGAAATTAGTAAACTGAACACTCCTCTGAAACAAACAATGTCGCATCGAGTATCCCCTCATCGGTGCACCGCGATGATCAATGATGTTTCATCTGACAGTGAAACAGACAGCACAATAACCGGCACAGTGTCCGAGTGCGGACAGTTTTCAATCATCCGTGCCAGGAAATACATACATGAGCAGTCACCCTTCAGACAACAAGGCATCTTGCCTGTCAGCTCATTCTTCAAACACACCTCTCAGTCTGCTGCTGGTCAGCAGGACGCTGAGGGTCCTCCCTCCAGTATGTTTGAACAATGGGAGAATATTTCAAGCATGCACCTTCCTTTTTGCTGCTATGCTCCAGTATTTGAGGATATTGCACGTCTTCCCATTGAACCCAGTCATAGCTATGATATGCAAAGTGACATAGAGGAAATTATTTGATGTTTTTCTTCTCTGTGTAGTCAGTTGGAAAAATACTAAATATATATGCAGTCTGTTACTTGCAGTCTAATCGCCAGAATAAATGTTGGCAATGGACGTTTCCGTAAACCACCACCATATGTTGCAAATGTACTTTTTTTTGGTTGCAACTTTGTGTTTGTTTAGGTTTGATTTTCTGTGCAATGTTGTGACAGTGATGTGCCTGTGGCCTGGTTAGATTTACTGAAATACCAAAAATATGTAATTATCATTAGTTTTTAGATTCATTAGTGGCTACAATGGTGGTGAAATACTGACTCAATAACATTCAAAAGCTTTTATCAAAACCTCCCTTATTGCCACCCACCTCCAGATTTGTTCATCTTCTGATTTAAAATTAAAGATGTGATTGTACTCTTCTGTGCTCACTTTATTTGAACATGTCCTGATACTTTGGCTCTATCTAGTGGAGAAACTCAAGCCTACATCCAGAGGCACTCTGTATAGATTGTGTTTATTTACAGAAGCACACGTACATCAGTGGAGTGCAGTGTTGTGGTGAAGCGTCAAAAGCACTCAGATACTCTGCACAGTGTCCATGATATTAGCCTGCAGAATGATTTCTCTGATATAATCAATAATCATGTAAAAAAATTATCAGATGCATTTTTGTAAAAACTGAGATTTTTAATCAATTGTTATGCGTCAACATGATGTTCTCAGTACGGGGGGTTTTATATTGCGTTTAAGTGTGCGGACAATCACAGATTTAGATTCAGAGTCAAGATGGATTTATATCAGAAGAAAGTTGATTTTATATTCATCTGAATCAATTTATGAACAGGAGGATTCTACTTTTAGCACTTGTCATTCTGTCTCAGTTTGACTTGCTAAAGATCTTCATCAGATACATAAATGATTATAGGAAAAAAACATGGGATTAAAAGAACATTTAAAATAAAAATAACTACAGTACATTTATATCCATTGATGAATTTAAGGGCATCATAGAGAAGGAGTTGGTGAAGGAGGCATGTGGTTGTTGAATAGCTGTTCTTCTGTTTTATTGTGAATTTTTGTATTGTTTTTTTAATTTAATGTTGCAATATGCTATGTTGAGATTTTGTACAACTGCTACCTTGGCCAAGAAAATGATGGAATAAACATGAACAAAACTCATTGTAGAAATAAAACAAATGGTAATAACATAATTTCTGTCAACCATCTTACATGTTATGGCACTTTTATGACAACCAACACATACTACACTATTTTCCATTTGAAACTAGAAATCACATGATATATTCTTTATGATTAACTGCAATTGCAATGTTTACTTTTCTTGTTTTAAACCTCCGTATCAAAGCCTCTTTAATGTCCTTAGTCTTGAAACAGTAGATGATTGGATTGACTACAGCAGGTATGAGGCTGTACATCATGGTGATAACAACACGAGCATCTGTGCCAAATCTGTATCCCAAATTGTTGGCGATATAGACGAAACATCTGGGCACATAATAAAGGCAGGTGATAAAGATCTGAGGAGCGCAGGTGGACAGGACTTTGTATCGCCCCTCCGTATGAGACATTTTCAGAACAGCTACAATTATAGAAAAGTAAGAAAAGATGATGAATGTCAAAGGACCCAACAGACCTAACAGGGCCATTCCGAGTGCAACATTCTTAACATATGCAACATTTTCACCACATCCCAGCTTAGTTATTGATATATGATCACAGTAGCACTGTGTGATGATATTTTTGTCACAGTAGGGCAAAGTCAAGGCATGAAGCACAACGCCCAACATCCGTATGAAGGTTACAACCCAGCACGTGCTACAAGCAATAGAAACTGTTTTGTTTGTAAATGTAACAGGATATCGAAAAGGCAGCCATATAGCAACAAAGCGATCCAAAGCCATAATCAACAAAATTAAAGAATGAATCGCTCCCAAAGCATGAACAAAATACATTTGTGCAAAGCAGGTGCCGAATGAAGTTATCATGTCATTCCACCAATATCTGGCAATGACTTTTGGGAGAGTCACAGTGCTGAACACAATGTCTGTCATCGCAAGGTGGAAAAAGATCAGATATGTTGGTTTGTGAAGAGTCCTCTCAAACATAATTACAGCTGAAATGAAGGCATTTCCAATCACAATAGCGAGGAAGAGGAGAAGAAGAAGAACAGACACTGGTCCATAGTACTCAGACGGAAGTCCAGGGAATCCAGTGATGATGAAGTCTTTGATGGTTGTAACATTGGTATATTTCATAGTGAAACAAGTCAATGAAAATCAAATAAAACAATGAAGCCTCGAAATTAAATAAGAGAAGAGAGATGGAGTTAATAGCACTCTAGTGTCATTGCTGATGCTATGATTACTTTGCTCTGCATGATACCCTTACTGTAACTCTGAACACGACAGTCTGGCTCCACTAACGTGTCACTTTATATTGTAAAGACCATCTGCAGGGTCTGATCTGATGATGTAAGAGGAGATTAACACTCAGAGGACCCTGCACCCATGTGACCTCAATGTCTCTATCCTGTGCTGTTGACTGATATTTTGGAAAAGTTGTAGTGACACTAAATTTAAAGTTAATGAAACTTCAGTTAATAGCTATTTCTCTGTTAAAAAACTAACATCTGTTGCAACTCCATAAAGAACATCCACATTATGTTCATAGATGAATTACACAGTATTTATTAAACATTTACAATGTAATATCAACATTAGTAGCAACTTAACAATAAATGACTGCTCATTTCATTGTTTGTTAAAAGTTAAATAACTATTAACTAAAGTTTTATTTACTATAAATGTATCATTTATTAATGATGGTTACTAAGTGTTAAATGCATCTTACAGAAGCAGAAATCAGTTCATATATACAGACTGTATAAACCTGACCTGGTAAAGGCCTCTGCACATGTTACTTGTAGTTTTTTGTTTAATTGTTTAATCTATAAAATAAAACATTTTTTAAAAAAGTCCAAGTGTATATTCAGCATGTTGTTGTTGTCCTGGAGTCTCTGCCAGTTGCCTTGCAACTCCAGGAAGACCCTGTTTCAAGCAAAGAAAATGTCTCGCACATAACCCCTATAAACAATAATAGCTTAGCCCTTTCCATTATTTGAAAGTTTTTTAAACACAAGATTCTTATCGAAAACATGTTCACAAAAATGCAAAATTGTAACAAATGTTATTTCTGCAATTTTTCAAACAAAGTGCTTTACAATAAAGCAACATAGTTACCTGGAAAGAACAAATGAGATTTTCTGATTTGCCTCCCTCTGCTAATAGATCCAGAGCTGAGAGACCCAAAGAGAAAAGGCTCAGTCACCCTTACCAATGCTGCATGTAGCTGGAAGAATCAGGACCCCTGTGTTGTGGCTCAGAGAGGATTGTATGAAAATATTATTATTGCACCTGTCAAAAACAAAGTTGCAAATAACTTTATATTTAAAACATAAATTAAAAGCACATTTTGTATCAACTGCAGTGATAAATATTTAAATTACAATTTAGTCAGTCAGCAGTAGAAAACTATTTATTACATGATTCATTATTGCACATGCCTCTGCTTTATTATTTTATCAACTGCACATTGCCGTGCTGTATTTTATCCAGTTTTTGTGCTCATATTTATCTTCCTCATGAAGAATTTCCTTTTCAAGTGTTCTTTGATGTCCTTGGTTTTGAAGCAGTATATTATGGGGTTGACAGCAGCAGGTAAAAGACTGTACAGCATCACAACAACTATGCGAACAGGAACACTGAAACTAAATCCTACATTATTTGCCATGTACACAAAGCACCTGGGCATATAATACAGACATGTGATGAGAATCTGCGGCGAACACGTAGACAGAGTCTTGATGCGTCCCTCTGAGCTGGACAGGCTCATAACAACACCAACGATGACAAAATAAGAGAAGATAATAAAAGCCAGTGGCACCAACAAACTGAACATGGCGAGACCGAATGCAACCAGCTGAACTCCTCGTACGTTCTCACATCCGAGCACTGTTATTGCTATATGGTCACAATAGCACTGTACAATTATGTTTGAATTGCAGAAAGGCAACGTGAGAGCATCAAAAACTATGCCCACCATCCATGATGATGGCATCAGCCAGGATATTCCACAAAGCACAGAGGCAGTGCCGTTTGTGAAAAGAACTGGGTAACGGAGTGGAGATATGATTGCAATAAAACGATCAAGGGCCATCACCATCAGGATGAAAGAATGAGTCGCTCCTAAGAAATGAACAAAATACATTTGTGCAAAGCATCCATAAAATGAAATAATGCTGTCATCAAACCAATATTTTGAAATGACTTTTGGCAGAGTAACAGTTCCAAACAGTAAGTCAGTTAATGCCAAGTGACAAAAGATCAGATATGTAGGTTTGTGAAGAGACTTTTCACATTTAACAATCGCTAAAATAAATATATTTCCTACACCTATAGCCAGGAAGAGTATAAAAAGCAGGGCTGACGCAGGTCCATAATACTTCGGTAAAAGTCCAGGAAATCCAAGGATGAAGAAATCATTTATCCTCGTTACATTAGTGTCAAACATAATCAGTTGAATTCCCAAAAAACACCTGTCAAATAAAAAAACACAGCAATTAGAGCATTTTACAAGTTTACAAAAAGGAAAAATAACATGGAGGCATTAACAAGAGACCAAACTACTTCAAATCTGATGGCTATGCAACAAAAAGCAAACAAAGCAAAAGCCACCACAGTGTGATTACAAGTTTCCTGAAGTGTAAATCTCACCTTGTGAAACTCAACACAACTCTGCCTCCACAAGCGGATCTCCACTCATGGGAGCACTGCCACCTAATATCTGTTGAACGCCTTGTTTGGATACTACACTTTATGTAAACAGGCAGATCCCCAGAGGCTCAGTTCCAGTGTGCAGTTCCAGTAAAACAGACTTAATTCAACCCCAGTTATGTTTTAAATCAACTTGATAAGGAAGTATGTTTCATAAAAAATAATTGAAAAGCTGTTGAGCTGTTGAAATCTCTGTCTTGAGAACTTTTAAATGTTTCGTGGTTTTGTTAAGGCCCTCAAAACATTTTGGTAAGTTAGACACCTACATTACCCACAATGCAACGCAACCACTGAGTGACATCACTGGAGGCAATTTATCTGATTACATGCAGCTTGCTCTGGAGCCACAAAAGGCTTTACACCTCTTTGTCCATGTATTCAGTGGTACTCCCCAAGACCTTTAAATATCCTTTAACGTGTATAGCTGTTGGAGTTGTCTTTTAATGCTGCCATGTGTACAGTTTGAAAAGCTCTGACTCAAAACCCTCAGAGGTAAAACATTTTTTAAAAATTGCAGAAAAAGCAATAGTGTAACTGTTAGCACATTTTAATTTAGCAGTGTCATGTATTTATGTTAATATGTCTAATAGGGAAATATCGTGCCAGTGCAGGAAGTTGAAAAAACACAAAGAAGTGGAATTTCATGCCAAAGTCATTCCCAAAGTTGCACTGTGCTGCCTGTGTGAAACACCATAGCTGTGCCACTGCACAGGTGCCAAAAAATGGACATTAACATAATAGAAATTGTAATGCACTACCACTGGCATTGTCATCTATGTCCTGGTTTCTGTTCGCTGAGTACAAGCAAATGTTAGAACTAATTCTAAAATGGTTATCTTTTCTCAAATAGGGTTGTGTTGATATAAGGGAAGTGATGACTGACAGTTTCAATCAATGGTTAATGTGCACTTAACCATAACCTCCTATATAGATAATATAAAGATGAGAAAACCTGAGCGCCTGAGAGAGATTTAAGACTTCAGCTTAGCGACCACTGAATTGCAGCGTTCAAGAAAATTTAAACTTAGACAGCTGAGAAATTGTTTACAAGGACTGACTTGAGAGTTTGCAGCTACTTTAATCAATACTTGTAAAACAGATCAGAAACACAGTACAGACGGAGGAAGTTCTGCTTAAAAATGTGAAACACCTGCTGCTTCTCTAGAGAGTTTGATGACGATTGTAGGGGTAGAAATGATGAATGAATTTGCTGATTTGAATGTTTTTTGTAATTACTGACTATGCTGTTGTGTTTTTTTCCTAAGTTAAGTGGTAACATCAGCCACATAAACTTAAGTATGTACATCAGTAAGCGATCGCTGTTCATAACGGTGGGATGTAAGGCGCTGTTTTTGCTTTGTGTCATCTTAACTTTGAGGCAGTTGAGTCAGTTATAATCACACTGGATGCATACAAGTTCATACAGATTAAATGAATAAAAAAGCGAGCCTTGACTTTGTTACAGTAGAACATTTTAATTAATGACAAAGAGACTGGTTATTTAGGAATTGTTATCGATTTCTTCTGCATTGCTACACCAACACACACACAAACACACACACCATAACATTTCTTTTTGTCTGTTTCTCCTCTTCTCACATTAACCTACACACAAATACCATATCAACATATTAAGACACGATGCTCATCTGATCAGTCTGTCCACGTTCGCCCACGTCGATGAGATCATCTTACATTTTGAGATTATAAAACATATATTTAAACGGAATAAAAAAACACTGGTTGAGACATATTTTTAAACATTAAAAGACAAGTATAATAATATAATTATATCTTAATTGACTATTAACACAAAGATACAGAAAGTGTCAAAACATTTTTGTCAGAGTTGACATTAAATCACTGGGTCGAACATGGCTCGCAATTCTATGGACTTCAATTACAAGTTTTGTTTATTTAAAAAAAAAAACTATGCTCTCATTTTAAATGCAATAGGTTCATTACAACTTTCTAAAGATGTTAAATCACATTCTTTTTCACACAGGTGTCGTTTCTCAGTGCACTAGATGGACATTGACTGATTCTTTTGCACTACTCAAATCTGAGGAAATGGCAACGGTTAAAAGTTGAGGTTCGATGCATTCAGCTGCATCTGTCAGCTTCACATCAGTATGAAAGCTTGATCTCTATGCCGATTTTAGTTCTCCTCAGCCTCTTCATCAACATCTGCTTAATGTCGTGAGTCTTGAAGCAATATATGATTGGATTAACAGCAGGAGGAAGAAGACTATACAGCAGTATCAACAAAATCCGAACATCTAAACTGAAAGAAAAACCAACAGTATTTGCTACATAAACAAAACACCTGGGTAGGTAAAAAAGACATGTAATGAATATTTGTGGCGTACAAGTTGATAAGGTTTTTTTGCGCCCTGCAACATTGGCCATTTTCATAATAACTACAATAATGGAGGTGTAGGAAAAAATAATAAACGCAAGTGGAAGCAAAAGACAAAACATGGCCAAGCACAGAGAAGTGACTGTGACTACTCTGACGTCCTCACCACATGCCTGACTCGTGATAGAAATGTGGTCACAGTAGCACTGGGCGATGACATTTGATTTACAGAAAGGCAGAGTGAGAGCGTGGAGAACAATAGCTACCATCACAGGCAGAGGTATGAACCAAGCAAACCCACAGAGCACAGATATGGTGTCGTTTGTGATTAGGACCGGATAACGTAGTGGAATACATATCGCAATAAATCGATCAAGAGCCATCACCAGCAAGATGAAAGAGGTCACTGATCCCAAATAATGAACAAAGAACATCTGTGTAAAGCACCCATAAAATGAAATAAAGCTGTGATCAAACCAGTATTTTGATATGATCTTCGGGAGAGTCACAGTGCCAAATGTTAAGTCGTTCAGTGCCAGGTGACAGAAGACCAGATACGTCGGTTTTTGCAGGGACTTCTCATAGGCAACAAATGCTAAAATGAAAATATTTCCTACTACAATAGACAGGTAGATGAATAAAAGGAGAGCTGACACAGGTCCATAATAATGAGGTAAAAGTCCTGGAAATCCAAGGATGGAGAAACTTCTCATCCTTGTAAAATTGGTGATCATAATTTGAGTTTACAATGAGAATCTGTCAGATGCAAAACATGAAATAAAGACCTGCAAGGCACAAACAATGATTAGACCTTAGAAGATGTTAATTGCAGAATGTAACATTAACATACCACATCACTGAACAGACACATACAGTATATCTAAAAGCAGTATATCTCATGACTGTTGTGCTCTGCTATATGCAGTTTGAATACAGGTCTTGTTTTCCCACTGCAATGAATGGATGCCAGGCAATATCAGCCTTTTATCAAGTTCATCATATCCTCAACGGATCATGATGCGATTCAAAGAGTCACGTGTTGTTTTTTATCTTTCCAATCATGAGTGCAACTTGAGGAACACATCAAAACAGCATGAAAACAACGCATGCATGAACTTCTAATATATGAATGTGTAGGTAAAGTAAAAAATATTGGTAAAGAAAAAAATTAGGAAAGTGATATCAATAGAGGACACACCAACACTCATTTGCATCATTTATTTTAGTTTTGATCTGCACATCATTAAAAAGACATAAGTCATCGTTACAAGTTAGCTTGTGTTTCAGCCAGAAAATGCATTTAAACAAATGCCATCAAAAGTATGTTCGTATTCGACTACTGTGCTTTGCACAAGCAAGTACATTCTGTAGCAAATGCAATCATGCCTGGATTACATTCTTTTTTATAAACATAATGAGGAAACTATTGTATTGAAAGTATGTGGCAGATGTTCTCTGTCAACATATTTCATTTTTCAACATAAAGCATTATTTTTTATAGTTATGATTATCTAACTCAAAGCTCTGATTAAGTCCTGGGAATCCAAGTATCGTGAAGTCTTTGACTGTTGTTATGTTCATATCAATCATTATAGTATATGTGTCAAAATAGTGGAAAAAATGTACAAGATTGTAAATGGTCATCGTCATCATTCAGACATTATTAAGACATCCAGTTTCTTTCCTGTTGCCTTTTGAAGGGTAATTTTTTAGTTAAAGAGCTTGGAAGCAAATGACAAACCTGAGAATCAAAGTGGCACTACATCCTCATCCAAACACAACTCTATACAGCATCTTACACCGATCAGGCATAACATTATGACCTGACCACCTGCCTAATATTGTGAAGGTTCCCCTTGTCCAGCCAAAACAGCTCTGACCTGTCAAGACATGGACTTGGGGTGGTGCATGTCGAGTGGCATTCACATGAATGCCAGCACCCAAGGTTTCCCAGCAGAACATCGCATTGTGATGAGATGATCAATGTTATTCACGTCACCTGTCAGTGGTTTTAATGTTGTGGCTGATCGGTGTATATACTATATGCTTCTCAGAGAATGATGTTATCATCATCAGTCATCATGACTCTGTCTCTCTGCTGCCACTCTGTCAGTTGCTGTCTCCCTCTCTTGTGTAATATCATATTATTCATGATCATTTTTGAATACGATAAAAATAAATCATATTGTGGTAATGGCAGTTTTTCGAAGTGATAACATAATACCATAAGACACAGCAACAACAAGCATGAAGGCAAAAGTAATACCATTTTTCAGACCAATATTAGTGTGTTATTTAAAAACAGGTAAATCTGCCATACACAGTCAGTTTCTTTCCTTTTGCTTCCTTTACCATTGTCAGTAGATGAGTTAGCTTTTAAGTTTTTTTTATTCTAGTGTGTCACGTAGAAAGCTACACTTTGACCTACAGACGTGGGTTAAAACACAAACACAACATTCAAGAGGACACACAACAGTCAAGCTTTTAAGGCAAATCAAGTCTGTCGTGAATATTAGGCAAAGAAAGCTGCTGCCAATTATTTTGCGGGTACTTTTTACGCCATTGAACCTACGATTTTTGTTGTGCGCTGAGTGGTTTCCATACCATACGATAAAACAAAAGGTTGAAATCAACTCAGTGAAAGATCTATAAAATAAAAGCATCAAAGTCTTGTCCACATTAAAAGTAATCTCTCTGTGCAGGAAGTAAAGTTTGCAGGCCCTTTTTGCATATTGCAGTTGAAAACAGCAACAATATGAAACCACTACTGCTTGTCTCTAGTCGTGCACCGCCATCTACACACACCAGATATCTGACAGAACAATGATCAAAACAAAAGCCAGATGTTAGTGGATGTTAGTGATTCTTTTATCCAGGGTGAAAGGGGATAATATTGCATTGCATTACATCACATTTTATCCTCTGGCTACAGTCCAATACAGAAGAAAAAGATGGATAGAACTGAACAAACTTACGGGACTCCTGATAAACAGAAGACTGATAGAATGTATTAATCATTCATATACATTTTATTTTATTTATTGTGCAATAAATATACAAGAAAGAGGTTTGAAATATACCTGCATTTTATTTAACCTATTTTTAGCTCCCCTTTTTGCACATGTGTAACATTCATGATACACTCCAATCCACATGACAACTTGGCAGGTCTCTACAGGAATTGTTGGGGTCAATATGACCATGTTTTACCTAACCATGACTTATGTTTTGTTTTATTCAACATCCACGTATTGAACAGAAGAAGCTTTTAGTCTCCCTGGAACACTGGATTTAAATTGAGAACTGTTTTAAAATGACATGGTTATGAACCTTTCGTGCCTTAACGAAGCGCGATGGCTGCTAAAAAAAGAAATGAGAAACACTGAATAATGCATTCATTTATCAGTTGCTTGTAGCTGAAACTTTTTGTGAAACTGTGCATCTGTTGAATTGCTTCCACAAACTTTCTCTCATGTCTTTTGCTCTTAAGCAGTAAATGAGTGGATTAATCATGGGGGGGCAAAGGCTATACAGCATGATTATTACAATTCGTGCATCAGCACTGAATGTAATGCCGACATTGCTGGCTAAATAAACAAAACATCTGGGTAAATAATACAGTGAAATTATAATCAGTTGAGCACTACAAGTGGACAGAGTTTTGAGACGACCTTGTGAATTAGCTATCTTGAATACATTTATAATTATACAGCAATATGAGAAAATTATAAAAGCCAGAGGTCCTAGGAGTGAAACCATTGCAACTGCAAAAGCAGGACGAGCATAAGGGGTCCTGTCAGTGCATGCCAGCATTGTTATACCAATATGATCACAGTAGCAATGATTGATTATGTTCGAAGCACAGTAAGGAAGAGGGTACGCTCTAATCACTAACATTGAAGGGGCTGCCTTGGCAACAACCCACGCAGTGACACTGAGAATGTGGATGGTTGAGTTTTTAAGAAGAAATGGATATCTAAGAGGATGGCAGATAGCCAGATACCTGTCCAACGCCATGAGGAAGAGAATAAAGGAATTCACCGTGCCAAGATAGTGAACAAAGTACATCTGGACAAAGCAAGCAGTGAATGAAATGGTGCCTGATTGAAACCAATACTTACTGATGATCTTAGGTAAAGTGGTTGTGCTAAAGAGAATGTCGCATGCACACAGGTTTAGAATTATGTAATACATCGGCTTATGGAGGCTGCGGTCGGTTGCAAATAAAAAAAGAATTGTCGCATTGCCCGTCAAAGTTAGGAAATAAACAAAGAACAATACAGCTGAGGCGAGGCCGTGATACTCTGGATGAAGTCCAGGGAATCCAGTCAGGATGAATTCAGTCACAGTGCTTTGATTTCCCGCTGGCATGATGGAGGAGAAATATCACCTTTGACAGGAAATATGGAGGCAGTGATAAAACATGTTAGATAAAACACTTCATCCCAACACATTTAAACAATGCCAATACTTAAAGAGTATTATTTATCTGATGTGTGATTCATTTTCTTTGCACTAAGTAATAACTGTTATGCATTAAAATACTAATTATTCAAGTAAACTGTGCCTAACTCTTCTATGAAGGCTTTAGCTGTGTCTATCAGTTTTCCTGGGACTCAACCTTTAACATGTACCTCTCTCAAACACTATGTCAGCATACTCTGATTCACCTGCGGATTCACCTCTTTAAAACACTTCTTGCAGCCTACCTTGTGATAGCATCACAGTATCCACCTGTTTTTATTCTCTGTGGATCACTAACAGTCAGCCAAATAATATCTCTAAACCCAATCCAATCACCAGAATGAATGGCATAGGCACAAAAAACACTTGGTTAGGCTTAGGAAAAGGTCATGTTTTAGCTTAAAATACCTCTTTTGGTCGCCACAAACACAGTTTGAGATGTCCTGAGGTCTCGTCAAAAACACCCTGGTTCGATTCTGGCCTGTGACACTTTGCTGCATGTCTTCCCCTTGCTTCATCCCCCCTTTCCTGTCATAGCTGTCCTATTGCAATAAAGGCTAAAAGCCAAAAAATAAAATAAACAAACACTGCTGGAGATGTAACAACTTCACGTCAAAAATATCTGTTTTTTTGTCGCCACTAACGAGGCTGGAAGTTGTCCTGAGGTCTCATTTGAAATATATAGAGGTGTAATGTTGAAATGCTGTGGTACTTCATCAAAAATGTCCAGTTGTTTCACAAATGTTAAAAACGCAGTCTTGAACTGCAGTCACTGGCCTGGCAGCGTCCTCCATTCTTATAAACATGTAATGTGAACATGATATGACACATTTTGTAGAAAAGTCAATATGTTATGTAGCCTATGAAATGAATTGCAAACATTTGATCCTCAATGTGTATCATTCTGTAATTAAACATTCACACTAATTTTCTCTTCTCAGTTAATGTTAATATCCTTCTTTTGTGAACAAAATTATAATAATATATTACTTCTACTTAACAATTATGACAGTAATTAACATTACATTGTTCAGTGGTGACTTCACGTATGTGCTATGCAATGGAAGGAACACTCCCCTCATGATGTCTAATTGGAAGAACCATTAATCTAATAATGCTAATAGATTATAAATCTCACAGGAGTAAACAACTACACTTTAATAACACCCCAATGTGTACATAAATTGATACTGAGATAGGAGCGTTAATATCCCCAGAGTTTAATGGTAGTCTCTCAGCACATAGCACGTGTAAAATCTGAGTGGATGGCTTTAACCCCTAAAGGTTAAAGGGAACGATTATCATTAAAAACTGTTTTTTGTCAAGTTGTTATTGTGATTTATGTAGATTTCTTTGAGTAGTTGTTGTTTTAATATAGGTAATGTAATGACAAATACCTGTCAGGGTGGCAGGTGGTGTATGTGGTATTTAACATTAGTATCATCTATCTGAAGATGATTTCTTACTCTGCCTGTGTTTTGTCTATGTGAACATGTTTTCCGCGGCGTGTTAACAAGCTCATAACCTTTCTAACTCTCTCTCTGTGGACACCTTTTTAAAAAGCAGATCAAGACCAACTTTTTATACTTGCTTGTGTTCAGTTCTTTTTAGTATCTTTTTATATTTTGAGCTGCTTTCTTAGCGTCTACATTTCATGTCCTTTATTGTGAAGCACTTTTGAAATCTGCTTTTGAAAGGTCAAAGACAAGTTGGGAATGAGACTCAAAAATCTACTTTTCTTGCTTATAGGACCTTTAACTTGATTGACAAAATATAAGAAATATCAAGATATATTTGGTTTTGGGGCATTTTTCATTACTTTCTAATACAAACACACAAGATTATTATGATAATCCAAGTAATAACTACAATAACTGTCGGTGTAGAGACAAATTTCACAAGTGCTTATTTTTGTGAACAAAACTTCCTGGCATTTTGCAGCACTGATTTTTTGCCTTTTCCAAAACAGTTTAGCGGAGATATCAGTTCATGTGAAAATAATATTAAAATGTTAAAGTTTGCTAAAAGAAGTCAAAAGAAAAGAACTGGTTCAACAGAAGACGTGAAACACATTGTTTGGAACAGGTGAGTGCAAGTCTGAGGAAAACAACATTGCATAAGACTGTTTTGAGATGAGAATTCACCAGGGCACTAAGACACACACAGAGGCCTACACTAACATACACACTTTAATCACACACTTGAGACCATTATTGACATGAGACACTAATTAGCTTCCTCTTGGAACTTAGAGTGTCAGCGGACTAAAAGAGTTGTCACTCTGCTTCTAAGACTAAACTTTTGAATGGTAAAGAAACATCAATAGATTGTTCATTACTTGTACATAAACAATCCAGGCTACTAAAGTTATATAGGTTAGATTAGGTCAGATGTTAGTTTTGAAGCTGTCAAAGTACATGTTGGATCAATATTCACTTAAAAAAAAAATGAATGAAGCAGCGGCCAGTACTCAGAACTTTCTTTGTCCAGTTAACTAACTATTCAAAAGAACGTGAGAAAACGGTGTTCCATCATGGTTTATTCATGCCTTGCGTAGGATTCATTTCCTTCACTGTTTCTTTAATTCTAAATATTTAACAAATATATGCTGCCTGTGAGCACTCAGCCACCACAGGCTGGCAGCCAGAACTCTTTTGAGCACTCCAGGTCTTTCTTGTGCTATAACGAGCACAAGAAAGTGAACCCTTCTTTTGAGACTGGTTTGGGTCTGGTTATTGGTCCCTGATTCCAGGATGGTTCTCCGTTTTAATGATTTGATTATTCTTTTTTTTTTTATTAATTTGCATTAATTTAATTTGAATAATTACTAACGATAATTATTAAAATTTAATGACCACACCTGCCATACCATTTTTCCAACAATAGTGCCCCATGTGAGGCCACTAGGGCTGTAACGATTCATCGAGTTACTCGAGTTACTCGATTACAAAAATTGGTCGAGGCAAAAACTCTGCCTCGAAGCGTCGTTAAATTCCTATGACGCGCAGGGATCTTGAATGTTCCACACGGACCGTTGTTACTACTGCGTAAAGTGCCGTACACGGACACAGAGAGCCATCGTCGGAGAGCCTCTCCGGGCGCATGAAAGATTTTTTAAGTGTCCGTCACTCCGTCGAGGGGAAACGGAGACGGCAAGGGCTGTGATTGGTCCTCTAAACTCACGTCCTCACGCTGGTTCTCCAGCAGCCCGGGGGGGATTGCATTGCGTATCCGCCACAACGACGGAGAACTGCGAAGGCTCGAGATGACATGCCAGAGCAGAATCAGTTTGTGCCTTGTTAAAAAACGTAGATATGATATCTGCTTTACAGACAGTTGAGACCGACGTGACATGTTCTCTCTCTGTGTCTGTCTGTAAGTGTGTGTGCACGTGTGTTTGTTTACGTCGGTCCGGAGCTCCTCCCTTCGTAAAACAGAGCGGAGGAGAATTGTAGATGCGCGACGATGAAGAAATTATTAATTAAACGAACACGGTCCGGACCGGTTCTATAGGAAAAGTGACCTTAAATGACTTCTGTTGTGATTTGGTGCTATGTATAACATAAAATCATATATAACACAGCATGCGTGCACACACATAGGTTGCTAGGTTACCATAGCAAATAGGCCTATCCCAGAGATTATATATTATTTGTTAGTAGGTGGTTAGAAGGTGCAATCCCTTTTTGTAATGTTGTATAAGACAACACTAAGGCAAAATTGCCTACTATTTAAGTTTGTATTGATTCATAGTGTTACATGTTATACATGTTTTACAGTAAGTTGAAACTGTATTGTTATTTAATTGTTTGCACTTGCACTAAATGGGTAAATTGCAATAAAGTTTTGGAGCCAAATGTTGGAGTTGTAAGAAATACCTCTGTTTTTTTAAGAAATAAAAGCCAAATGGTTGATCATTTTACAGCCACATCATTTTCGTCATGCATTATTTGTTTTGGTTGTTTAAAAATGCAAAAAAATATATATATACGATTAATCGATTAATCGATCGATAAAGTGCTAGATTAATCGATTCCAAAAAGAATCGATAGCTACAGCCCTAGAGGCCACCTTGAACCAGACGTATTGAAATATTTATACACAATGAATCCAGAATTATTCATTTTAATTTTTCAATGTTTTTTTTGTGGAATTTTTAAAAAATATTTAGGAAATTAAGCTCTAATTACTCACCAAATATATTCAATTGTGGTTTGTAGATTGCTGTAGTGTAGTAGTGGTTAGTTTTTTTGTTTTGTTTTTTCAGATCTGGTGGCTCAATGATCATTTCAATTCTGTGTTTTTATTGCTTTATTCTTCTTTTTATTTCAATGTATTATTGTGTGTATTGCTGTTTTGTGCTGTATGTGCCATATAAGCTCCTTAACGCCTAAAGTTACCTTGGGATTATTAAAGTGTCTGTCTGTCTATAATCAGCTGATCTCAATATCCAATGTGATTGGATGATGGGTCCACCCAATGGAAGGTTTCTGTCCTGGTGAGCCTTAAAACCATAAATCCTGACCAGATGTCTGGTACACTTGCTTTGAAAGGAGTTTTTTCATCAACTACCTTTTTCATCAACTGCATTTTGTTCATCTTGATCTTTTGTTAAGTATGCCTTCACACAACGCTTCAATCAAAGTCACAGCATTTATTCTGGGTGGTTTTGAAACAACCCAAAGGCCTTTTGTAGTCGGTGTGTTTATGTTGATTACATTTATTGTAGCTGTTCTAGCCAATATGGTAAACATTGTTGTCATTTGTAATGACAAGAGACTGCACAAACCGATGTTTCTTCTGATTTGCAACCTTGCTGTTGTTGACATACTGTGCATCACCAGTGTCAGTCCAACAATGATTGGGACTCTTCTTGCTGGTGTTAATACTATATCCTATGTGCCATGTGTAGTGGAAATGTTTACTCACCATGTGGGAGGGGTGATGGAGATGTTTGCTTTAGCAGTAATGGCATTCGATCGATTGATTGCTGTCAGCTGTCCTTTTCAGTACAACAGTTATTTAACAAACGTGCGCACCATTCTACTTGTATATATGCTGTGGATTGCTGCCTGTGGTTTTGTGGCTGTAATGCCTGCAACTGTGCTCCCTCTCCCTCACTGCCACACAAAGCTGGTATACAGTTTCTGTGACTACGCTGCTATACTGAGAACTACTTGCGCTGACCTCGGTTACTATTTCAATATAATAACTGTCATATCATTCTTTCTCTTATTTTTCACTTTCTCTCTTATTGCTTTGTCATACTTTTTCATTGCATATTTTGTGAAATTATCCTCATCAGAAGAAAAAAGAAAAATGGGCAGCACTTGTTTGAGTCACTTGATCGTGGTAGTGTGTTTTTACCTTCCACTGTTCATCCGCATTGTCTTGACCAGAATGGGTGTGTCATTAACTCATGAGCAACGCAATGGCTTATCAGTCTGGTCTTACATCGGCCCACCTTCAGTGAATCCTTTCGTCTACAGTTTAAGGACAAAAGAAATTAGATATAGGGTTTGGAACATTTTCAAAAGAGTTGACATATCTTAGTGTGTTGTTGTGAACTGTAAATTTATGTTCTTTAAAATGTTGCCTCCTGTAGTGTTCTTTAAAGTGTTTAAATTGCTAAAATTCATCCATACATTTGTGTAACTGTTTGTTATAATAATTATTCATCATTCATAATTAATCACTATTCTATATGTCATCCTTAATGGATAATTTGATCCTTTTCTGTGCCATAAAATGAACATTTTGGGTTTGGACTGGAAAGGTATAACTTGCATTTTCATTATTTTAAATCATTTATTTTAATGACAATCCAGAGTCAGAATTATTGCTCATAAAATATTAAATAATAAAATAATTGTTGGTTAAAGCCCTTCAACAAAAGCTAATTGCATATTGGTTGCACACTGAAATTGATCACACACCAACCATTTTTAACTTGCCAGTTATTGATTATTTTTTTGTATTTCTTCTACCTCAATTTTGTGCTAATTTAAAATTTCTTTGTCCAGTTTGCTCATTTTTCCTGTGTCAAGCATGGGTGTCCTCCAGGTGCTAGAATAGCCCAAAGACTTAAGGTCAACTGGAAATGCTAAATTGACCATTAATGTGATTCTGAATCAGAAATACTTTATTATCCCCCAGGGGAAATTGTTTGTGTTACAGCTGCTCCCATTCAAAGTTCAAAATATGCAGAAAAAATAATAATAGTAATAATAATAATATCAATATCAACAAAAACAAAAACAAAAATACAAGAAATGTACATATATACAGAGCAATAATGCCACACTCAGAGCGAGGAATTAAGCAGATTGATAGCCACAGGCAGAAATGATTTCCTGTGGCGCTCTGTGGTGCATCTTGGTGGGATCAGTCTAGTGCTGAATGTACTCTTGTGGCTGACCACCACGTCATGGAGTGGATGAGAGCCATTGTCCAAGATTACATGTAACTTGGACAGCATCCTCCTCTCTAACACCACCGTCAGAGAGTCCAGCTCCACTCCTACAACGTCACTGGCCTTGCGGATCACTCTGTTCAACCTTTTTGCGTCCGCTACCCTCAGCCTGCTTCCCCAGCACACAACAGCATATAGTATAGCACTGGCCACCACAGACTCATAAAACATCCTGAGCATGGTCCGGCAGATGTTGAATGAAGTGGAATATAGCTGTGTTACCCCTTTGACAGACTGCGTCCTGTCCAGGTTGTACCAGACCACTTGCTCAAAGCAGGCTGGGACAGGTTCTGAACAGGGCTAGAAGATTAGAAACTTCTGCAACTTAGAGAAAGATATCACTGATGCATAATGAATTACTGGTTACATGACCAACAAGCACAAGCTTAGAACTTTTTTGACCATACCTTCATGTCTAAAAGAAAAGTTTAACACTTTTCAAGGCTATCATATTGGCTTTTGAGACAATCCCCCCTTGAGCGAAAATGCATTAGTTGCCACAGTGCCTCTGGAATGCCTTCCCTGCCTTCACCTTCCTGCTGCCACTCTCAGAGAGAGTCCAGGTGGAAGAGGCCTCATTCCCTGAGGCTTAAGCTGAGGCTTTCCAGTGGAGAGGTGAGCCACCAGGAGTGAAGTATCCAGGAGAGGGTCACCCCAATTACACGTGCACACACATCCCACACACACATGTGAAGGATCACACCCAGGGTTGACAGCACAGCACAGCACACGGAAGGGGAGACCACCACCGGAGGACACCAACTCCCACCACTTTAGGCTCTCAACTTCTAAAACAGAAGGGAACAAAATACAAATTAGTGGGACATCATTCATACAAATAAACAAAACACTGTATTACATTAACTAACTGCTGCAAAAATAACGAAAGAAATAAGATGCAGTTAACAGAATAAACACAAAACCAGATTAATGGTTGGGGACTAAGCAGCTAGGTATGGGTAAATAAGAAAACAAAAACAAACTGAATAAGATTAAGGAAATATACAGACTCAATTACACAGAACAATATTAAATGGGGTTAAAGGCAGCAAGCCAGTTAAAAATTAAACAAAACAAAATGGAGTTAAGCCCCACTGGCATCACTATACTAAAATGGCCAAAACTAAAATATCTAGGGACTAGATGAGCAATCCGTCATCAAGCAAAAGCCACAGTGAGCAAAGTAACAGTAGGCAAAGCCAGGGTGAGCAAAGTAACAGTAGGCAAAGCCACGGTGAGCAAAGTAGCGGTAGGCAAAGCAGCAGCATAGTTACAGGTGAGCCAGAGTAGCTGCTACACTTCTGGCTGCTGAACACAGACCCGCGGTCCCAATCCGGCCGTGGTTATGAGCCTGGGGAGGGGGAGCAGATGAGAGCCTTCAGGTGCTATTCCACCACTGAGCGAATACCAGCTGCGATCGGTGAGCGTCATGGCTGAGGAGGGGGAGAAGGTCCACGGCACCTGCTACAGCAACGGGCGCACCAAAAATTAGGTATGCTACGGCAACAGCAATTGAGAGCAAAAACACTCAGGACCATGCAAACCAGAGCAGAACACAACAAGGCTCTGTTCTGCTACACAAAGTAATACTCATTCTAGCACCGTTTTTGCATTTTAATGACCTTAATTTTGCAGTACCTTCACTGTTATTCACCTTACATTTCAACTGTCTCCCTTTGTACATTACAATAACAGCTCAGTTCTGGTGGCCCAACTGTCATTTCAATTCTATGTTTTTATTTTCATTTATTATTGTATGTATTGGTGTTTTTGTACTGTATGTGCCATATAAGCTTCTTAATGCCTAAATTGACCTTGGGATCAATAAAGTGTCTGTCTGTCTATCATCAACTGGTCTCAATATCCAATGTGATTGGACGATGGGTCTGCCCAATGAAAAGTTTCTGTCCTGGTGAGCCTTAAAACCATAAATCCTGATGAACTGTCTGGTGAACTCTATTGTTAGTTAACTCTGTCGTTAGTTGTTATGAAAGAAGTTTGATAGGGCTCAGTGACTTTTGTAAACAGTTGAAAATGATTTGCAATAGGTTGAAAGATCTGGGTTTGTAAGGAGTTGTTTCATCAACTGCATTTTGTTCATCTTGATCTTTTGTTAAGTATGCCTTCACACAACGCTTCAATCAAAGTCACAGCATTTATTCTAGGTGGTTTTGAAACAACCCAAAGGCCTTTTGTAGTCGGTGTGTTTATATTGATTACATTTATTGTAGCTGTTCTTGCCAATATGGTAAACATTGTTGTCATTATTAATGACAAGAAACTGCACAAACCGATGTTTCTTCTGATTTGCAACCTTGCTGTTGTTGACATACTCTGCACCACCAGTGTCAGTCTAACAATGATTGGGACTCTACTTGCTGGTGTTAATACTGTATCCTATATGCCATGTGTAGTTCAGATGTTTATTATGCATGTGGGAGGGGTGATGGAGATGTTTGCTTTAGCAGTTATGGCATTCGATCGATTGATTGCTGTCAGCTGTCCTTTTCAGTACAACAGTTATTTAACAAACGTGCGCACCATTCTACTTGTATATATGCTGTGGATTGCTGCCTGTGGTTTCGTGGCTGTAATGCCTGCGACTGTGCTCCCTCTCCCTCACTGCCACACAAAGCTGATATACAGTTTCTGTGACTACGCTGCTGTACTGAGAACTACTTGCGCTGACCTTGATTACTATTTCAATATAATAACTGTCATATCATTCTTTCTCTTATTTTTCACTTTCTCTCTTATTGCTCTGTCATACTTTTTCATTGCATATTTTGTGAAATTATCCTCATCAAAAGAAAAAAGAAAAATGGGCAGCACTTGTTTGAGTCACTTGATCGTGGTAGTGTGTTTTTACCTTCCACTGTTTATCCGCATTGTCTTGACCAGAATGGGTGTGTCATTAACTCATGAGCAACGCCATGGATTAACAATCTGGTCCTACACTGGCCCACCTGCAGTGAATCCTTTCATCTACAGTTTAAGGACAAAAGAAATTAGAAATAGAGTTTCGAACATTTTCAAAAGAGTAGACATATCTTAGTGTGTTGTTGTGAACTGTAAATTTACGTTCTTTAAAATGTTGCCTCCTGTAGTGTTCTTTAAAGTGCTGTGCTAAAATTCATCCATACATTTGTGTAACTGTTTGTTAAAGTGTAACTAAACCCCCAAACCACTCCGCTCTGTTGGAGGCTGCACAGAGTGACTGGACGTGTCTTAACTGCTACTGGAGCCCCGCCCACAATCAAGGCATTTTTTTAGTTTCAAGCCTAGATGCACCTCAGCCAAAACCTAGGGGTTTAGTTACACTTTAAACTTTATGTCAATAAACTGTGTGCCAATGATGTCTATGATATATTATTATTGTAGACAGAAAATTCATAGGCACATCAGATGCATGTCTCAGAAAAATCTCAACATATTAGAGCTGCAATGATGAGTTGATTAAAATTGTTAATAATTATTAATCATTCATAATTAATCATTATTCTATATGCCATCCTTAATGGATAATTTGATCCATTTCTGTGCCATTAAATGAAGGTTTTGGGTTTTGGATTGAGGTTCAAGGCATTTGGGGGAATCCACCTTGGACTGGAAAGGTATAACTTGCACTTTTTTTTATTTTGAATCATTTATTTTAATGACAATCCAGAGTCAGAATTATTGCAAATAAACTATTGAACATAAAATAATTGTTGGTTAAAGCCCTTCAACTTGAGCTAATTGCATATTGGTTGCACACTGAAATTGGTCACACACCAACCATTTTTAACTTGCCAGTTATCGATTTTTTTTGTATTTCTTCTAATTCAGTCTTGCGTTAACCTAAATTTTCTTTGTCCAGTTTGTTCATCTTTACCGTGTCAGCATGGGTGTCCTCTAGGTGCTGGAATAGCCCAAAGACTTCATTAAGGTCAACTGGAAATGCTAAATTGACCATTGATGTGAATGATGTGGGATGCAGTTGTGTGTACCCCTTTGACAGTCTACGTCCTGTCCAGGTTGTAACGGACCACTTGCTCAAAAGCATGCTGGGACAGGTTCTGAACAGGGCTAGAAGATTAGAAACTTCTGCAACTTAGAGAAAGATATCACTGATGCATAATGAATTACTGGTTACATGACCAACAAGCACAAGCTTTGACAGAGAACTTTTTTGACCATACCTTCATGTTTAAAGGGAAAGTTTAACACTTTCCAAGGCTATAATATTGGCTTTTGAGACAATCCCCCCTTGAGCGAAGATGCATCAGTGGCCGCAGTGCCTCTGGAATGCCTCCCCTGCCTTCACCTTCCTGCCGCCACTCCTACAGAGAGTCCAGGTGGAAGAGGCCTCACCCCCAGGGAAGGATGGGTGGTGAACGATCTGGTTCTCTGCAATTGCATCTTTTGAGGACACCCCTGGGAGAGGCCTGCTGGACAACAGACCAGCTCTTTGTCTGTTACAAACCTAACTTGGACTGTCATTGACTGATGTAAGCCCTCTGCACAAGCTGCGTTTGAATCTGTTCATACATATATCTTCAATTGCATTTAATTGATATCATCCAAAGTAAAACTCATTCTAGCAATGTTTTTACAGTTTAATCACCTTAATTTTGCAGTACCTGCACTGTTATTCACCTTACATGTCAACTATCTCGCTTTGTACATTACAGTAACAGCTCACATCTGGTGGCTCAATGATTATTTCAATTCTGTGTTTTTATTCTTATATTCTTGTCTTTATTTCCATTTATTATTGTGTGTATGGGTGTTTTTGTATTGTATGTGCCATATAAGCTTCTTAATGCCTAAATTACCTTGGGATCAATAAAGTGTCTGTCTGTCTATCATCAACTGGTCTCAATATCCAATGTGATTGGACGATGGGTCCGCCCAATGAAAAGTTTCTGTCCTGGTGAGCCTTAAAACCCTAAATCCTGACCGGCTGTCTGGTGAACTCTGTTGTTAGTTAACTCTGTTGTTAGTTGTTGTGAAAGCAGTTTGTCAGAGCTCGGTGATTTTTGTAAACAGTTGATAATGATTTACAATGTGGTGAAAGATCTGGGTTTGTAAGGAGTCGTTTCATCAACTGCATTTTGTTCATCTTGATCTTTTGTTAAGTATGCCTTCACACAACGCTTCTATCAAAGTCACAGCATTTATTCTAGGTGGTTTTGAAACAACCCAAAGGCCTTTTGTAGTCGGTGTGTTTATATTGATTACATTTATTGTAGCTGTTCTAGCCAATATGGTAAACATTGTTATCATTTTTAATGACAAAGGACTGCACAAACCGATGTTTCTTCTGATTTGCAACCTTGCTGTTGTTGACATACTGTGCATCACCAGTGTCAGTCCAGCAATGATTGGGACTCTACTTGCTGGTGTTAATACTGTGTCTTATGTGCCATGTGTAGTTCAGATGTTTATTATGCATGTGGGAGGGTCGATGGAGATGTTTGCTTTAGCAGTTATGGCATTCGATCGATTGATTGCTGTCAGCTGTCCTTTTCAGTACAGCAGTTATTTAACAAACGTGCGCACCATTCTACTTGTATATATGCTGTGGATTGCTGCCTGTGGTTTCGTGGCTGTAATGCCTGCGACTGTGCTCCCTCTCCCTCACTGCCACACAAAGCTGATATACAGTTTCTGTGACTACGCTGCCATACTCAGAACTACTTGCGCTGACCTTGGTTACTATTTCAATATAATAACTGTCATATCATTCTTTCTCTTATTTTTCACTTTTTCTCTTATTGTTCTGTCATACTTTTTCATTGCATATTTTGTGAAATTATCCTCATCAGAAGAAAAAAGAAAAATGGGCAGCACTTGTTTGAGTCACTTAATCGTGGTAGTGTGTTTTTACCTTCCACTGTTTATCCGGATTGTCTTGACCAGAATGAGTGTGTCATTAACTCATGAGCAACGCCATGGATTAACAATCTGGTCCCACATCGGCCCACCTGCAGTGAATCCTTTCATCTACAGTTTAAGGACAAAAGAAATCAGATATAGGGTTTGGAACATTTTCAAAAGAGTTGACATATCTTAGTATGTTGTGAACTGTGAATTTACGTTCTTTAAAATGTTGCATTCTTTTGTGGTCTTTATAGTATCGTTCTACAATTCATCTATACATTTAACTGTTTGTTAAATTTTATGTCAATAAACTGTGTGCCAATGATTTCGATGATATCATCATTGCAGACAGAAAATTCATACACACATCAGATGCATGTCTCAGAAAATTCTCAACATATTAGAGCTGCAATGATGAGTTGATTAAAATAGATAATAATTATTAATCATTCATAATTAATTATTATTCTATATGTTATACTTAATGGACAATCTGATCCTTTTCTTTGCCATAAAATGATATTTTTTAGGTTTTGAATTGAGGCTCAAGGGATTTGGGGAAATCCACCTTGGACTGGAAAGGTATAAGTTGCATTTTTATAATTTTAAATTATTTTTTTTAAATGACAATCCAGAGTCAGAATTATTGCTAATAAACTATTGGACATAAAATAATTGTTAGTTAAAGCCCTTCAACATAAGCTAATTGCATATTGGTTGCACACTGAAATTGATCACACACCAACCATTTTTAACTTGCCAGATATTGATTATTTTTGTATTACTCCTAACTCAGTCTTGTGTTTTTCCCGTGTCAGCATGGGTGTCCTCTAGGTGCCGGAATAGCCCAAAGACTTAGTTAAGGTCAACTGGAAATGCTAAATTGACCATTGATGTGAATGAAGTAGGATGTAGTTGTGTGTACCCGTTTGACAGTCTGCATCCTGTCCAGGTTGTACCGGACCACTTGCTCAAAGCATGCTGGGACAGGTTCTGAACAGGGCTAGAAGATTGAAAAACTTCTGCAACTCAGAGAAAGATATCTCTGATGCATAATGAATTACTGGTTAAATGACCAACAAGCACAAGCTTAGAACTTTTTTGACCATACCTTCATGTTTAAAAGAAAAGTTTAACATTTTTCAAGGCTATAATATTGACTTTTGAGACAACCCCCCTTGAGTGAAGATGCATCAGTGGCCGCAGTGCCTCTGGAATGCCTTCCCAGCCTTCACCTTCCTGCCGCCACTCCTACAGAGAGTCCAGGTGGAAGAGGACTCACCCCCGAGGAAAGATGGGTGGTGAACGATCTGGTTCTCTGCAATTGCATCTTTTGAGGACACCCCTGGGAGAGGCCTACTGGACAACAGACCAGCTCTCTGTCTGTTACAAACCTAACTTGGACTGTCATTTACTGATGTAAGCCCTCTGCAGAAGTCGCTTTTAAATGTGTTCATACATATGTCTTCAATTTGCATTCAATTCATATCATCCAAAGTAATACTCATTCTAGCACTGTTTTTACAGTTTAATCACCTTAATTTTGCAGTAGCTGCACTGTTATTCACCTTACATGTCAACTATCTCGCTTTGCACATTACAATAACAACTCAGATCTGGTGGCTCAATGATTATTTCACTTCTATGGTTTTATTCTTATATTCTTGTTTTTATTTTCATTTATTATTGTGTGTATTGGTGTGTTTGTATTGTATGTGTCATATAAGCTTCCTTAATGCCTAAATTTACCTTGGGATCAATAAAGTGTCCGTCTATAATCAACTGGTCTCAATATCCAATGTGACTGAATGTGAAGATCTTTCTCTGTAAGGAGTTGTTTCAACAACTGCATTTTGTTCATCTTGATCTTTTATTAAGTATGCCTTCACACAACGCTTCAATCAAAGTCACAGCATTTATTCTAGATGGTTTTGAAACAACCCAAAGGCCTTGGTGGTGTGTTTATATTGATTACATTCATTGTAGCTGTTCTAGCCAATATGGTAAACATTGTTGTCATTTTTAATGACAAGAGACTGCACAAACCGATGTTTCTTCTGATTTGCAACCTTGCTGTTGTTGACATACTGTGCATCACCAGTGTCAGTCTAACAATGATTGGGACTCTACTTGCTGGTGTTAATACTGTATCCTATATGCCATGTGTAGTTCAGATGTCCGCTTTCTCCTATTCCAGCTATTGCCCAGCCTTTTGATCACCTGATAATAGATTGTGTTGGCCCATTGCCTTGTTCTAATTCAGGCAGTAAGTATTTGCTGACTGTGATGTGTCAGAATACGAGGTATCCTGCTGCCTATCCCTTGCGAGTCATTAAGACCAAGTCTGTGGTTAAGGCCCTCACACAATTTATTTCCATCTTTGGTATTCCAAAGGTTATACAGAGTGACCGTGGCTCGAACTTCTCTTCCAAGATGTTTTCGCAGGTGTTGCAACAACTCCGTGTCCAACAAAGTCAATCCTCTGCGTACAATACAGAGAGTCAAGGCGCTTTGGAGCGTTTTCACCAGACCTTGAAGGCTTTGTTGCGCAGCTTTTGTGTTCAACTGGGAGGTGACTGGGAGGAGGGGTTACCCTGGCTCCTGTTGGCCGCAAGAGAGGTTGTCCAGGAGAGCACAGGCTTTAGCCCAAACGAATTGGTGTTTGGGCATACTGTGCGTGGGCCGTTAGACTTGCTCTGTGATTCTGTAGGGCTCCCTGAGCCGCCACAGAATATCATAGACTATGTTAATGGTTTCCGGCATCGGTTGTACATGGCTGGGGAGAAGGCTAGGAAATTGTTAGTCTACTCTCAGGTCAAGATGAAACGACTATATGACCGAAAAGCTGAGGTCCGTCAATTTAGTTCTGGTGACCAGGTTCTTGCGCTGCTTCCTGTTGTTAGTTCCCCGTTTCAGGCGAAGTTTCTTGGTCCTTTCACTGTGCTCCGTAAACTGTCTGATTTGAACTACTTGATTGAGACTCCAGGGCGTAGACGGAAAACTCAAGTGTGCCAATAAACCCTATTTCTCCCAGGGGGCACATTCTTCTGTGGCAGGGGGGAGTGTGCAGCCAAGTCCTAGTCCTGCGCTAATGGCTGATACCGTGAGAGGGTATTTGTCTGGTGATGTGGTTGTACCGGATGATGACGGGGTGCTGCCTCCGGATGAATGTTGATTGCGGGGTCGGCTTAAGAACTCTGAAACCCTGTCTAATCTTGAGTCTGTGTGTGGGCATTTGTCTCCTGAGCGCTCTGCTGAACTGTCTGCTCTCATCAGAGGATATCTGTGTCTGTTTAATGATGTTCCTTCACGCACAACACTCATAGATCACGATATTGACGTTGGGGAGGCTGAGCCTATCCGGCAACGTTTTTACAGAGTGTCAGAAAAGAAGCGACAAGTAATGGAGTCTGAGGTTAGGGAAATCCTTGACAATGACATTGCCCAGCCTCCATCATCTGGCTGGGCTTCGCCATGTTTAATCGTGGATAAAGCTGACAACAGCCCCAGGTTTTGTACTGATTATCGAAAGGTTAACAGTGTAACAAATCAAGTTGGTCAAGGCCAGGTTCGTCCGGTACAGGAGAAGGTTGCTGCGATAGAGCGGTACCCTGTACCGGCAACTAAGAAAGATCTAATGCGTTTTCTAGGTCTGGTCAGATACTACCGCAGTTTCTGTAGAAACTTGTCTGCAGTGGTGGCACCTCTGACAGACCTGTTAAAGGCCAAAGCCAAATATATCTGATCAACTTTTTGCCAACAGGCATTTAACAATGTTAAAAGTCTCCTGTGTGCAGCCCCTGTTCTTGCAGCTCCCTGTTTGGAGAGTCCATTTGAACTGCAGGTGGATGCGAGTGATCGTGGAGCCGGTGCTGTGTTGGTTCAATCTGACAGTAATGATGTTCAGCGTTCTGTGAGCTACTTCTCACGAAAATTCAACACTTACCAGTTGAGTTACTCTGTAATCGAGAAGGAAGCACTGGCCCTGGTGTGGGCACTACAACACTTTGAAGTCTATGTCGACTCCGGTGCTCCTCTAGTGGTCTATACAGAACACTAGTAATCTACTAGTGTTTCTTCACTCCAGCTGTGTCACATATGTATAAGCACACCTGCACACATGTCCATACATGTACGATGCATTGGTGTACATACTTTCCCTAGCATACCTGTTAGCATGATAAATAGTACTGCACTTATGATGATTTATTGCGGTGGTGGTAATGGCTCAGGGTTAATTGTGAAGAAGTCGAATTTATTATGTTGTATTGCGGATTGATGGGAATCTGTAGCTTAAAATGTCAGGTTGGATGTTTGGTCGTGGCATCAATTTGTTGATGGTTAGGATGACCAGTAAATGTTAACTCATGAGAACTTTGACTTTTTTATGAGTTGGTCTAATGAAGATTCCCATGTTGTGCTGTTTTCCACCAGGGCACTAGGTGTCTCTCTGTTGTTCTAGTTTCAGGCCGAGTCCAGAGAGGAAGCAGAGCTGGCTGCTGATTGGGTTGCACCAAGGACCCGGTGTAGCCTAACTGTTTAAATCTGAGGAGCTGCCAGTCTTCTCCCTCTCTCTACCCTGATGCCTGCATCCCGCTTGGTGCCTGCCTGACTGCAGGCCAGATGCTGGCTGGGGGCTTCTTGATTATTTGTATTATGCCTCATTTTGCTTAGTTTGTAGATCTACAATTTTATACATCGTCTATTCTGTAAATAAATTATTCAATGTTATTCCACAACCCCTCATGTGTCCTCCTATCTTGTCCAGTTCATGAGCCAGACTGTGACAACAGGCAGAAATGATTTCCTGTGGCGCTCTGTGGTGCATCTTGGTGGGATCACTCTAGTGCTGAATGTACCCCTGTGACTGACCACCACGGCATGGAGTGGATGAGAGCCATTGTCCAAGATTACATGTAACTTGGACAGCATCCTCCTCTCTGACACCACCGTCGGAGAGTCCAGCTCCCCTCCGACAACATCACCGGCCTTGCGGATCACCCTGTTCAACCTTTTTGCGTCCGCTACCCTCAACCTGCTTCCCCAGCACACAACAGCATATAGTATAGCACTGGCCACCACAGACTCATAAAACATCCTGAGCATGGTCCGACAGATGTTGAATAAAGTGGAATGTAGTTGTGTTACCCCTTTGACAGTCTGCGTCCTGTCCAGGTTGTACCGGACCACTTGTTGAAAACATGCTGTGACAGATTCTGAACAAGGCTAGAAGATTAGAAACTTCTGCAACTTACAGAAAGGTATCACTGATGCATAATGAATTACTGGTTACATGACCAACAAGCACAAGCTTTGATAGATAACTTTTTTGACCATACCTTCATGTGTAAAGGAAAAGTTTAACACTTTTCAAGGCTATAACATTGGCTTTTGAGACAATCCCCCCTTGAGCGAAGATGCATCACTGGCCACAGTGCCTCTTCCAGGTGGAAGAGGCCTCATCCTCGGGGAAGGATGGGTGGTGAATGATCTGGGTTCTCTACAATTGCATCTTTTGAGGACACCCCTGGGAGAGGCCTGCTGGACAACAGACCATCTCTCTTTGTCTGTTACAAACCTAACTTGGACTGTCATTGACTGATGTAAGCCCTCTGCCCAAGCTGCTTTTGAATCTGTTCATACATATATCTTCAATTTGCATTAAATGTATATCATCCAAAGTAAAACTCATTCTAGCACTGTTTTTACAGTTTAATCACCTTAATTTTGCAGTACCTGCACTGTTATTCATCTTACATGTCAACTATCTTGCTTTGCACATTACAATAGCAGCTCAGATCTGGTGGCTCAATGATTATTTCATTTCTGTGTTTTTATTCTTATATTCTTGTTTTTATTTTCATTTATTATTGTATTGTTATATAAGTTTCTTAGTGCCTAAATTGACCTTGGGATCAATAAAGTGTCTGTCTGTCTATCATCAACTGGTCTCAATATCCAATGTGATTGGACGATGGGTCCGCCCAATGAAAAGTTTCTGTCCTGGTGAGCCTTAAAACCCTAAATCCTGACCGGCTGTCTGGTAAACTCTGTTGTTAGTTAACTCTGTTGTTAGTTGCTGTGAAAGAAGTTTGATAGAGCTCAGTGATTTTTGTATACAGTTGATAATGATTTACAATATGTTGAAAGATCTGGCTTTGAAAGGAGTTGTTTCATCAACTACATTTTGTTCATCTTGATCTTTTGTTAAGTATGCCTTCACACAACGCTTCAATCAAAGTCACAGCATTTATTGTAGGTGGTTTTGAAACAACCCAAAGGCCTTTTGTAGTCGGTGTGTTTATATTGATTACATTTATTGTAGGTGTTCTAGCCAATATGGTAAACATTGTTGTCATTATTTATGACAAGAAACTGCACAAACCGATGTTTCTTTTGATTTGCAACCTTGCTGTTGTTGACATTCTCTGCACCACCAGTGTCAGTCTAACAATGATTAGGACTCTAGTTGCTGGTGTTAATACTATATCCTATGTGCTATGTATAGTTCAGATGTTTAATATGCATGTGGGAGTGTCGATGGAGATGTTTGCTTTAGCAGTAATGGCATTCGATCGATTGATTGCTGTCAGCTGTCCTTTTCAGTACAACAGTTATTTAACAAACGTGCGCACCATTATACTTGTATATATGCTGTGGATTGCTGCCTGTGGTTTAATGGCTGTAATGCCTGCGACTGTGCTCCCTCTCCCTCACTGCCACACAAGGCTGGTATACGGTTTCTGTGACTATGCTGCTGTACTGAGAACTACTTGTGCTGACCTCGGTTACTATTTCAATATAATAACTGTCATATCATTCTTTCTCTTATTTTTCACTTTCTCTCTTATTGCTCTGTCATACTTTTTCATTGCATATTTTGTGAAATTATCCTCATCAGAAGAAAAAAGAAAAATGGGCAGCACTTGTTTGAGTCACTTGATCGTGGTAGTGTGTTTTTACTTTCCACTGTTTATCCGCATTGTCTTGACCAGAATGGGTGTGCAATTAACTCATGAGCAAAGCCATGGCTTAACAATCTGGTCCTACATTGGCCCACCTGCAGTGAATCCTTTCATCTACAGTTTAAGGACAAAAGAAATTAGAAATAGAGTTTGGACCATTTTCAAAAGGGTTGACATAGCTTAGTGTGTTGTTGTGAACTGTGAATTTTTGTTCTTTAAAATGTTGCCTCCTGTAGTGTTCTTTAAAGTGTTGTGCTAAAATTCATCCATACATTTGTGTGACTGTTTGTTAAACTTTATGTCAATAAACTGTGTGCCAATGATGTCTATGATATATCATTATTGTAGATGGAAAATTCACACGCACATCAGATGCATGTCTCAGAAAAATCTCAACATATTAGAGCTGCAATGACGAGTTGATTAAAATCGATAATGATTATTCATCATTCATAATTAATCATTAGTGGATAATTTGATCCTTTTCTGTGCCATAAAATTAATATTTTTGGGTTTTGGATTGAGGCTCAAGGCATTTGAAGGAGTCCACCTTGGACTGGAATGGTATAACTTGCATTTTCATTATTTTAAATCATTTATTTTAATGACAATCCAGAGTCAGAATTATTGCTAATAAAATATTGAATAATAAAATTATTGTTAAAGTCCTTCAACATAAGCTAATTGCATATTGATTGCACACTGAAATTGATCACACACCAACCGATTTTAACTTGCCAGTTATTGATTATTTTTTTTGTATTTCATCAGAAATCAGAAATACTTTATTATCCATGAAGGGAAAGTGTTGCTGCTCCCATACAAAGATCAGAATATGTGGAAATAATAAAAATAATATCAATATCAACAAAAACAAAACAAAAATACAAGAAATGTACATTTATACAGAGCAATAATGCCACACTCAGAGCAAGGAATTAAACAGATTAATAGCCACAGGCAGAAATTATTTCCTGTGGCGCTCTGTGGTGCATCTTGGTGGGATCAGTCTAGTGCTGAATGTACTCCTGTGGCTGACCACCACGTCATGGAGTGGATGAGAGCCATTGTCCAAGATTACACGCAACTTGGACAGCATCCTCCTCTCTGACACCACCGTCGGAGAGTCCAGCTCCCCTCCGACAACATCACCGGCCTTGCACATCAGTCTGTTCAACCTTTTTGCGTCCACTACCCTCAGCCTGCTGCCCCAGCACACAGCAGCATATAGTATAGCACTGGCCACCACAGACTCATAAAAACATCCTGAGCATAGTCCAGCAGATGTTGAATGAAGTGGAATGTAGTTGTGTTACCCCTTTGACAGACTGCGTCCAGGGTGTACCAGACCAATTGTTGAAAACATGCTGTGACAGGTTCTGAACAAGGCTAGAAGATTAGAAACTTCTGCAACTTACAGAAAGGTATCACTGATGCATAATGAATTACTGGTTACATGACCAACAAGCACAAGCTTTGATAGAGAACTTTTTTGGCTTTTGAGACAATCCCCCCTTGAGTGAAGATGCATCAGTGGCCACAGTGCCTCTTCCAGGTGGAAGAGGCCTCATCCCCGGGGAAGGATGGGTGGTGAATGATCTGGTTCTCTGCAATTGCATCTTTTGAGGACACCCCTGGGAGAGGCCTGCTGGACAACAGACCAGCTCTTTGTCTGTTACAAACCTAACTTGGACTGTCATTGACTGATGTAAGCCCTCTGCACAAGCTGCTTTTGAATCTGTTCATACATTTATCTTCAGTTTGCATTAAATGTATATCATCCAAAGTAAAACTCATTCTAGCACTGTTTTTACAGTTTAATCACCCTAATTTTGCAGTACCTGCACTGTTATTCACCTTACATGTCAACTATCTCGCTTTGCACATTACAATAGCAGCTCATTCTTATATTCTTGTTTTTATTTTCATTTATTATTGTATTGTTATATAAGTTTCTTAGTGCCTAAATTGACCTTGGGATCAATAAAGTGTCTGTCTGTCTATCATCAACTGGTCTCAATATCCAATGTGATTGGACGATGGGTCCGCCCAATGAAAAGTTTCTGTCCTGGTGAGCCTTAAAACCCTAAATCCTGACCGGCTGTCTGGTAAACTCTATTGTTAGTTAACTCTGTCGTTAGTTGCTGTGAAAGAAGTTCGATAGAGCTCAGTGATTTTTGTATACAGTTGATAATGATTTACAATATGTTGAAAGATCTGGCTTTGAAAGGAGTTGTTTCATCAACTGCATTTTGTTCATCTTGATCTTTTGTTAAGTATGCCTTCACACAACACTTCAATCAAAGGCACAGAATTTATTCCAGGTGGTTTTGAAACAACCCAAAGGCCTTTTGTAGTCAGTTTGTTTATATTGATTACATTTATTGTAGCTGTTCTAGCCAATATCGAAAACACTGTTGTCATTTTTAATGACAAGAGACTGCACAAACCAACGTTTCTTCTGATTTGCAACCTTGCTGTTGTTGACATACTCTGCACCACCAGTGTCAGTCTAACAATGACTGGGACTCTACTTGTTGGTGTTAATACTGTATCCTATATGCCATGTGTAGTTCAGATGTTTAATATCCACCAAATAGTAAAGAAGTAAATGTGGAAGTGAATGGACTATGTGGGAACGAAACTACTCTTCTATGGAATCAGAACAGCAGACAAGAGCCTGCTAACAAACGGCTAATTAGCCCCAACAATGCTACAATGAAAGAGGAGTACTGTGGACCGGATAATAAACCCAGGAATATTCTTTCTTGCTGGAACACTCTTGGCGCAAAGCCTAAAGATAAATCCTTCACCTCGGATATGGGAAAACGAGTAACAGGCAGAGCCCAGCGCCCTGAGATTTGTGATGCGACTGGTTGGCCTGCACTATCATCTGAAAGGAGTGCATCCTCAACCCCCGTACCAAGGAGGAAACAGCCATGGACAGCAGCGAAACCAAAAAGTTACACATTATAATGTGTATAATGATACATAGTGGTAAGTCTGATTGCGAGTATGTGCAGTGAGTCTTCATCCATGAGATATCGTTTTAAGTTGGAGGAAACACCCGAAGGTGAACTTAACCTGACTAGGTGTAAGGGATGCCAGCTTGCATTCCTGTGCGTGTTGAACGTTAGTAATAAACTATCAACGCTTTCAGGTGTGAAATCAGAAACAATCCCTCTGAGATGTGGTAAATTTGCCTTCAGCTATGTTTTCATGTAGCTAGTGCTAATGTCCACCTCAGTCAGCTAACTTTAGTTTACAACATAAGCCCAGCTAGAGCTAGCACATAGGGAGGTACATGCTTGATTGAACATCCTAAACACTCCCAATATCCTTGACATCTTAAATCCACCTAGATAAATGTATATTCATGGGAGACATTTCACTGTTGATGGCGGGGATGTAGCTCTCGTGATGGCTTATATAAGATCATGACGTTAACTAGCCAGCTATCTAACTAACTGCTATCATAGCTAGAGCTGCTACCTCAAGTGAGTACAAAACATACTGACAAAACATACTGTAAATAATCATGCAAACATACCTTTGTCTTGCTCTTTTTTTCTCCTCCTCTGTCCTGTTCTTCTCTCTCTTTTCGGCACCAGAGGGATACGTCCTTTTTTGTGACATGGCTTAACATTACCGTCTCTTCCAACTGACTCTAATAAGACGATTGAACTTGATGCAGTGTCTATGCGCGCGAATTGTCTATGCAATTTATGCGCATTACTCAAATGCTGGCAGACAGCAATTGTAGGCAGATATATTGATCATGAAATCAGAATCATCTTGTCTTGAATTATTCATTCATTCATTCAATTATGTCACTTGTTTAATTTATTTGATATGTAAAAAAAAAAAAAAAAAAAATCTCGATTGGCCACCAGGGGGCCCCAAGCAGCCGCTTAGTTTGCTTATGCCTCGGACCAGCCCTGACCGCTGCCATCTTTTTCCCCCAAAGAGGAGTGCCCTCCAGTCTCAACAAGATGGAACTTCCACTCTTCACCACCCCAAACCCAACCCCATTCTCTCCCCTAAATCTCCCTCACCACCCAGCCCCCTTCCCACCGCCATGCTTGAAGCAACCATCATCGAAATGTCACACGCAAAGTGATTTATCAAACCGGAAAGCAATTTTGCTCATAGAAACTGCGTCTATATTTACCACGTCTCAAAGGGAGGTGCAAACGGTTTGTATGCGTAATTGCGCACACATGTCTGCCGTTATTGTTGCAAGAAGGAGTCGCCGAAACAATGGAAAGAGATGCCGAGAACGCATTTTTCACCCTCGTGTGAACATTTTTGGGATGAATGAGGAAACTATCATTAGAACATATTGCCTATCCAGCCTTGCCATTTTGGAGCTGTTGGAGGAACAACTGGATTTGGAGCCAGCTACGAGAAGGAGTCACGTAATACCTGCAATAACTAAACTCCTTGCAAGTTTACTATTATTACTATATTTATATTATTATACGCCAATTTTTCTTTTGTTCTTCTTCTGATGTCTTGGTATCTACTTTTCACTTCATCCACTGTTCACCTGTTTTTTCCAACAGCATTAATTTTTTCACCGATTTTCTCCTACACGGCGTGTGATTCCTTTGCTGCAGCTCATTGAAATGTTTATTCGCTTCCTCTACCAACACTTCTAATTCCAAAGGGTCCAATTTCACTTTGCGCTTTCGCTCTCTCAAACTCGCCATGCTGAAAACCATGAAACACGCTAAACCCTCATTTAAATAGTCGTATCTCCAACAGGTTTGCACCTGTTGTCATTAACGCAATCACTCTTAGTAAATCGCCCGCAAACCGCGGTTCAACCCCACGCGCAAATTTCTGGATTGCCCACGCAGATTAGTACAAGCAATTTGGGATCTTAGTAGATCGTTGGTAGTTGGTAATCCTGTTCAGAAACACTTTTTGTTATACTGGGTGAAATGGTCTTTCCACCCTGAGAGTAGTCCATACATAATGTGTTCAGAAAAAGGAACGAAATAAATCAGACCTCGGTGGCAGCTGCAGGCCTGTAAAAACTCTGACCAATCCCTCCCTCTCGGTCCAAGTGAAAAGAACCAATCAGATGCCTTCATGTCTCGTCCTGCCTGCACCCCCCTCCGCCCCCCCCCCTCCCTGCGCGCACTCATCACGTGTCACCGTTGCCGGATATATTCAGCACACTCCATATGGAGTTAGCAGGAGATCCACACTCCAGGTCAGAAGGTGGCGGTAATGCACACCTAAAAGTTGTTTGCCAACAGCCATAAAACAACAGAAGAAGAAGAAGCAGACTTAGCAAGAGAGAACAATGGCAGAGAAAATGCAGCCAAAAGTAGCACTTCCAGAAGTGATGCAGAGGTTGCTGTCTTTCTGTTGGACAGGTAATTAGTTGTTTTGCTTCGGGGGGATTTGTTATTTTCATGAAATATGTAACGTTAGCCAACTTAGCTACTTTTGTAGCTTGTATTAGCCCAATGCTAATGGCTCTCCTCTGCCCTGCTGACAGACTGTCTGATGCGCGTTCAAGTTTGTGGGGGCGGGGCTTTGGACGGAGCACTGACGGGAGGGGGAGAAGGGGGTGGAGCTTAGACGAGGTGCCATTTTCAAATCTTGCTAGCTCTCCAACATTACCAACTATACCTTTAAATTTAGCTCCCATTCCTCGTCAGCCACAAACTGTCACAAAAAATTGTTCAGTTGGTTTTGACTCTCTAAACTTAGGTCTATAAAACATCAGGGGCCTCATGTACTAAGACTTGCGTGGATTTCCTACTGAAACATGGCGTACGCTAGAATCCAGAAACTGTCATACGCACAAAAAAAATCAGATGTATCAAAGTGTGCGTACGCGACGATCCAAGCACTTTTCCTTTGTACATCCCAATCAACGTGGAATTGAGCGCACATGTAGACGTAAGAAACTCCTCCCTGTCCACGCCCTCATTTAAATATGCAAATCAATTTAAATAGGCGGGGATTCCCCTCTCTGCACCATCAGATTTACACCATGAGTAAAGGGAAGAAGCGCAACTTCACCGAGTCTGAGCTCGAAACGCTATTAAAAAAAGTCGAGATGCGAAGATCTGTATTATTTGGTCGCCTCTCGCCAGGGATAAATACCAAAAAAGAAAGAAAAAAAAAAAAGAAATGTGAGTGGGAGCGTGTGTGTGAGGCAATGAACGCTGTGGGGTCGGAGCAGCGCACACTCACTGAAATTAAAAATAAAAAATGGTCCGACGTGGCGGTGGAGGTGAAGCGGAGGATTTCTGCCCAATAGCATGTGAAATAGATTTCGTTTCCTTTGTTCATGCACCGCGTGATTGAATCACTATTACTTTTTTCAAAAGGAATAATATATATTTATATATTTATTTTATAATATAAGTGCCACCGTTAGTGGGAAACAAACAGAAGGACAAAACAACTTCATTACAAGGATTGACGAGATGGATCACACTTATATTAATGACTGCAGAAGTGCGTCGTGGCTACTGCAGTGTGACATTTCCAACTTTACGCACACGTTTAATGACACAAATACTGAACACAAGGAGACAATAAAGGGCTTGTTAGATAGCTCTGCCGCTCTATTTTCACCAGGGAAAAACAAATGCACATATTTGAATGCACGTGCCCAAAGGCATTGTGCTGGTTTACATTCGGGGCGCAATTAAACGGATTTAGTCACCGAGAAGCCACCCATCGCGCACCGTGCCAGCCTCCAGCCTGTTACCAACCATGCTATTGGTAAGAATGAACGAGTCATGTTGAACCAGGCCACCTTGCCACGATGTTGGTGAGCTGCATTTGCGCATCACATATTTGAACATTAATTGAATGAAAATGTTTCCTGTTGACAAAAACAAATTATTCCTTTGATGGCGCTTTTATATCAACATGTGTGCAGGGAAACCGGCTTTTGCTGCACATTGCGCTTTAATGTTGGCCTGTTCAACAGCATTGTATGGGAATTTGATGTACCGGGATGACATTCTTATGATCCCACACCTGTGTGGGCACGGACAACCCTGGCTCCTGGCTGTGTTTCGTTCTAGGGCCGGCCGCAGCTCTGCGCACAGCTCCAGTAACACTGGCCTCGGCAACCTAAAACGACTCATGAGCCAGTTGTCGTCATTTGCCAACAGATCTTCCCGTTCTCTAAACACCCTCTCATGTCTGATATTACCATTTGCGATGTCTTCTAACAAGGCCAAGGCTGCCGTTGTTAATGGCATTTTTTCATCACTTTGCGCATGCTTTTGTCATTTATGATCCATATGATTGAAAACGCGTGTGTTAATTGTCCGTCTCTCTGATGTAATGTGCACACATTACTCTGAGGACAAATTGTTTAGACATAATTAACAGTTTCACAGCATCACCTCAGAGTGTCGCCAAAGGAACAATAGCTGTAGAAACGTGCGTACGCCAGCCATGAAGCTGCCGTGGGGCACCGCACATTTCCACGGTCATTTCACTTTTGATACATCTGAACGTTGGCGTGGAAAATGACGTACGCCACTTTTTTGTGCGTACGCAACATTGATACATGAGGCCCCAGGTCTCTGGCAGGAAAATCTTTTTTAATACATGATTTTATCATCAAACACAATCTTGAATTTTATGTTTTCAACTGAAACCTAGTTAGACCAAGATAACAGTGCAGCTGTTCACATTGAATTAAGCCCTCCAAACTTCTCTTTCATAAGTGAGACTAGAATGCATAAAAAAGGTGGAGGTGTTTTCTGTTTAATGAGTAACTCAAATGAAAGCAAATGTTTTATGGAAATGTTGTTTCTTTTGAATATGTGGCTCTTCAGTTAAACTCATCTTCCTGGGCTATATGTCTAAAAATCTACAAGCCACCTAAATACTGTACAGATTTTTTTGATGACCCTGTTGAGTTACTGTCTCTTATCTGCACTGACTTTGATTGTGTGTTAATTGTTGGTGTTGGGAATGGCTGGTAGGGTAGGTGTGATTATTAGGAATTAATAATTATTGAAAATAATTATCAAAATTAATAAAATAAAAATTAATAAAATTAATTTTCAAATTGTTAAAAACGGGGCACCACCCTGAAATCAGGGACCAATAACCAGACCAAAATTAGTCTCAAAGAAGGGTTCACTTTAAATGTAAATATTTGTTAAATATTTACAATTAAAGGAACCCTGAAGGAAATGAATCCAAGCACTGACCATCACAAAATAATCACAGAAAACTGCTATGTACAATATAATAGACATTATTATTATTATTATTATTATTATTGTTAGCAAATTGATTAAATCAATAATACTACAGGTCGCCCATAAGATTACGTGTGTGCGCGTAACCCCTAATGTGTAAAGAGAGAGAGAGCAAGACAAAGACGAAGGGCCAACGCCCTTAGCGGCGGCTAGGCTAACACTCCCGCTCCACGGCGTGGAGGGGCTCAAATCAGCTCGTAATGAGCGAAGAGGGAAAGCAACCAACATGTTTTACCACGTAAAACAAACAGCAATAAAAAGAGGGACACGGCGGTCCACAAAACTCACAAGAACAATGTAGCTCACTAGCATACAATACACGCTAACTTCTAGTATCTGCCCAGACACTAAATAAGCCTCACTGTAGCCTTGTCTTCCTTAATCCAGCTCGCTTCCTCGGCGTGGATTAAAGGCGGGTTGCAGTTTCTGCGTTGGCTGTTGAGACAGCATAGTCGACGGGCAATAAGAAAAAGGGCAAAAGCGGGCGTTTTCTGAGAAAAAATAGAATTATCCTCCTTCTGCAGGCAGGTAAAGAGAGGCTGGTTGCACAGCATCTTTTCAGGATCCGGAGCGTGTTTGGTGAACACGGCGCAGTTTTGGCTTGTCCGGCGAGATGAAAGACTGCGGCCTAGGCGGGAAAAATAAGTCTAGACATCTGTAGGCCCCTTCTGAGTAATAGTTGCGTAGGCGAAAGCCGATGCTTCCAGCAACACGTAACTCTGGGACTGCGTTGAAAAGAGTCTGCCGCTGTTTATCTCCTCCGACTGCAGCTGGAAACTGACGCGTTCAGGTGCGCTCGCAGACAATGGGAGATGGGAGTTTCAAACCTGGGGGGGCTGTGACAAGCAGGTGCTACCTACAGGACATAAGGGTCGTTGATCCGATCCGACGTCAGAACCATGTGGACGGTCCCAACATTGGTGACTATAACATCCATGTCTACAAACCTGAGGACAGATGGACTAAAGAATTGTGTTGCGTCTTTAGTAACTTTGGACTCACTCAGCATGTGACGCAGCCCACACACAACAGGGGCCACATCCTAGACTTGGTTATCGCCAAGGGTCTGAACATTTCTAAGGTTCTTGTATCTGATGCTGCTCTCTCTGATCATTACTGTGCTTTCTTTATAAGAGTGATATATCTGTGTACGCAAATGTTCAAACTGAGGTCGTCTCAAAGCGCTACATCACTGAAAACACCAGTGACATATTCATTGAGGCTTTCTCTTCCACACCTCCCCTCTCCAGGTCAATGACCTTGTAGATCATTTCAGTTCTAAAGTTACAAATGTTATTGATGCCATTGCACCCACTAAAGTGAAGGTGGTCTCTGATAAGAAAAAATCTCCTTGGAGAAATGCCACGCAAAATTGAAATAAAGGAATGCTGAAAAGCAGAGCGCAGGTAGCGAAAAACAAATCTCCAGGTTCATTTTGACATTTATAAAGAGAGACTTTGCATTTTTTTAATTTAGAACTGAAAAAGTCAAGGCAGTCCTTCTTTTCAGACATTATCACCAAAAACAATAATAATGCACGTGCCCTGTTTGCTACTGTCGACAGGCTAACAAACCCTCCTCTGCCAGTAGCCTCCGAACATCTATCTACCAGGGCCTGTAATGAATTTGCATCCTTCTTCACTGACAAAATTCAGAAAATTAGACAAGCGGTCAGTGCAACCGTACCAGGTACAGGAGATGTGTTATCCAACATCTGCTCCAACTCTCACCTCTTTTAAATCAAGACTGAAGACCTTTCTGTTTGCCACTGCTTTTCACTGAAGCAATTTTAAGGCTTTGAACTGCACTGTGACTTTTATTTTCTATTCAGAATCAGAATCAGAAAGAGTTTTATTGCCAATAAACAATAAATAGACAACATGAAAACGAGACAGACGGAACCATAAGTGACAACAAATTGAAAGAGATATGTAATCACATGTCTCTCATTAGTGCAACGTGACTGTATGGTGTCAGCAAGAGGTAAGAGACATTTTCAGTTTCAGTGTCAGAAGCCTAATTCACACTGCCGTTTGCATGTGGGGATCCTGCGCCAATTCTCCGCATCCGCCTCTGTGTGAAAGTTTCAGATGCGGCGAGGGGTGAAATTTCGCTTCGCCTCTGATGCATCTTCGGAGGTAGTATCAGAGGCGCATAATTGGCGAACCGAACCAGTGTGAATGGATAAGCCGGCAGCAAGGAGCGAGGGCGTGTCGGTCTGATGGTGTTCACTGTCTGATAACTAAACAGGTCCATCCCTCAACAAAATATAGAGAAATGTCCCACAAAGCAACGTTACAGGACCAAACAACAGTAACGTAGTAACTGGTCATGTCTTTGGCAACTTATATGAGGAAAAAAAATACCGCAGTTATATGTGTCTGTCCGACCGACTCTTCATCACATTTCTGCCCAAAAAACAGCGTCTGTCTCCGGCAAAAAACTGTAACTCACCAAGTGTTTGTCCCGGTGAAAAAAATCACCGCGACGGTCAGCCCTCCACCGAGACCTCGGTGAACTTTCCCCCAGAAAACAGCCTGCCTCTCCACGAGTGAAAGAGTCAGACAGCATCCAATTTACTGATGGCAATTATATTATTATGTAATTTAGAGAAAAATGTAACTTTGTCACTTTCCAGGATGTTTGGTGGGTCAGGATCTCAATCACAGCACATTATGACAGCATCCATATGATTATAAACAGTCAGTGTGTACATGTTTAGGTTAACGGGTAAACACAGGAAACACGTGTAGCAGAGTTAGGAATTAGTGTGATTCCACTTGCCATAAAACAAAACTCATCACACAACACTGAGACTTAATTGTCCTATAGTAATTAAATGCAGCACCCCGGTGGATTATGGTTGTGCATTCTGGGGGGGTAGCAGCAGTCGGACCTTGCTGTCGTCCTGGTAGGTGCACGAATAATGAGCTCCGCCATTGTCTCATACTAATTACTTTAACTAGTATACTAAGGGGTGGTTTAAGTTGTATTTTTTTAAACATATAGCTCCAGAACGGTTGAGCACGTCCTTCTTCACAAAAATGTTGACGGTGTTTTCTCTTATTTTGGTTTATGAAATGGCTAGTGCTACACATTGTTAGCTAACGTGCACTTTCTTTTCATTTTACATTTTTCAGACGTGTATGTGTGTGTGTGTGAGGAACCGAAACTGACTGTACTGTCAATTCTTCTGCCAGGTACGCTTTGTATGTTATTTTGTGTTCATTTTTAAACTAATTGAGCAGTCGGACCTTGCTGTCGTCCTGACGTGTATGTGTATGTGTGTGTGTGTGAGGAACCGAAACTGACTGTACTGTCAAATCTTCTGCCAGATGTCCGAAATAAACGGCAAGATTGCCAACTGTGATGGTCTTCTACTTCTGTGAAAATACACAACGCAATGAGAGAGAGTACAAAGCCGCTACACACGCATCATCACCATGACGCGTATCGTCACGCCTCTTTTGGATCCGCGGTGTGAATTATACTCTGGTTCGTCTTTTACGCCGGAGCTGCTTGGCTCTGTGTGAACCAACAGAGGAGAATTGGCGAACCACTGCTGCTGCAATAATGCGGCTTCTCTGTGTGAAAAGGGCTATTGTCAGTGGGGGACCCTTCTGCCGGAGAGGAGGGGTTCAAAGAGATTATGTACAGGGTGGGAGGGGTCGGCCACAATCCTACCTGCCCGCCCCAGGGCCCTGGAGGCATGCAGGTCATGGAGGGATGGCAGACAGCAGCCAATCACCCTCTCAGCAGAGAAAATGATACGCTGCAGTCTGCTCTTGTCCTTGGCAGAGGCAGCAGCGTACCAGATGATGATGGAGGTGTAGAAGAGCACCATCATTGGCTTTGGCAGGTTGAACTTCTTTAGCTGCTGCAGGAAGTACATCCTCTGCTGTGCCTTTTTGAGGAGGGCGCTGGTGTTCAGCTCCCACTTAAAGTCCTGGGTGATGATGATGCCCAGGAAGCGGAAGGACTCCACAGAGTCCACAGGGGAGCCACACAGGGTGATGGGGGTGGTTGGGGCTGGGTTTTTCCTAAAGTCCACAACCACCTCCACCTTCTTTAGAGAATTTAGCTCCAAGCTGTTTTGTCCGCACCAGGACACCAGGTGGTCATTCTCTCACCTGTAGGGGGACTCATCACCACCAGAGATGAGCCCAATGAGGGTGGTGTCATCTGCAAACGTTAGGAGCTTGATGGACTGGTGACTGGAGGTGCAGCTGTTTGTGTACAGGGAGAAGAGTAGAGGGGAGAGGACGCAGCCTTGAAGGGAGCCGGTGCTGATGGTCCAGGAGTCAGAGACGTGTTTCCCCAGCTTCACATACTGCTTCCTGTCAGACAGGAAGTTAGTGATCCACCTGCAGGTGGAGTCTGGTACATGCAGCTGGGAGAACTTGTCCTGCAGCAGAGCTGGGTTGATGGTGTTGCAGGCAGAGCTAAAATCCACAAACAGGATCCTGGCATAGGTTCCTGCTGAGTCCAGGTGTCGGAGGATGAAGTGGAGGACCATGTTTACTGCATCGTCTACAGATCTCAAAGGACTTCATCACCACAGAGGTCAGGGTGACTGGTCTGTAGTCATTTAGTCTTGTGATCTTTGTTTTTTTTGGGAAAGGGATGATGGTGGAGGTCTTGAAGCAGGCAGCGTGGGGGATGGCGTGGTAGGCACTGTTGACTGTAGTGTAACAGTGATCTAGAGTGTTCTCCTCTCTGGTCGGGCATTTAATCTGCTGACGGTATTTGGGGAGATCTTGGCTGAGATGCCCTTTGTTAAAGTCGCCAAGGACAATTTCGGGTGATTTAGCTCTACAGACGGTGTTTGGTCAGGGGAGCAAGCGCTGCGCCTCCTGCGCATGTGCGTGTGGTGGAATGTAAGCACCGACCAGTATGAATGAAGAAATTCTTGTCTCTTTTAAACCTATTCTATTTTTGCCTACTTTCCTATTTTATAACTTGTTTTAATGTTTTGTTTTAATGTATTTTAAATATTTTTTTTTATTTCTTTTAATGTAATTTTTATGCCCCTGTAAAGCTCTTTGAGTTGCCATGTGTCTGAATTGTGCTATACAAATAAACTTGCCTTGCCTAACTTAATGGACAATTTGATCCTTTTCTTTGCCATAAAATGAAAATTTTGGGGTTTTGGATTGAGGCTCAAGGCATTTGAAGAAGTCCACCTTGGACTGGAAAGATATAACTTGCATTTTCATTATTTTAAATCACTTATTTTAATGTCAATCCAGAGTCAGAATTATTGCTAATAAAATATTGAATATAAAGCCCTTCAACATAAGCCAATTGCATATTGGTTGCACACTGAAATTGATCACACACCAACTGTTTTGAACTTGCCAGTTATTTATTATTTTTTGTATTTCTTCTATCTCAATCTTGTGTTAACCTAAATTTTCTTTGTCCAGTTTGTTCATTTTTCCCGTGTCAGCATGGGTGTCCTCCAGGAGCTGGAATAGCCCAAAGAATTAGTTAAGGTCAACTGGAAATGCTAAATTGACCGTTGATGTGAATGAAGTGGGATGTAGTTGTGTGTACCCCTTTGACAGTCTGCGTCCTGTCCAGGTTGTACCGGACCACTTGCTCAAAGCATGCTGGGACAGGTTCTAAACAGGGCTAGAAGATTAGAAACTTCTGCAACTTAGAGAAAGATATCACTGATGCATAATGAATTACTGGTTACATGACCAACAAGCACAAGCTTTGACAGAGAACTTTTTTGACCATACCTTCATGTTTAAAGGAAAAGTTTAACACTTTCCAAGGCTATAATATTGGCTTTTGAGACAATCCCCCCTTGAGCGAAGATGCATCAGTGGCCGCAGTGCCTCTGGAATGACTCCCCTACCTTCACCTTCCTGCCGCCACTCCTACAGAGAGTCCAAGTGGAAGAGGCCTCATCCCCGGGGAAGGCTGGGTGGTGAACGACCTGGTTATCTGCAATTGCATCTTTTGAGGACACCCCTGGGAGAGGCCTGCTGGACAACTGACCAGGTCTTTGTCTGTTACAAACCTAACGTGGACTGTCATTGACTGATGTAAGCCCTCTGCACAAGCTGCTTTTGAATCTGTTCATGCATATATCTTCAATTGCATTTAATTGATATCATCCAAAGTAAAACTCATTCTAGCACTGTTTTTACAGTTTAATCACTTTAATTTTGCAGTACCTGAACAATTATTCACCTTACATTTCAACTGTCTCCCTTTGTACATTACAATAACAGCTCAGATCTGGTGGCTCAATGATTATTTCATTTATGTGGTTTTATTCTTATATTCTTGTTTTTATTTTCATTTATAAATATATGTATTGGTGTTTTTGTACTGTATTTGCATTAAAAGCTTCTTAGTGCCTAAATTTATCTTGGGATCAATAAAGTGTCTGTCAGCTGGTCTCAGTATCCAATGTGATTGGACGATGGGTTCACCCAATGAAAGTTTCTGTCCTGGTGAGCCTTAAAACCCTAAATCCTGACCGCCTGTCTGGTAAACTCTGTTGTTAGTTAACTCTGTCGTTAGTTGTTATGAAAGAAGTTTGATAGAGCTCTGTAATTTTTGTAAACACTTGACAATGATTTACAATTTGTTGAAAGATCTGGCTTTGAAAGGAGTTTTTTCATCAGCTGCTTTTTGTTCATCTTGATCTTTTGTTAAGTATGCCTTCACACAACGCTTCAATCAAAGTCACAGCATTTATTCTAGGTGGTTTTGAAACAACCCAAAGGCCTTTTGTAGTCGGTGTGTTTATATTGATTACATTTATTGTAGCTGTTCTTGCCAATATGGTAAACATTGTTGTCATTTTTAATGACAAGAGACTGCACAAACCGATGTTTCTTCTGATTTTCAATCTTGCTGTTGTTGACATACTCTGCACCACCAGTGTCAGTCTAACAATGATTGGGACTCTACTTGCTGGTGTGAATACTGTGTCTTATGTGCCATGTGTAGTTCAGATGTTTATTATGCATGTGGGAGGGTCCATGGAGATGTTTGCTTTAGCAGTTATGGCATTCGATCGATTGATTGCTGTCAGCTGTCCTTTTCAGTACAACAGTTATTTAACAAACGTGCGCACCATTCTACTTGTATATATGCTGTGGATTGCTGCCTGTGGTTTAATGGCTGTAATGCCTGCAACTGTGCTCCCTCTCCCTCACTGCCACACAAAGCTGATATACAATTTCTGTGACTACGCTGCTGTACTGAGAACTACTTGTGCTGACCTCGGTTACTATTTCAATATAATAACTGTCATATCATTCTTTGTCTTATTTTTCACTTTCTCTCTTATTGCTCTGTCATACTTTTTCATTGCATATTTTGTGAAATTATCCTCATCAGAAGAAAAAAGAAAAATGGGCAGCACTTGTTTGAGTCACTTGATCGTGGTAGTGTGTTTTTACCTTCCAATCTTTTTCCGCATTGTCGTAAGCAGAATGGGTGTTTCATTAACTGTTGAACAACGCCATGGATTAACAATCTGGTCCTACATCGGCCCACCTGCAGTGAATCCTTTTGTCTATAGTTTAAGGACAAAAGAAATTAGATACAGGGTTTGGAACATTTTCAAAAGGGTTGACATATCTTAGTATGTTGTTGTGAACTGTGAATTTACGTTCTTTAAAATGTTGCCTTCCTTTGATGCTCTTTATAGTATTATGCTAAAATTCATCCATACATTTGCTTAACTGTTTAACAAATTTCATGTCAATAAACTGTGTGCCAATGATGTCTATGATATATCATTATTGCAGACAGAAAATTCTGCAAAGATGAGTTGATTAAAATCGATAATAATTTTTCATCTTTCATAATTAATCATTATTCCATGTCATCCTTAATGGACAATTTGATCCTTTTCTTTGCCATAAAATGAAAATTTTTGGGTTTTGGATTGAGGCTCAAGGCATTTGGAGAAATCCACCTTGGACTGGAAAAGTATAACTTGCATTTTCATTATTTTAAATCATTTATTGACAATCCAAAGTCAGAATTATTGCCAATAAAATATATAATAATAAAATAATTGTTAGTTAAGTCCTTCAACATAATCAAATTGCATATTGGTTGCACACTGAAATTGATCACACACCAACCGTTTTGAACTTGCCAGTTATTGATTATTTTTTGTCTTTCTTCTACCTCAATTTTGTGTGAATGTAAGTACAGTTCCTATGACATTCTGTTATTTACCCCTGTATGTTATTTAATTATATTGAAATTCTGTAACTTTTCCTTGTAAATGGACTTGCATTTTGCTTTTTCAGTCTACAGAGCGCTCAAAGCACTTTACAACACATTTCACATTCACTCATTCACACACTGATGGCAGAGGCTGCCAACTGCTTATCATTAAAATCTACCTCCTGAGCTACAGCCACTCCCCCGGCTTTATGAAGTTTTATATATACTTCTTTTTTTAATGTTTTATGTTTGCACAGTTGACAGAGTTGTTGCTATCCTATTTCACTGCTGTCGCACACATGCAATTATGCATGTGACAAATACATGCCTCCCTCTTGAGTCTTAAATCCTCTTCTCAAAATCAAGAAGAGTTGAATTTATTCGTTTATCAGATAAATTCAAAATGGCCAAAATAACCCTGAATACACATGGACACACAGGACAATGGACAGCAAATCACAAGTGTCAGTGCTGCCACCTGTTGGTGAAAAGAGAAATCTCATTTAATAATTTCTGAACACATTGCCTCAACTTACTTGGACACTTATAATAATAATAGTAATAACAAAAATAATAATGATATATCATAAGCATGTCATGTTTTATTTCAGAAAAAACAGATATTTGCCTGACTTACATAATACGCAATATTATAATACCACAGTGCATGAAGTGCCGGTCTTAAGTTAAGAACTGAAACAGTCATATAGTTTGAATACTATTCAAATTTTAATGACACTCTTCTTTTGCAGTTAGTGTAGAAGAAATGTAATGTAGTATCAATATGTGCTAACAGGCCATGTTCCAAAAATTTTAATGTTTTAATGTTATTAAAATGCATCATTAAAAAACTGCTGCCAGTTTAAACAAAAAAAGCAAAATGCAACAAACACTGTAGAATACAAACATACCACCAAATATTACAAGTGTCACTGTAATTTGTCCTGTGTTTATGGTGTTTGCATGAAAGCAAATCTGAGATAACAGTTGTAGCGGACCCAGCTCAGCACTGTTACATTCCACAACAAGGTCATCTTAGGTTCAATCAAGCAAACTGATTCCTCCTCACTTATCAGCTATAAAACTATCATTAATGATGTGATCCCGACTGCAGAGTTTGCCCACTTCCAAGGAAGAACAGCTTTTAAAACCTCAAACTAATTTACAATAGGGTCCTGGTGGGATTATCAGGGCCAAAAGGACAAACGACACCCACAGGATGGAGATGGGGTCTGTTTTACAGTTGGACAGAATCAGACCTCACCTTGAATTGTTATGGACTGTTTGTTTAATGGCTGTAAACACCAACATCAAACGGACTGTAAGTAGTGTGAATTTCTGTCTGCAACAGCCCTGACACAAACACATGGGACTTCTCTTTTCGGGGGTCCAGGCAAATAACCAACAGGACCACAAATCTGCTTGCATACCAAGCTGCCTGAATATTAAACGCTTCTACTTTTGCAGCACCCTTTAAAATCAGTATGAAGTAATTGTTTTATTCATTTGTTGTTACGCTCATCACATTCAGTCATTTTCTTGGTCAAGGTAACACTTTCCCAGTCTAAGTTATTCATTTAAGGTTTTCATCGCATTTCTAATGTGTGACTACTGACCATATGTGGGTAATTGTGTCTACATCAATACGTATATAAACTGTGTGACCAACATGTCTTAAAACCATTAGCAAAGGAGATGTTGTAGAATTCTGATTTATTTAGCAATATAGTTAGGAACTATTTACTATTTGTTTAACAGTTATTTGAAAAGGAAAAGGAAACCTATAAAGCACAGGAGGTTAGCACCCTGGTATAACTCGGATACCCGCAAATTGAAGCAAACATCACGGAAATTTGAAAGGAAATGGCGTTCCACCAACTTGGAAGAATCCCGCTTAGCCTGGAAAGATAGCCTTAAAACATATAGGAAGGCCCTCCGCAATGCCAGAGCAAGCTATTACTCGTCATTAATAGAGGAAAACAAAAACAACACCAGGTTTCTTTTCAGCACTGTAGCCAGGCTGACAGAAAGTCACAGCTCTACTGAACCATGTATTCCTACAACGCTCAGTAGTAATGACTTCATGAGCTTCTTCAATGATAAAATTTTAACTATTAGAGACAAAATCCATCATCGCTTGCCCTCAACTGGCACTATTGTATCTTTAAACACAGGAACCTCAGAAACAGTTCTAAATTCTGACTTATATTTAGACTGCTTCTCTCCCATTGACCTCCACCAACTAACTTCGATGGTTTCTTCATCTAGACCAACAACTTGTCTCCTAGACCCCATCCCAACTAGGCTGCTGAAAGAAACTTTACCTTTAATTAGCACATCTTTACTAGAAATGATCAACCTGTCTCTATTAACAGGATACGTACCACAATCCTTTAAACTAGCTGTAATTAGACCGCTCCTTAAAAAGCCTAATCTTGATCCAGAAACTTTAGCCAACTATAGACCTATATCCAACCTCCCTTTCCTCTCCAAGATCCTTGAGAAAGCAGTCGCCAACCAGCTATGTGACTTTCTTCATAAAAATAGTTTATATGAGGATTTTCAATCAGGTTTTAGAGCACATCATAGCACAGAGACGGCACTGGTGAAAGTTACAAATGACCTCCTAATCGCTTCTGACAAAGGACTTGTCTCTGTCCTGGTCTTACTAGATCTTAGTGCTGCATTTGATACCATTGATCATCACATTCTACTACAGAGACTGGAACACTTAATTGGCATTAAAGGACCCGCATTAAACTGGTTTAAGTCCTATTTATCGGATCGATTTCAGTTTGTACATGTTAATGATGAGTCATCCCTGTATACCAAGGTTAGTCATGGTGTTCCTCAAGGCTCCGTGCTTGGACCCATACTATTCACCTTATATATGCTCCCTCTAGGAAATATAATTCGGAAACACTCCATAAACTTTCATTGTTATGCAGATGATACACAGTTATACCTATCAATAAAGCCAAATGAAACTAATCAGCTTACTAAACTCCATGCATGTCTCAAGGACATCAAGACCTGGATGACCTGCAATTTTCTGCTGTTAAACTCAGATAAAACCGAAGTTATAGTACTTGGTCCTAAACACCTTAGAGATGCATTATCTAATGATATAGCGAGTTTGGATGGCATTAACTTGGCCTCCAGCACCACCGTCAGGAATCTGGGAGTTATCTTTGATCAAGATATGTCCTTCAACTCCCACATAAAACAAATTTCAAGGTCTGCATTTTTTCATCTACGTAACATTGCAAAAATCAGGCCCATCCTGTCTCAAAAAGACGCAGAAAAGCTAGTCCATGCATTTGTTACTTCCAGACTGGACTATTGTAATTCTCTATTATCAGGCTGCCCTAACAAGTCTCTAAAGAGTCTCCAGCTGGTCCAGAATGCTGCAGCACGTGTACTGACAGGAACTAAGAAAAGAGATCATATTACTCCTGTACTGGCCTCTCTGCACTGGCTCCCTGTAAAATCAAGAATAGAGTTTAAAATCCTTCTCCTCACTTACAAAGCTGTTAATGGTCAGGCACCATCATATCTCCAGGAGCTCATATTACCCTATCACCCAACTAGAGCATTACGCTCCCAGAACGCAGGATTACTTGTAGTTCCTAAAGTCTCCAAAAGTAGAATGGGAGCCAGAGCCTTCAGTTATCAAGCTCCTCTTCTGTGGAACCATCTTCCTGTTTTGGTCCGGGAGGCGGACACCCTCTCTACCTTTAAGAGTAGACTTAAGACCTTCCTCTTCGATAGAGCTTATAGTTAGGGCTGGGCCAGGACAGGCCTGTCCTGGACCAGCTCTTAGTTATGCTGCTATAGGCCTAGTCCGGGGGACAATGACACACTGAGCTTCTCTCTCCTCCCCTCTCCTCTCCTCTCCATCTGTATACATTATGCCTGTATACATGCCCCATCTCTGCATGTCACTGACTTGCTTCTTCCCCGGAGTCCTTGTGCTTTCTAGTCCTACAGGCTCCCTTGGATCCTGGCTGCGCCCGGGTCGTGGATCGTGGATGCGCCCACTGCTATGGCCCTGCCTGATCGTGGATGCGCCCACTGCTATGGCCCTGCCTGATCGTGGATGCGCCTACTGCTATGGCCCTGCCTGATCGTGGATGCACCTACTGCCATGACCCTGCCTGACACCCACCACTACTGTCGCTAATATTAGTCACATCTCTGTTACATACGTTCCACTACTATTATCGTACTGCATTGCTACATACCATCCTTGCCATTGATCATTACTACTGTTATCACTAGTAATCACATTTCCATGTGCATTTCATCATTATTGCTGTAATACATCTTTGTGTACTTTCACTCCTGTCAACCATCGCTTATAATTGAATACATTGTGATCTCGTTGATCTGCTCTGTACATGCGACATCTATTGCACGTCTGTCCGTCCTGGGAGAGGGATCCCTCCTCTGTGGCTCTCCCTGAGGTTTCTTCCACATTTTTTCCCTGTTAAAAGGGCCTTTTTTTGGGGCAAGTTTTTCCTCACTCGAATCGAGGGTCGAAGGACAGAGGGTGTCGTCTCTGTACAGATTGTAAAGCCCTCTGAGGCAAACTGTGATTTGTGAATTTGGGCTATACAAATAAAATTTGATTTGATTTGATTTGATTTGCATGAAGTTGACATTCTTCACAATATTCTGCCTAAAAGAGGAATTCACTCATGTAAAATTTGGGTTATTTGTTTCTTTCTCCTTTTTTATGTACTCTTGTTCACATAATGGTTGTTTTTGATATTTTAATGGGCGATGGTGAATGAAAGATATGTGTTTTCAGCAAACAAAAATCAGATAATGTTGCCTGCAAACACCATTCAAGTTTATGAATAAAGTTAATTGTGTGGCAGTATGGCATGCAGCATATACAATAGCCCCTTAACAGCAGCAGCAGCTTTGACTAGACCAGCGTGCTGCTGGCTGTGACAGTGAAGAAGAACCAGTACCAAGCTCCAGCCATGAGCCCATACAGTATCTCCAGAGTGGGCAGGTAGGATTGCTCAGACAATGTTGATATTATCAAGAGTACAGTCAAGATCTGCTTTGTATGAAAAGTGTCCATTCTGAAGGCATTCATGCACATGTTCACTAAGAAAGACATTGTATTGCTCAATTATACTGTAACTGTAACCTCAGTTTCAGAGACCAGTGCACTGCTCAGGCATGTATTAATGTTACAGTCTTACACAGGGAAAAATAGATCACGGTGCCCTTAGAAAGTAATATTGTGGATAATAATGTTGGAGACAAGAGTGTGGTGTCATAATAAGTCCTAAAACCTGGAAATCAGTTTGTATCTCTGCACTTCCAGTTCCCTCGTCTCAAAGTCAATGCGGTTTTTGAATGGGTTTTTGGTTAAATGCCTGAAATAAGGTCTGTGGTTACCACAGGCTTAAGATATTATAAAATACATCACTAAATGTCCCACAATTGAATTATAAAGTGCTTACATGTCTTAAAAACAGTGGTTGCGAACAAGTGGCTAAATGAGACAACAGAAGTTGTCACGGAGATTAAATGTCATCACACAGAACACGGAGACTTATCTACTCACTAGTCCAACTTTACAGGCCGATTTTAGTTTCAAACTATTCTAACTCTGACTTTACAACTTGTAGTTTGATCAATTTATAGAAAACATGTACAGTAATTGTGAAGTAAAACTACTGAATTGGAAATATCAGCATTTCCAATTCAGTGCAAATAAGAGTACCTTGTTATACTTGTCACAGTGTCTTCACTGTGTATTTTTCAAATACATTGTAAAAAAAAAAAAAAACAAGGTTGTAGAGAATAGAACATGAGAGCGTACTTACATAGTAAGACTATAATTATATATCTCCAGTATAATAGGTTGTGAACTACAGTGGTCTGGTGTGAGCCATGAAACTCAGCAGCACAATAGATCTATACCATCACCACAGTTTAAAGGTGCGATTAATATCAGCATTCAATATCCAACCAAATGTGAAATATGTTCACAATCTCAACTTCTGTTCCTGAATTATGGCATTGAATAATGGCCGTGTTTTTGTAGTACATTATGATGTCACAGTGAAGTTGACCTCTGACCTTTTGGATAAAAAAATGTCATCACTTCTTTATTTTATCTTTATGTTTTTTATTATAAATTGAAATTCTGATGTCATTAGCATATAATTTCTTGAGAATTGGCCAAAAAGCGTGTTTTGTGGGGCTACAATGACATTGACCTTTGACCTTTGACTGTCCAAATCTAACCAGTTCATCCTTGAGCTTTAGTCAAAGTGGACTTAAGGATGCTGTCGCCCATCACAGACGCATAAATACTAATAAATAGCATCAACACTTGATCACTTGAGCAATGTCGGAAAGCAGCAGATGTGAAATAATGGATATACTATAGAAAATAAAGACCTGTATACTCTGTTAGGTAAAGCTACAGTCATTCAGATCTTCATGATGATCAGCAGAATCCAGTTATGGAAGTCTAATTGACTAACTCTTGGAAATGATTGACTGATTTAAAATATATATACAGTATATATATATATATGTTTTAAGTAGCTTTTATTTGCAATGACAACAAACAGGGCAATCAGGCCTCAAATTGGTTAGGTTAGGTTCAGCTGATATTCTAATAGTGCTTACCCTAGACTTCTATTTCTCTATTGGGGTTTTAAGAATGGCTTTGTTCATTCTAGCTTGTTACATTTTGTGCACTTGACACATTGCTCTCCATGTACAAAACATTACTGAGTAGTCCTCTCAGCCATCTGATTGTACCAAATCAAGCTTTGTGGCAAGTAAATCCAATCCAGGCCGAAATGTTAATAAAATGCACAAAAGGAAAATGAAGTAAGAGTACTGTAGTTATAGTGATTTACCTATTAATTTGTACTATTTAACTTCTAATTTGTTTGCATTAAAAAATACAATATAGTCTCTTTGCATCCTCTTTAACTACTTTTTAACTTTCCCTAGTTCACCTGTCCATCACTGCTGGAAATGTTACAAAACAGCACAGTAGCTGTTTACTGCACTGTGTCACCAAACCCTCTGAGGTTCATTACCAGAGCAAAGTTCTGAGGAGGAATCACTCCAGAGGGCTGAGAGTGACACAGCTTTCCTGTCAACACATTGCAAACAAATAAGTCATTAACCTAATGAGCAAAGTTAAAGAAAGAAACAGTAACCAAGCGTCGGTAACCACGACACAATGGATTGTTTTGCCTCTCTTAGTAACAAAGTTCAGTGGGAGAAGAGATCCTCTGATGGCTGACGACATGCTCGCAGATGACTTATCAGTTGCAGGTAAACATTACTAGATATGAATCAGGACAATTAAACAGCTTTTTGTTTTATTTCTGAGAAGATGTCTTACATCAATACATATCCATTTACAAAACAACTTAAAATACATTATGTATAAGGAGACATAAAACAGCAAAGAAATTAAGAAATTAGAAATACAAACAAATGTATTCTAGAAACTGAAACTGAGCCCAGATGCCTATGATTTAGCACTTAGAAATACAAAGAAAACAGGAGGAAAGTGCAAACGTATAATGTGACTATAGTATCGCCAATGAAAGTATTTCGCAAAACAGAGCATCTTCAACCACACTTCTTGTTGTAAATCCATTCATGTTTTCTTACATATTGTAAGCCGCCCTGTGCACATTTTTGTGCTTTTGTGATACACCCACATTTTGCACCTCCGACCCCTAACCTGGCCTGACCACCGAAATGGCTTGGCCTGGGTGCCCTGGGGCCTCACCTCGAAGAGCATGTGACCCATGTATGGAGGCTGAGTCCGCGGCAGCGGCCGGGGTTGAATTTCAACCTGTGGCTATTGCTGCGTGTCACCCCCCCTCTCTTTCCCCCACACATTCCTCTTACACTTTAAGCTGTCCTATCAATATAAAAGCTTATAGCCAGAAAACAATGTCAAAAAACGAAATGGTTCAGTGCATCGGCCCTCCACAAATCTGCTTTATCCATGTAAACTCATGTGCATGCTCCCTCTTCTACACATGCATACGGCCGAAATGAGCAAACACTGGCAACATAAGAAAAAAGCATGTGTAGTGCTTAATTTCTCGTTCTATATTAAAAACTCACTCAATAATTACAGGTCACATTGTATTAAATGTGTATTCCTATGAATAAAACTACACACACACATTCTTATTAAATGTCCTGGATAGGCTTGGATTTTGTGCAAAAAAGGATGTTGGATAATGTCTGGCACCACTCAGGCTGTTTTTGAGGAACAGATCAGAGTGACCTGGCCAGATGTTCCTTGTGTTTGGTCCAATGATAAGTGTTGACAGATACTTTGTTTTTGCCAAATAAGGGATGAGTAGTGTGTCAAAGTTCCCCTGGGACCCCAGTAGGGAGGAAGTTATAAGTAAAAGCCCCTTTAGATTTTGGAGAAAGGGAAACCCATGTTAATGGTCAGTTGTGAGTCATATGAGGAAAATTGACAGGTGTCTAAGAGCGGGAGGAAAAGATCCATTGGTGTAAATCAGTTAAGAAGGAGGGATAAGATGGCAAAACTTAGTGTATGAGTGTACAAACAGACAAAACACAGGTGAATTAAAAAAAACATCATCAATCTGTCAACATACACACAGTATTTAGGACACCTACTGCAATTACCCACAACACAACCAAATACACGGACATGCTGCAATGGCACAAAACATTTCCATTTGTAGAAACGGGCAAATACAGAAATGAAACACAAAACCCGAAAACTTATATAAAATTAATGCATATCCAATCAACACAACAGACATTCTCCAGTAGAAGGAGAACTTGATTTTCAACCCAAGAAAGATGCCGGACCATGGACAAGGAATTGGGTTTGTTTTTGTATTTTTACACCCACAGGATGTCTTTGTGATTCTCAACATCATCTGCTTTCTCACAGTGGTGGTGGCTGCAGTTAGCTACCTCTTGACCAGCAGTGTTATCCTCCTGGCTGCCATATGCCTCTTTAGCCTGGCTGAGGGAAGCTTTTTGAACTGACTGAAAAGATGGTTGAAAGCACTTGCCAGCTACCTCTTTTTCTTCTTCTTTCTTTTCTGGCATACTGATTTATTTGTACAGTAGGTCCTGGCATAGCAAGGAAATTCCCTCCAACATCTGCAGTGCACTAAAGATTGCATACAATAAAAATGACTCATACCATTTTTAGGAGAAGGAGTTTTAATTGTGAAATGAAAGGCAAAATAAAATTTGGTTAACATTGCTTATATTAGGATGAACATGATTATTGCTGGCCCCCTTTTCCCCAGCCCAGCCCTAGTGCATTGGTATATAAACTTTTATGGTCCCCGATGTTTAAGGACATAATATAAAGTCAAGTTTGCCACATACCCTTTCCAATACAGTTCATTTGTATGTGGGTAAGTGTATTATACAGTTGGGCCTTTTGGTGCTCCTTTAATAAAGTCCGCAAAGCCATGAACGACAAATAAAGTCAAATTATCGTCTTAATTTGGCCAAACATGTTCTCTCCTCGAGCCCCTCTGTTAGTTCAAAGTTGACATATATTTGCCTCATGGGGATTGAAGAATAGTAGTATTATCTCAATGTTCATACATAAAATCATTTTGTTTTCTGTTACTGAGTACAGAGAGTTACAGCCCCGAGGAGCTGTAAGCATAGCTGAGGAAGTCTAAAATTCTTATGAAATATTCTTTTTTTTTTCTTTCAAACTGTTGTCTTAGTTGGCTGTACTCAACTGGACCTTTAGCATGTTTGTGTTTAATTTGACATGTTTGTGATACATTATAAAATATGTAGAAATAAACACTAAAAAAGTTATTATAGACACTGTAAAAAACACAATAATTGGTTGTTATTTTTGCAATAAAATGTTTTGATATTTTAATCAATTCATGTGTCAGGTGTTCAGGCACATTGATTGATTGAGACTTGCAAAAATACATTGAAAAGTATCTTATTACAAATTGCATTTGATTTTTAATTTGTATGTTGAGGATTCAAAAACTCATTCTATACAAACTGAACAGAATATCACATGTTAGGCATTAAGTAACCTAAATATGGGTCTGACCTTAACCCCCTACATTAACAAGATGAGCTCTGCTAATTTCCCAGATCATAGTTGAAGTTAAATCAGTGTTGAAGTGGCCATGCAGAGGACGCTGGAGGTTGGAGGTGGAAGGCCACAGCTTCAGGGGTGCATGCTGGGTGGTTTCTGTCTGTGAAAGTGGTTGAACAGCCAGTTGAAATGCAGCTATGGGATCTGAACGGTCACAGTGATGCACTTTTATTTCAGACGACAATAAGACTGGACATTTAGAAAACACCTTTCACATCAGTGTTAAACACAGATACGGTGGTGTAAGTAGATTAATAAAATCTCCAAAATTGCCAAAGACACAAAACAGTACCATTACAGCAGAGTGTGATACAATACAAAACAGTGAACAGAGAGAGAGAAGCACACCCCTCCTCTTCACCCCGTGGCAACAACAACATAGAGGAAAAGTATTCCCCTTTGTGTACACCTAACAGTACAGTCCATCCATTTCAGTTCTAGTTGTAGTTCAGCATAACTAATATCCAACATTTTTTATTTACATTTTAGTTTTATTTTCTTTAATTTTAGCTTTTCAATGTAACCAACAGTTGCCCGTTTCTAGAGCACATGTGTTTTATTTTTATTGCTCTTTTCTTTTGTTATATTTTCGTATCAGTCTGTAAGCTTACCTTAGACTGCATTATCTGATCATAATTTGAAAACACACATTTATCCAAGGGGGAAAACAACACGCAGAAACAGCTTCTTTTCTTAAGCTACTGGACACAGTTCAGAATGAGACATGGACATGTTGACTGATTTACTTGTATTTAACCAAAGACTGTGATTAGGCTCATCACTGGGCACTAAAAATGTGTCTCATTTGAGTCATAATTTTCTCTTTTCTTTGACCATCCAGTTGTGGGCCTCAGAAACCACTGAGTTGGGTGAGACTGGGGTCAAAACAGCACAGATTAAGTTTTTTCACTTACGTCTGCAGCAACAAATTTGAGCTTTGTTAAACATTACTTCTTTTTAGTGCTTAGTTTTTATTTAGTTCATTCTAACTACCAGGTGCTTTGAAGGAAACACTGCCACTTACAGTAACTAGCCTGATGTGTTTCAGGACTGGCCTCCACTATCAACCCTCCTTACAAGACACAAGATGGCAGCAAACCACACCAACTGCAGCAGATCGATACAGCGTGAGAGCACATTCATGTGGTTTCTGTTTGTTTGGGTGGCTGAGCTTATTGTGTAAACCGGTGGCGCCCTCTGCTGTATTTGTATTAGTAAACACAGTGATATGAATGAGTCACTGTAAGCTGTCATGGAAGTTTTGTGCAAAAATACTTAATATTTGCTGCTCATGTTGGGACACTTACATCACATCAAGCTGCCAGTGACATGGATGACTGAAAACCCTCACAGCCTGCTTTCCGCTTGCTTCATTTAAAGATGCATATTAAATATTTTTAACCTAGTGCTCCTCTAGTGAGCTAAAAATTCCAGTCCATTTATTTGGAATGACTACATGTTTGCCAGAGCAGAGAATAACGTGCATCATTTAAGTTGTTCAATGTCTTATCAGCAGCATACGAGATACTCTACTGAACTTTGATCATTCTTAAATAGAAAGATAGAAAATTCCTCAACTACCTTGTTAATTGTCATTATTTTTCATTCAAACAGTATTATTCGCCTACTTAAGTTATGCACCGTCTCTGATAAATGATTTTATATTATTAAGTGCAATCTGAGATTTGGGGAAGAAATCCTCACTGCTTGATATTCATGACCAAAAAAAGCTGAACAAATAAACTGTCCTCAACGGAAAACACAATACTGTTTTGCTTAATATTTTCAGGACTAATCTAAAGCTTCCTTATTAGCTTCAAACAGTGTTCATGGGACAGACAGCTTTTTTATGTGAAACTATGTCATTTGGTATTTCTGAGGTTCTATTATTATCTTATTTATGTTGGAAATATATATACTTTCTGAGTTTGATTTGTGTTTTCAAAACTATATAGTGCACCTTTAACTCAACAAGTTTCATCTCTTCTGTTTCACCACACACACAATATCAAGAAATCCAAAAATGCAGGTCATGAGAAGTATTCTCAAGTCTTCATTTCATATGCTGCAGTGCCTCACTAACTGCCTCACACTTTCCAACAGAAACTATTTTAAATAATTTGATTTGCTGATTTTGTAATTTTTTGAAGCAATAGTAGATGACAAAGATCTAAATACAAATCCTAAATCAGAGAACTGACACTGGTGATTTAATTGTCAAAGTTATTGTATTTGGTACAATCGTTGAAGGGGAAGATAAGATTAGCATCATAGAGGTAATTTGAAATTGTTTTTCATGCATAATGAGTTATATCTTCAAAATGTGGCAGCAATTATTCACATTTACCTTGTGAAAGAATTGGTTAATTACTGTTAAACACACCGCACTGTAGTTTTCATATGCATTATTTCAAACTTAATTGTAAGTTCATGAACATAAGGCCAAAGGAGCAGTGATTTTAGAGAAAAGAAAGGAATTTAATAGCAAAGATCATTTTTAAAAAGTAGCAAGAAAAGTTAAACATTGTCTGTAGGAGAAGAAAATCATCATCATGCATTACGATGCATGAAAGATTTTATTCCTAACAAAGTGCACTACTTTGTCTCGAATTTCTTTTGTTTTCAGTCCATAGATAATCGGATTCAGTGTTGGGGGGAAAATTAATGTGGACACCCCCATGAATTTCCTTAAATGTGGTGAAATGTTCTTCAGTCTGTATGATATGATGGTGAAAAGACCCAGACACTCTAACAGGAGGAAAACAATTAGATGTGTAGCACACGTTTGCAAAGCTTTGGCTTTTGTGTCTGATCGTCTGGATCTGAAGCACGCAACGAGAATCTGGAGATACGTATACAAAATCATCCCATTAGCTATCACTTGTGTGAGAGCAACTCCTATAAGCCCAGTAATGTTGTTGATGGTTGTGTCGGCACAGACCAGAGACAGCAAAGTTGGATTATCACAGTAGGGGTGTGTGAGTTCAGATCGACAGCGAGGTAAACGCAGCAGCAGGAAAATAAGCACAACTATTAAAACTAAACTACTTAACCACACACATGAGATTATTTTCATAATGTGAGCATGAGTCATGGTTGTGTTGTACTTCAAAGGACAACATATGGCAATGTATCTATCATATGCCATAGCGCTCAGAATGAACACTGCACATCCTGCATAGATGTGGATAAAGAAAGCTTGGGCAACACAAGCTGAGTATTGCATTGTCCTGCTGCTTGTCAGTATTTCTTTAATGACCTGTGAGAAGAATGCTGTGGAGCCTATCAGGTCATTGATAGGAAGGTTCAGCAGAATCAGATACATGGGCTGATGCAGAGATTTGTTCAGGACAATGATGAGGATAAGAATAAGGTTGCAGAAAAGTATGATCATGTAGCTCAGAGTTGCAAAAAGGAACGCGGGAAAGATAGTTTCAGGGGGGAGATCAAAGCGATTTAGCACTAAAACAGATGACACGTTGTAGGGGTTGTCCATTTTTATGCTCTTCCTTCCTAGGAAATTAAAAGAAAACATGGCATAACTATTTCATACACACATTAATTTAGCAGTGACATGATAAGACAAGTAAAACAAAGAATATAAACAAGCAGTGACATAAAACTTTTGAAAAGTCCACATATATCAGTCATAGTTAAAATGTTAATTCTCACTGCAAAGGACGGAACTTACCAAATTAAAGCTTGAATGCTTCCACGGCACTTCACCTTGAATCTGAATAAATTTCACTTAAACACGACACATCATATATCATATACCATATGTAAATAACAAGCTAAAGTCTTTTAGATTCACAGTGCTGCACGGAAACGCCACAAACAACAAAATGCACAGAGGACAGACTGAAAACAAGCTGAATTAGTATCGCACTATGACAAATGTAGTGGATCATCTCTACACCGGTGCTAGCAGTACTGGCAATGATCAACTGCAAAGACATTCAGAAGGATTAGCAGCTTTATATGATTTTTGCTGAACACCCGACAACTCCCTAGAGTCTTCTGGTTTACCGTTAAGTTTATGTTTAGATTGTTGTGACAGTGACTGAAGCACCGTCTCACAAGGGGCTTTGGAAGAATACCACCCACACATTTACATAAAGAATGTAATAATGATTGATTTGGCACAGCGACAGATTAAAGTAAAGATATATCTATTAATTTAGACTATGATAGTTCACAAACAAGAGAGGGTATTACTGTGTGGCCAAACCTCAAAGAAACTGCACAGAGAGAGGTGACAGTAAAGAGGAACGCTGAGATGAATTTTGGCAGCTGCTCTGAAGGCTCTTGTGGTCAACACGCCAAATACACCAGGTATTTACAGATATTGAATGAATATGAATGTTTCAATGAATGTCAGGCCACAAACAACAGTGAGAACTCCCAGGTACAACACGGAAAGTTATCAGGGAACATTTAATGCCTTTTGAAATGTTAGTAGGCAATTACAAGATCATTTCCATCTCCCCGTCTACCCTAAACTCCACTGAGCCGGATGACAGTGGGGTTGTAGCTATCGCTGTGGCGGAAGGACGGTGCCAACTTTTGACTTTATAAAATATATATGGAGTGCTAAGTTCTGACAAGTAGTCGGCAAACCTGCATTCTCTTTGATAACCAGCAGGGGGCAAATCCAACTCCATTTCCAAAAGGAAGTCTGATTGTGTGTAAATAACCCCTCGCCTGATTTGTGGCCTCAAACAGTTTCCTAATCAGTTCATGGCGTCAACCTCTAGTTTCAAGTCTTCAACACAACAAGATGTTCATTTAGTAAGCAGGATATGCATTAGGGCACAGTAATGTTTGCTTGACAAGTCACTACCGCAGCATGTCTTCAGGATCTCAGTCAAATCCAATCAGTATCCTCTCAAGCTCTACTCTTTTTTAGGTATTTTTTGGCCTTTTCATGGCTTTATTGATAGGACAGTGTTGAGAGATGACAGGAAGCAGGGTGAGAGAGTGGGAGGAAGACATTCAGTAAAGGGCCAGAGGGTGGTCTTGAACCCTGGGCCGCTGCAGTATGGACAAGGCCTCTGTGCAGGGGATGTGTTCTGAACCAACTGAGGTACTGGGGCTCCACAAGCTCCACTCTTTCATCTAAATGTGGTCAGGTCTTGCTCCAAACAACCAAGATGGTGATGGCTGTAATGCCAAACTCGAGTGGGTTTACACTTTGTGCTTAGGAGAGAGAAAGATGCTGACGTCTACCTAGTGCTCCAACGGATGGAGAGGCAGTGTCAACCTTGTGAGAGGATAATGCCAACGTCATGCACAGAGGGTCTGCAGGGATGGTCGGCCACCGAAGGGCCCACTATCTATGGTCACCCCAGTACCAGCGGATATCTGCCTTAATTGAGAGCATTCTTTATGACATATTTTAATGTGTATTCAGTAAGTCGTGGACATTGATTTAACCAATACTTAAGTGTAAAACGGTGGACCTCAAGTAATGTAATATCCAATTCACTCGTGGTTACAACCAACACAATAACTAATGTAAACCACCAAAATCCGAGCTGATACAGGTGTTACAAAGACTAACAAACCATAATATTAGCAGTTACTGCTCTGACTATTTTATGTTTATGTTATTTTTCATGTGTAAGAAAGACATGATAGTAAGACAGCACAGCACAAAATACACCAATACACTTGAAAACCCATGAGAGGGTCAGCTCCTGAAGAGCAGGGGCCAGACAGAAGAGGTACTAAGAAATGTGTGCCAGAGGACAACATGAGGAAAGAAAACCATTTGTCACCTGTCTTTTTGCAAAAGGGATTAAAAAGTAAAAGTGATTTCTAGAACTTCTCTCACATCAGCTGGGTCAGTGGGGTCTGAAATCATGTTTACAGTATGCTTTACAATGTTTATTGATACATCTGTTTACTCTTTAAATCAGTCTCTACTAAAATAACAGACTGTGTCTCAACACAGTCCGATTTGCTGCTGAATTTATATTTGTCCAATTGTTAAGGACATGGAGAAGTGATGATCATATTAAATCAGTGTTTCAACATTGTTTATCTTTTTAAAGTGCATTTACAGTATAGAGAGAAAATGTCGAATCACATCCCATATAACGTTTATTTATTTAGAAATGACAGAGGTTTCAGATACATACTGAAAACATTTTTCTTTTGTAAAGGAGAATACATATATGTATTTAAATGTTTCACGTGATATAATTACCATCATATAATTTCCATTATAAAGGATATTAAAACCTTTGTTTCATTTTTAACAACAATGGCTCACATCAAAATCCACATAATAGAAATTATTAAATGCCTGTTGACACAATGTTATTACATCAAACAGTTTCACACAGAGCAGAATGTATATTTATACAGTGTATTTTCTCTTATTTAAATTCAAATATATATGCATGTGCACCACTTTCTATTGACTCACAGCAATGACAGTGTTCATATCATTCAGATATAAGTTTCCAATTTACAAATTCAAAATATGTAAGTCAGATGAAGAAAAACACAGTTTTTTGTATACAGACAACTGTTGCTCACAGGACAAAATTGTACTTAATTTGAAAGTCAGCATTAGTTCCACAAATGATTATAAAATATTTCATAGGAAAGCCAAAACTGCTTAAAGCTCTTATGAACTGGCTTTTCTTTTTAAGAACATTTTTATGCCAGTCTTGAGTTCTTTGGTTTTCAGTCCATATATAATTGGGTCCAAAATAGGGGGGAAAACTAAAAGTGTAAGACCAAGAGCTCTTCTTACATAAGGGGACACAATATTAATGCGATGAGAAATGAGAGTAATGAAACCACTGAATTCTAGGACTAAGTAAATGACTAAATGTGTGCCACATGTTTGAATGGCTTTTTGTCGGGCATTAGACTGATTAGTCATAATACATTTACGTAAAATCTGTGCATATGTGTACAGTATCACTGAGAGTGGTCCGGCTTGACATATGAATATAGTAAACAGTCCGTAGTAGTTGTTCACTCTGGTGTCGTCACAGGTCAGTTTCACAATTGATGGATTGTTACAGTACAAGTCTATTACATTTGTCCTGCAAATTTTAAGCCGTGCGAGCAATGAAAGCTGTACAACTATGAGTGAAATATTGATTGACCATACTGAAACAATAATTTTAACTAAGTTATGTGGAGTCATGATGGCATTATACTTCAAAGGACAACATATAGCAATGTATCTGTCGTATGCCATGGCAGTCAAGGTCAGCACGTTTCCTCCACCATAACTGTGAACCAGTAAAGCCTGAATAACACATGCAGGAAGGGAAATCAGTCTGTTCTGTGTCACAATGCTGTAAACAAGCTGAGGGAAAAGAGCTGTAGCACCCAACATGTCACTGATGGGCAAGTTGAACAGCAGGATAAACATGGGTCTGCGCAGCTTTGCACTACAAGCAATAGTTGTTAATACCAACAAGTTGCAAAACATGATAAACAGATATGTTAAAGTCCCAAACAAAAATGCTGGATAGATGTATGAATTAGATAAACCCAGTGGTTCCAGTGTTAGTAAAACTGCAGAAGATGCATTCATGTACATAATCTTGTGGTGCTCTACAATGTTATGTTGTTGTTGTTGTTGCTGTTGCTTCTTTTGCTGAAAAAAAACTGGAAAAAGAGAAAAAAAAATACATAATCCATGTTAACAAACAATGTTATATCAAGTGCTGTAAAATAAATCAGCTGTGCCTCTGCTATCTTACCTCTGGCAATATGTGCTCCTATTCTCACATACAGTTGAAACCTGTGAGATGTACGATGTAAGACTCTGCCTTTTATTGGCATTAAAGCACACTGATTTTACCAAAGACTGCAGTCCATTTCATTTTGTCACAAGACTGACATATCAGGTGCCCTACTATCTCAGTTGATTGAGCATGCGTCCCATGAACAGATGCTGTGTCCTAGCTGCTGTGGCCCAGCCCTGGACGGTCTTCACCCGGGGACTCGCGACAGAACAGCTAAGGAGCATCTCTGTATCATAGCCCCAACGACCTTCAACAAGGCCGTGGAGGACACAGAGATACTGGAAGTAGTGCGAAGGCAATGCCATTTACTAAGACACCATGCTTCACCAACTCCAATGTTTGCTGTACATGCTTTGTCCTTGTGGCTATGGACCACTTTACATGGTGGCATGAGGCTTAGCCTGTACCTGACCTGAGCACAACTGTTGGGCAGCACGGTGGCTTGCACCGCTGCCTCACAGCAAGAAGATCCTGGGTTCAAAGCACACTCGGGCAGGGCCTTTCTGTGCGGAGTTTGCATGTTCTCCCTGTGCGTGCGTGGGTTTACTCCAGGTATGGGGGTTAATTCTCCAGTCAGTGTCCTTGACCGAGGCACTGGCTCGGACCTGGATTTGGTCCCAGAGCGCAACTGCTGCCCACTGCTCCCTTGAGTTGGGGATGAGTACCAGTCTGACTATGTTGTACATTGTATGATATGTGATCAAATAAAAACATTTCCTCTTCCATCTGAACCAAACTTCCTCACAAGTCAGAAGGTACTGATTTATAGCACTCCCAAGGTAGAAGTTGGAACAGGTCGTGTGCTGAGTGATCATTTTTCATGTTCTTTTTACAGTTAATTCTGATATCCGAAAAGGGCTATACACCTACATACCTACAGTATAGGTAGAAGCCCAGTGCATAGCCAAACAGAGCCTTGGGAATATCTAAGTATACATGTACTTTTATTCAGAAACAATTTTCATTAAATTCCTCCCTTTTGTGATTGGTGCACCTCAGCTCACAGTGTTTGTGTTGATATGGTTTAGTTTGCCAAAGGAATTAGAGGATTCCAGTTAGAGCCAACTGTTATTATTATTGTTAAACAATATTCATTACATTTTTTGTATCAAACACATTTGCACACATTCAAAATCTCATTGGTTATTCATCATAATCTGCACATAAAGTAGTGGAAAGTTTTAAATCTCATGTTATATCACCTTTATTACTATTATTTTTTAAGAATTTACAGAAGGTTCACACATAATAGACACATACATAAAAACATTCTACATCATTTCTGTTGCAAAGGAATAGAAATTCTTTGTTTTTCATTTTTTGAAGAATCATTACACGCACACAACAAAGAACCAAATGTGGTGGACAACTTATTATTATTAGAGAGATTGCAACAGTATGAATCCACTATATTTGTCCTGCAAATCTTGAGCCGTTTAAGTAACAACAACAACTTACCCGTTATTGAGAAATTAGGTAACCATATTAAAATGATAATTCCTACCAAGCAAAGTGGAGACATGATGGCATTATACCTCAAAGGACAAAATATAGCAATGTATCTGTCATATACCATGGCACTCAAGATCAGTAAGTTTCCTGAACCATAAAAATTTACCAAAAAAGCCTGAATAAAACATGCAGGAAGGGAAATCAGTCTGGTCTGTGTCACAATGCTGTAAACAAGCTGAGGGAAAAGAGCTGTAGCACTCAACATGTCACTGATGGGAAAGTTGAACAGCAGGATAAACATGTGTCTGTGCAGCTTTTTACTCCGAGAAATGGAGAAGTGATGATCATATTAAATCAGTGATTCAACGTTGTTTATCTATTTAAAGTGCACATACAGTATAAAGAGCAAAAATCTAATCACATCCCATATAACCTTTATTTATAAGGAAATAACAGAAGTTTCACTCAGACCATCAGATACATACTGAAAGTATTTTATTTGATTAATTGTTATTCTATTGTAAAGGAGAAAAAATAAATATATATGTTTAAATTTTCACATAATTTCCAGTATGAAGGAAAATAAAACCTTTGTTAAGTTTTTTTACAACAATGGCTCACATCAAAATCCACATAATAGAAATTATTAAATGCCTGTTGACACAATGTTATTACATCAAACAGTTTCACACAGAGCAGAATGTATATTTATACAGTGTATTTTCTCTTATTTAAATTCAAATATATATGCATGTGCACCACTTTCTATTGACTCACAGCAATGACAGTGTTCATATCATTAACATATTAGATATCCAATTTGAAAACTCAAAATATGTAAGTCAAATGAAGAAAAACACATGAGTTTTTTGTATACAGATGACTGTTGCTCACAGGACTAAATTGTACTTAATTTGGAAGTCAGCATTAGTTTCACAAATGATTATAAAATATTTCATAGGAAAGCCAAAACTGCTTAAAGCTCTTACGAACTCACTTTTCTTTTTAAGAACATTTTTATGCCAGTCTTGAGTTCTTTGGTTTTCAGTCCATATATAATTGGGTCCAAAATAGGGGGGACAACTAAAACTGTAAGACCAAGAGCTCTTCTTACATAAGGGGACACAATATTAATGCGATGAGCAATGAGAGTAATAAAAGCACTGAATTCTAGGACTAAGTAAATGACTAAATGTGTGCCACATGTTTGAATGGCTTTTTGTCGAGCATTAGACTGATTAGTCATAACACATGTACTCAAAATCTGTGCATATGTGTACAGTATCACTGAGAGTGGTCCGGCTTGGCATATGAATATAGTAAACAGTCCGTAGTAGTTGTTCACTCTGGTGTCGTCGCATGTCAGTTTCACAATTGATGGATTGTTACAGAACAAATCTATTACATTTGTCCTGCAAATTTTAAGCCGTGCAAGCAATGAAAGCAGTACAACAATGAGTGAAATACTGATTGACCATACTGAAACAATAATTTTAACTAAGTTATGTGGAGTCATGATGGCATTATACTTCAAAGGACAACATATAGCAATGTATCTGTCGTATGCCATGGCAGTCAAGGTCAGCAAGTTCCCTGTACCATAAATATGAAACAGAAAAGCCTGAATAACACATGCAGGAAGGGAAATCAGTCTGTTCTGTGTCACAATGCTGTAAACAAGTTGAGGGAAAATAGCTGTAGCACCCAACATGTCACTGATGGGCAAGTTGAACAGCAGGATAAACATGGGTGTGCGCAGCTTTGCACTACAAGCAATAGTTGTTAATACCAACAAGTTGCTAAACATGATAAACAGATATGTTAAAGTCCCAAACAAAAATGCTGGGTAGATGTATGAATTAGATAAACCCAGTGGTTCCAGTGTTAGTAAAACTGCAGAAGATGCATTTGTGAACATAATCTTGCAGTGCTCTACAGTGTTATGTTGTTGTTGTTGTTGTTGTTGTTGTTGTTGTTGTTGTTGCTTCTTTTGCTGAAAAACAAATGGAAAAAGAGAAAAACAACATTTCATAATCCACGTTGACAAAAAAATGTATATTAAGTGCTGTGAAATAAATCAGATGTGCCTCAGTGCCTACAGTTGAAACCTGTGAGATGTACGATGTAAGACTCTGCCTTTTATTGGCATTGAAGCACACTGATTTTACCAAAGACTGCAGTCCATTTCATTTTGTCACAAGACTGACATATCAGGTGCCCTATTATCTCAGTTGATTGAGCATGCGTCCCATGAATAGATGCTGTGTCCTAGCTGCTGTGGCCCAGCCCTGGACGGTCTTCACCCGGGGACTCACGATAGAACAGCTAAGGAGCATCTCTGTATCATAGCCCCAACGACCTTCAACAAGGCCGTGGAGGACACAGAGATACTGGAAGCAGTGCGAAGGCAATGCCATTTACTAAGACACCATGCTTCACCAACTCCAATGTTTGCTGTACATGCTTTGTCCTTGGGGTTATGGACCACTTTACATGGTGCCATGAGGCGTAGGCTGTACCTGACCTGAGCACAACTGTTGGGCAGCACGGTGGCTTGCACTGCTGCCTCACAGCAAGAAGATCCTGGGTTCAAATCCCACTCGGGCAGGGCCTTTCTGTGCAGAGTTTGCATGTTCTCCCTGTGCGTGCGTGGGTTTACTCCAGGTATGGGGGTTATTTCTCCAGTCAGTGTCCTTGACCGAGGCACTGGCTCGGACCTGGATTTGGTCCCAGAGCGCAACTGCTGCCCACTGCTCCCTCGAGTTGGGGATGAGTACCAGTCGGACTATGTTGTACATTGTATGATATGTGATCAAATAAAAATATTTCCTCTTCCATCTGAACCAAACTTCCTCACAAGTCAGAAGGTACTGATTTATAGCACTCCCAAGGTAGAAGTTGGAACAGGTCGTGTGCTGAGTGATCATTTTTCATGTTCTTTTTACAGTTAATTCTGATATCCGAAAAGGGCTATACACCTACATGCCTACAGTATAGGTAGAAGCCCAGTGCATAGCCAAACAGAGCCTTGGGAATATCTAAGTATACATGTACTTTTATTCAGAAACAATTTTCATTAAATTCATCCCTTTTGTGATTGGTGCACCTCAGCTCACAGTGTTTGTGTTGATATGGTTTAGTTTGCCAAAGGAATTAGAGGATTCCAGTTAGAGCCAACTGTTATTATTATTGTTAAACAATATTCATTACATTTTTTTTATCAAACACATTTGCACACATTCAAAATCTCATTGGTTATTCATCATAATCTGCGCATAAAGTAGTGGAAAGTATTAAATCTCATGTTATATCACCTTTATTAATATTTATTTTTTAAGGATTTACAGAAGGTTCACACATAATAGACACATACATAAAAACATTCCACATCATTTCTGTTGCAAAGGAATAGAAATTCTTTGTTTTTCATTTTTTGAAGAATCATTACACGCACACAACAAAGAACCAAATGTGGTGGACAACTTATTATTATTAGAGAGATTGTAACAGTATGAATCCACTACATTTGTCCTGCAAATCTTGAGCCGTTTAAGTAACAACAACAACTTACCCATTATTGAGAAATTAGGTAACCATATTAAAATGATAATTCCTACCAAGCAAAGTGGAGACATGATGGCATTATACCTCAAAGAACAACATATAGCAATGTATCTGTCATATACCATGGCACTCAAGATCAGTAAGTTTCCTGAACCATAAAAATTAACCAAAAAAGCCTGAATAAAACATGCAGGAAGGGAAATCAGTCTGTTCTGTGTCACAATGCTGTAAACAAGCTGAGGGAAAAGAGCTGTAGCACTCAACATGTCACTGATGGGAAAGTTGAACAGCAGGATAAACATGTGTCTGTGCAGCTTTTTACTCCGAGAAATGGAGAAGTGATGATCATATTAAATCAGTGATTCAACATTGTTTATCTATTTAAAGTGCACATACAGTATAAAGAGCAAAAATCTAATCACATCCCATATAACCTTTATTTATAAGGAAATAACAGAAGTTTCACTCAGACCATCAGATACATACTGAAAGTATTTTATTTGATTAATTGTTATTCTATTGTAAAGGAGAAAAAATAAATATATATGTTTAAATTTTCACATAATTTCCAGTATGAAGGAAAATAAAACCTTTGTTAAGTTTTTTTACAACAATGGCTCACATCAAAATCCACATAATAGAAATTATTAAATGCCTGTTGACACAATGTTATTACATCAAACAGTTTCACACAGAGCAGAATGTATATTTATAGTGTATTTTCTCTTATTTAAATTCAAATATATATGCATGTGCACCACTTTCTATTGACTCACAGCAATGACAGTGTTCATATCATTAACATATTAGATATCCAATTTGAAAACTCAAAATATGTAAGTCAAATGAAGAAAAACACATGAGTTTTTTGTATACAGATGACTGTTGCTCACAGGACTAAATTGTACTTAATTTGGAAGTCAGCATTAGTTCCACAAATGATTATAAAATATTTCTTAGGAATGCCAAAACTGCTAAAAGCACTTACGAACATACTTTTCTTTTTAAGAACATTTTTATGCCAGTCTTGAGTTCTTTGGTTTTCAGTCCATATATAATTGGGTCCAAAATAGGGGGGAAAATAAAAATTGTAAGACCAAGAGCTCTTCTTACATAAGGGGACACAACATTAATGCGATGAGCAATGAGAGTAATAAAAGCACTGAATTCTAGGACTAAGTAAATGACTAAATGTGTGCCACATGTTTGAATGGCTTTTTGTCGCGCATTAGACTGATTAGTCATAACACATGTACGTAAAATCTGTGCATATGTGTACAGTATCACTGAGAGTGGTCCGGCTTGGCATATGAATATAGTAAACAGTCCGTAGTAGTTGTTCACTCTGGTGTCATCACAGGTCAGTTTCACAATTGATGGATTGTTACAGTACAAATCTATTACATTTGTCCTGCAAATTTTAAGCCGTGCGAGCAATGAAAGCTGTACAACTATGAGTGAAATATTGATTGACCATATTGAAACAATAATTTTAACTAAGTTATGTGGAGTCATGATGGCATTATACTTCAAAGGACAACATATAGCAATGTATCTGTCGTATGCCATGGCAGTCAAGGTCAGCAAGTTTCCTGTACCATAAATATGAACCAGTAAAGCCTGAATAACACATGCAGGAAGGGAAATCAGTCTGTTCTGTGTCACAATGCTGTAAACAAGCTGAGGGAAAAGAGCTGTAGCACCCAACATGTCACTGATGGGCAGGCTGAACAGCAGGATAAACATGGGTGTGTGCAGCTTTGCACTACAAGCAATAGTTGTTATTACCAACAGGTTGCAAAACATGATAAACACATATGTTAAAGTCCCAAACAAAAATGCTGGATAGATGTATGAATTAGATAAACCCAGTGGTTCCAATGTTAGTAAAACTGCAGAAGATGCATTTATGTACATACTCTTGCAGTGCTCTACAGTGTTATGTTGTTGTTGTTGTTGTTGTTGTTGCTGTTGCTTCTTTTGCTTAAAAACAACTAGAAAAGGAGAAAAAAACATTACATAATCCATGTTAACAAACATTTTTATATTAAGTGCTGTGAAATAAATCAGCTGTGCCTCTGCTATCTTACCTCTGGCAATATGTGCTCCTATTCTCACATACAGTTGAAACCTGTGAGATGTACGATGTAAGACTCTGCCTTTTATTGGCATTGAAGCACACTGATATTACCAAAGACTGCAGTTCATTACTTTTCGTCACAAGACTGACATATCAGGTGCCCTATTATCTCAGTTGGTTGAGCATGCGTCCCATGAACAGATGCTGTGTCCTAGCTGCTGTTGCCCAGCCCTTGACGGTCTTCACCCGGGGACTCAATAGAACACACAATAAAACATGGTTGAGTTAAGTTACTGTGGCATGTGCATGTATGGCTGTTGACAAAAGCAGGATGAATTCTAGGCTGAACAAAGCAATCCTGTATGCTCAGATTCAACTTAGTTTCTTAAATCTGACTGGATGGTGCTTCACACTTCAGCAATAACCTAAAACATACAACCAAAGCAACCAAATTGAGAACAAAAAGTGTGATGTATTTTGATGACTGAGTTATTCACCTGACCTGAATACAGTAGATCAGGGGTGGGGATATTTCTTTTTTCCAGAGGGCCATACTGGGCCACAAATTGGGCAATTGAATTGAAACATTAAACACATGGTGCTGAATCATGTTAAACTAATTCTCCGTACGAAATGCAGCAGTGAATGAAGAATAAATCAGGCTAATATAAACTATCCATGAACAAACATGTGCCTACCCATGTAATTTAGCCTAATGGGAACAGTTGAGACGTTCACCTCTGTTTGCAAAACCATCAAAGCCAAGCGTCATGTCTGATGTTGAAATGAGCAGTGCAGAGGGCAGGTCTTTATCAGTCAGTTGTGATCTGTAACATGACTTGTCAAAGTTATATTTGTGACTACTTTCCACAGTCTCTCTCTCATATTAGCTCCTGTCATCATGTTCCTTGTTTATTCAAATGAGATAGAGTAGGAATCTAAAGAACAGAGATGACCTCTGCTGTTGGCAATACTAATAAAACATAAAGTAATGCAATGCTCATAAACATGTTTCAACATAAATGTAAACATTCGCAAATTCACAAACAATGTCATCATCAGATGAAGAAATGCGTAGCTTGCTGTATTTATTGTCCATAAGACAAATATTGCTGTATGGACACTAGTTTTGATTAAAGTATACTGGATTTGGATGTTAATTTGTACGTATGTATACATGTGAAAAAAGTAAAGGTTGAATTCCTATTTAATTCACATTTCTCTTCAAGAACATTGTCATGCTCTGCTTGAGTTCTTTGGTTTTCAGTCCATAAATAATTGGGTCCAAAAGCGGGGGGAAAATTAAAACTGACACACCCAGAGCTCGTCTCAGTAAAGGGGACACACTCCCAAAGCGATGAGCAACAAGTGTAGCCAAAGTATTGATTTGTAGAATAAGGTAAATGGTTAAATGTGTGCCACATGTCTGAATGGCTTTTGGTCGGGCATCAGACTGGTTAGTCATGACACATGTACGCAAAATCTGTGCATATGTATATAGAATAACTGAGAGTGATCCGCCTTGGAGAAAGATAATAAAAAACAGTCCATAGTAGTTGTTCACACTGGTGTCGTCACAGGTCAGTTTCAATAACGATGGATTGTTACAGTACAAATCCACTATATTTGTCCTGCAAATCTTGAGCCGTTTGAGTAACATAAACAACGTACCAATTATTGAGAAATTAAGTAACCATATTAAAATGATCATTTTTACCAAGCAAAGTGGAGTCATGATGGCATTATACCTCAAAGGACAACATATAGCAATGTATCTGTCGTATGCCATGGCACTCAAGACCAGCGAGTTTCCTGCACCATAAAAATGAACCAGAAAAGCCTGAATAAAACATGCAGGAAGGGAAATCAGTCTGGTCTGTGTCACAATGCTGTAAACAAGCTGAGGGAAAGGAGCTGTAGCACCCAACATGTCACTGATGGGCAAGTTGAACAGCAGGATAAACATGGGTTTGTGCAGCTTTTTACTCCGAGCAGTAGTTATCAAAAGCAACAAGTTAAAAAACATTATACACAGATATGTTAAAGTCCCAAACAGAAATGCTGGATAGACGAATGCATTAGATAAACCCAGTGGTTCCAATGTTAGTAAAACTGAATAAGATGCATTTGTGTACATAATTGTACAGTGAAGTACACTATAATTTGTTTATTAGGGTTGCTTCTTCTTTCAAAAGCTTTGCCAACTCCTTCCCACTGATGAAGGAACAATTTTCAGCTGAAAGAAGAGCAGTTGAGCAGTCACAAGCAAATATCTGACATTAAGTGCTGTTGAATAATTTCAGCTGCCTCTGCTATCTTACCTTTGGCAATATGTTATCCTATTCTCACCTGCAGTCGGAACCTGTTAGAAGACATAATGTGAAAGACACAAGCACAAGGCAACGCTAAGCTCAAGGTTAACCTGTGATATTACCCAAGAGTGCAGAGCGGACGTTTTTTATAACACGACTGACATAAAGGTGGGAAAACAAGTATGATGTAATGCCGTTTCAAAACAGTTGTCTTTTGTTAGGACATCAGGGACAGAATGAAGTCTTTAAACAGCTTACCGTATTGATTAGTATTTGTCTTAAGCCATTTTATTGACTTTATATAATCAAATAATTTTATTAATATCTTAATTGTTTTTAAAATACTCAAATTAATCTAATATTTTGCAAATGCATGAGCTCAGCTTTCAAAAATATGAATTCATTAATTAATAGAAATTTTTGTAGCAGTGAGCGAGCAGGACTGGACAGACAGTCAGCGCCGGTTTTATTTATTTTATTTTTAAGTCTTAAACAAATTTCACTCAGCTGGGATCATAGCTGTTTTTTCTATCCGGATAATGTGTCTGTATTCTGTACTACAACATGGAATAATAAAAAGTTTCTGGCTGGTGCACTGGATGAGTCATTTTTATAAACAGGAATAGGTGACATGTTTGAGCCTGGTATCCCAATCCTAAATTAAATGACAAGTGTACTTTTTAACATGCTACAAGAAACTTTTAACTAGTTATGAAACACTCTCAGCTTCATACTAATGACTCTATATGAACTACATAAGCAAACAAGAACATCAGTGAGAATATTTTCCTCACAGCCTGAGGAAAAAAGCTGCTCTGCAGTGGTTTAAATAAAGTTAACTTTATTTCACAATCAGCAAATTACAGTTATTAATCTTCCATAGCCACAAATAGATGCATTATCTCATCGCCATGCGTCCTGCTAAAAGCTGTGTTTACAAAAGAAATATGATATTAAAAGTATGCTGTGACAAATGCATGGACCAAGATCAAGATCTCTACGACACAAGGCAGTGGCGCTCATACCATTTTTGTCCACAGGGGTCCGCCAGTATCAAAAGAAAATTAAAGCTTCTTGTAGCGGCTTAAACAATTTATTATTTTACTAAACGTTTAAAATGTTTTTGGAAATATGTCAATTTTCTATTCACTTGGTGAAAGCAGTGTGTGTTTGTTGCTTCAGCCTTTCAGCACAGCTGCACAGTCAAGTTTGTAAACTTTGTTACTCTTCATTCCAGTTTATTTTAAGGCCTCAACATCGCATTATGCCAGATTTAGACATGATAGTGTATTTGTGCTCTAAATATGGTGATTGATATACTTTTTTTCTTTATTTTTTTTTTATTAAGGAGCTAATTGTGAATTTCCCTGTAAAAACTCAGTAGCTATGCTTGTTTGTTAGATAGTTTGCTTACTTGAGAGTTGTTATTAACTTATGTATTAGTTATCAACATAATAACGTAACATATTGACGATCTGGGTTTCCAAACTCTTCAAAAACTGACACTTTGGGATGGCGGCTGACTCGTCCTACAATCAAGAAGTGAGTTTTTGACAAATCGTGAATGAGACTCAAAAATCTACTTTTCTAACAATAGCACCTTTAAGTTGGTGCTAGTTTTGTACCCCTCAGATGAGTCTATAATATTCTGTCTTTTGTCCATGACCATTATATTGCCCAACAGTAAAGTGCATCTCATGGCACAGAAAGCTGCATTGCACTGCACCATCTTATCTGCTCCCCTCTCAACCTCTTCATCTGGCCATATGTAAAACCAAATGTATGTGAGTTATGTTGTATATATTGTGTTTATTTTTATCTAATTTGCACTCTTGGTATTTGTGATTCCCTTTTTATTTTTATTTTTTTGTACTAATGTTGATGTAAAGCACTTTGTACCATATATTAAAAAGTTTTAATTACTTTCTGACCTACCCTATCTGTATTTAAATTAATACTTTAACATGTGATACCATGAAAATGAAATCGTTCATTTGTTCTTTTTCATTTTATATTTGTTTTCAATAACATGAACAGCATGAAATATGTTTCAGAATATCTGGATTTTATTAATGGACCACACAGCGAACAGAGCAGATCTTGTGTATATTATACATTGTTTTTGATTCAACAATAATTGTGTGTGTGATTAAAGTTGTTTACACTTGACACCAAGTAACTGTGAGGCATAATAAGTAATTCTAAATGTGAACACTGAAGAAGATGGGCTGCAAAGTTCAGTCTTCTTTATACAAAACAATATTTAACCACAGAATCACTGTGAAGAGGATACGAACAAGCAAAAATAATATCTGAGACACAGTTTTACAAAAGAGGAATGAAATAAAGATGTCATTTTAAGTATCATATATTTGACTATGTGCAATATGGGACTAATTTCTCCATTCAGAATCATACACAATGTTAACAACACAAATAACTCTACACACTAAAAGAAACACAAAAGAAAAGAGCCCAATATAAAGTACATTTTTCCAAAATAGTAACAAGGACAGGTACTTGAGTAACATGTTTTTAAATCTGCAGTAAGACACACACACTTTTAGCCAGTTTCATCTCATCAATATCAGCTGTGAGACTCCAGCACTCTGAAAAGTGGCTCAGAATAATTGACTTGGCTAAATATGTTGCTCACCTGTTTTTGTAAAACTGTTTTAATTTACAACAAGTTGTATTGTGGAAAAGGTATATTGACAAAAAAATAATGCACCTCAAATCCAGAGAAAAATGTTCTGTCCCACACAAGAAACCAAAAACTGTTGAGAGTGAGTCCAGTTTGTGTTCAAGTTCATGTACTTCTTCTGGTTCTTTTCACAGTTCACCGGTTTTTCACAGGTATTGTTTCCACAATATTGCTTACACCATCAGAGTGCTGCTGAGATAACACAGTGTAATGTTGGTGATTGCAGTACAAAAAGTACAAAAATTCAGCTGTTAACCCGCTTGTATGAAGATTTAGACGGATACTCTACTCTTTTTCAAGACTGTCAGGAGAGTGTTTCGTATTTCACTTGTATACAGCCCATATACAAGTGGATTCAAAAGCGGTGGTATGAGAAATATCAGCATGCCCATGATCTTTTGCAAGTCAGCTGAGACATTTTTGAACCTGTGAGATAAAATTGTGAAAGTCCCCGCAATCTCAAATATGACTAAAATGACCAGCTGTGCCACACATGTGTTGACAGCTTTCATCTTTGCTTCAGACCTCTGTGAAACCACACAGGTGATCAGAATCTTCACATAGGAAAATGCCTGAACAGACACACTCACTGCCTGCATGACAGCTGTGTTAAACAATCCTATGATGTTATTGACTGTCGTGTTTCCACATGTGAGCTTCAGCAGAGACGGGTTATCACAGAACACATTCATAATTACAGATTTGCACCTGGGAAGTCGTGTCTGCAAAGAGAACAGTGATACAATCAAGACAAAGTCAAGACCCCAAACTAGAGCGATAATAAAGATAACGACTCTGGGGGTCATGATAGAGCTGTAGCGTAACGGCATGCAGATGGCAGCATAACGATCGAAAGACATTGCTGCGAGAATAAACAAGATTCCACCACCATACATGTGAAGCAGGAATGCCTGTAAAACACAGAGAGGATAGTAAATCTTATTAGTCTCTGTAACAATGTCTGAAAGGACTTTTGGTAGCATTGCAGTTATGCCTATCAGATCATTGAGGGGAAGACTGAACAGGATGAAATACATGGGCTTGTGAAGGTTCCTCTTCAGAATGATCAACGTCAACAAGGTCAGGTTGCAAAGGATGCCAAAAACATAAACCGTAATACCAAGGAAAAATATGGGATACTTTCCTCCAGGTGGAATGACAAATGGGTCCAGGGTCAACTCAGAGCTGAACCCGAAAGATTCGTTTTCCATTTTCACTTCAGTTAGTAGAAAGAAAAACAGTGATGAAATTGCATGATGGAAAATTTGAATGAATTTTTAAAGCAATCAGAAGTGAGACAACATGTCACTTTCAAAGCAGTGCTGCAGGAAGTGTTGAGAGCTGCCCTGCCCACGAAACTTCATTTATTGTCACCACAACTGGAACTTGGTTACGTCACCTTTTGCCTCTGGGACTGCTAGGAGCTTTGCAGAGACAAAAAGTTAGGATAATTACTTTAAAGTTTAAAGTTCTGAGAGCTGAAGAAAAACAAAGCCCATAGAAAACTGTACCATCAAATTACTTAGACTTTTCTACGTATATTTATGTATTTTTTTAAGATAAATAACTGTTGTGCCGAAATAGATTAATACAAGTGTGTCCTCAAATTACTTGTTTAAATTCGGTTAAACAGAAGGAACTCAAGTTATGGATTGTTGTGTTTAGTTAGTTGTTGTTTTAAAGGCTTTACTGTAGAGTTGCTCACAAATGACCAAATTAATTTCCAGCAAATGTATAAAATAAGATGAGAAAAGATGATGAGTATGGGTAATCTGCAGCTCAGAAGATTTCAATAACAGTAAATCGATCCTAGTTATTTATGCACCATGATTTTTTCTAATTTTTCATATTTTATGACAGTAAGGGCACAAGCATCACCATCTCTATCTAAATTAATCTAAGATCTAAAAACCAGCCTTCTGTTTCATTGTATTTGGAACTAAATTAATTGATTAATTGCATTGTCTCTATCAAATAAGATAAGAACAAATTAAAGTTTGATGACCAACTGTATTCAAACGGAGAGTGAATGAGTAGATACAGTTTATGGTGGGCCCTATTAAAGAAAAATAATTTACAAGGTTACAAGGTACATTTATTGTAATTTTTTGAATCATAAGGGTTTAAAAAACAAAATGTGTTGAGTACTTTGTGCTACATCTATTTTAACCCCTTAAAAGCCTGATTTATGCTTCTGCGTCGCGGCGACGGCGTAGCTACGTCGAATAGACAATAGACAATAGACAGGTGGAGGTGAAGCGCTCGACTCCGACTCAGGCAGGTGGCTCCATGTGAGGAGGTGGAGGAACTCATAGTGGCGTTGGCTGTGTGCACAGGGAGTCCAGGGAGTGCAGAGGGGCAGAGGTGCTGGTGGCTGGGTGGCGTTTGGCCCGAGGAGCTGGTCCAGGAGAAGTTCACACACTGAAGAAGTGGAGAAACAGGCAAGGTTAGATAGAAGGCAAACTTGAAATACTAGAGACAAGAGAAAACATTGGAAACGTTGGGTTGACCATGTACCGACTAGATCTGGCGATAATAATCTGGCAGCAAGAGGAGAGGAGACAAGGGTATAAAAAGGGAGGCTTATTACTCACAAATGTGCTGCAGGCCAGCAGGAAACCACGCTCAGCTTCTCCCAGCACCTCTGAAACACATAACACAACAAAAAACACGAAAACAAGCAACAGTAAAGTCCAAACCATGACAGCATTGTTACAACTAGGCTTTAATCATTCAAATTAAAGGACCTTGGTTATATATAAACAAATGTATCATGTATCGTGGTCTCTACACTGTGGGACAAATCGATCAATAGAGGCTGGACTTTTCATATTTTCACCTTTACCTCTTAAATCTACAGTTCTGAAGTTTGAATTTTACAAATCCCGCAACAGAGTTGACTGTTTTTTAAAGGTGGACTATCAAGTCTAATATGAAAGCCACATTTTGGCCTACAGTAAGGCTGCAAAGGCCTGCAGGGAGCTACACATGTAGCTCCAAACTAATCTGAAATCTTATCCAAGAGCTACTGGAAAAATATTATGTAAGTAGACACACTACAATTGGCAAAGTTACATCAGCAAGCTGTCTCATTGCTTTGTCAAAACACTTTATTAATGAGCCCCCTTGAGATTTAATTAAACGATGTGTTATTAACTGTCTCACATTGTGATCGATCCCCAGACAATTAGTAAACCTCCAGCTGCTAATGAGATTCCTTGGTATTTGCTAATGAAGAAGAGGGTTTATTAACACCCAAGGGGGGCTTCAACATGTGACATTACAACTTGTAAACATTTGATTCCTTAACTTTAATCATTAAGTGTATCATTACGTCAAACATTTCAAAGGAAAATTCACAGTTACAGTATCACAACTTAGACTTTGCTTTGTGTTTTTTTCTCTCTATTCATCTCCAGTTTCATATAAAATACATAGTTTTAATTGATTTGTCAAATGGTTTAATCAATTAAAAATGTATAGCATATTAGATTTGCACTGTTGAGCCTTTTTTTATATGTCCCAGAAGAAAAACACTAATTAAAACAGAGTCCTGAAGTGGTCACATCAGGCCTTTGGGAACAAGGACCTTGTACATGCATACAAAAGGGCCGTTAGGACATTAGGACACTGAGAAAGACTAATCATCTCACCCAAGAGGAATGGACATAATGGACCCTTGAGTGGCTTTAATAATTGATTTGACCCTCTTATGTCTTCCTGTGGTCTCTCTGCTGTATAAAATAACAATAATAATGATATTGACAATAATGATAATAATTTGTTTCTGAGATTCGCGCTGTCACCTTACACAGCAGTCACACTCAGCATTAAACCTCGCTGGGTTATTTTATTTTATTTTTTTTGCTCCCATACCTGAATTGTCTGTTTGTGACTGTTAGCAGAATCTCAGCAAATCTGAGACCGAAAAACAACCACGGAAAAATAAAACAAAGTGGGGCATCAGTCCCGCCTCGACCAGAAACACTATCCATCGTGGAGAAACTTTATTCACACATGCCTATGTGGCAATACAAAAAAAAGGCTCATTTCCACAATTGAGAGCATTCATAAACACATTTAAGTGCCAATTCTGTTTCAGTGTACTAAATTTAATTCTAATGTTTGTTTTCATTAAATTGAATGTACTTGTGCAGTTTAATAGGATTTTATCACTGGGTAAAAGCCATAGGACCCAGTGTGTGAGTGTGTGTGACTTTGAAATTTTTCATTATTTTTTATAATCTGAACAAAGCAGGCAGGGAACTTGGGATACTAGCACCATTTTGCATCATTCAATACAATACAAAGGGTGTTTGCTTTGGGCTACCATAGAGTTTTAGTTGTGGCCCCTTAAAGGAAACAGTTTGGTCATCCTTGCTCTGTAGAGTGTATTGTAGCCTCACTGACATTTGTACTTTATTGAATTTGAGTCATCAGTTGATATAATCAATACGCAGTACTTATTGAGTGGTGTGAAAGGAATACAGGAAGAGATGTTGATGTTGACTGACCTCTGACTTTACTTACCCAAAACTCTTCAAACATGTCTAAACCAAAGCTGTACTTATATCCCTGTATATTTTCTTTGCTTGACTGCTGTGGGTAAACGTCAACACACCATTTTGCACTGGAGCTGTACTGGAAATGTTTTTGCTAAAAGGTGTCAGTAATAGGAACCAAATGTTTGTGGTGAAAATGGGCAGATTTATGAGTGTTAAGCAAACATCATCATAACTAAGTTACCTGGAATTAGCCACCATCAATGGGTGGGCTTATTCAGCGAACATTCATGTTTTTATTACATTATAATTCCTCAGAAAGCCCACATGAAATCTGAGTAAAGTGTAGCCTGATAAAAAGTTCATCCCATGCAGGCGAAGCTGATTCAGCGGCTACAGCCTTGCTCTAAACAAGCTAAATTAAGTATTAAACTTAAGATTTCTATACCTTTACATGTGAGGATCATATGTACAGCACAATGATTCTAAAACATGTCAAATGAAACGCTGGATTTCCAATGGGGAGGGCAATGAAGTGATGTCAAATGGGTATAAAAGAGATCGAGATCCAGCTGCTGAATCAAGGTTCCACCTCCACAGGACAGGTACTGTCATCTAAGAGAAGTTACAACACTGTGACTATGCCAGGTTGCTGGTTTTGTTGAGCATGTATGTAGAGGATAAAGGTAAGCATCATTGTGGTGTAACATTTAATGCACATACTGTAAAGCAACCACTCCACATGTTGATGTTTATTATGTTGTTTGTTCTTTTGTTTTTCATTTTTGATTTATGTCTTTTTTGGACCAAATAATGAAATGTGCAACAAACTCCAAACTGCTGACTGAAATGTTTGCTGTATAAACTTTGTGTTATTGTTAATGTTTTTTCACCAGTGGTGTCTGACATTCTTCTCTTGTAGGGTTTCCAGCAAATCAAAGAGAATGGAAAGCAACATGACAGTCTCAGGTGATATGCTGGAGATCCAAGGCTTTAACATATCTCCAGAGTTTGTGTATCCTCTGTTTTTCCTCCTGCTGTTTGTCTACTTTTCATTGCTTTTTTCTAACATTGGAGTACTTACCCTCATCATCACTGAGAAGAGTTTGCACCAGCCAATGTATATGCTGTTTTGTAACCTGTCTGTGAATGATCTAATAGGTAACACAGTCCTACTGCCTCAGCTGATGGCTCATATCATTTCAACAGAGCGGTTCATCACCTACAACCAGTGTGCTGTTCAAGCCTTTTGCAGCCACACGTTCGGATCAGCTTCTCATATCATTCTCATCATTATGGCAATTGACAGATACGTGGCGATATGTCACCCCTTAAGGTACAACTCAATAATGACCACCAAAACTGTGATTGGGCTGTCAGTGTCTGCATGGGGGATGTCATTACTGCTCGTGTCTGTTCTGATCGGTCTCACAGTGAGGCTGTCCCGCTGTAGATCACTCATACAAAACGCTTATTGTGATAACGCGTCACTGTTCAAGCTCTCCTGTGACAATGTGTCCATCAACAATATCTATGGGCTCTTTTTCACTGTGCTGCTGTTTAGTTTCTCGATCGGAGGCATAGCTGTCACCTACTTCCGAATAGCTCTCATCTGCTGGATCAAGAAAAACAAAGAGCTGAATAGCAGAGCGCTGCAAACATGTGCGAGCCACCTCGTTCTTTATCTCATCATGCTCTGGTCGGGGTTTTTAACGATCATATTGCATCGTTTCCCAGATTACCCAGATTTGAGGAAGATTGCATATATTTTATTTCATGTGGTCCCTGCTAATTTAAATCCTGTCATTTATGGAATGCAAACAAGGTCATTACGGGATAAAATTATGCAAATACTGCAAAGAAAAGTGACTCCATACTAAAACCTCTGTCTTCTGTTCATACTGTGCTTAAGACATGTTCTTAGATAATCCTAGAATTGATATTTAGTTAAGGCTGAGTCTTAGTTATTATCCTTGTTTGTGTTATTTTTCTTATCTGTGTGACATTTTGTGTTACAGGAGAATTACTTTTTTTTTTACTCATCTAATGAAAACTAGGGGAGACATATAATAAGCCTCTGTTTTTAATAACTGAATAGAGGATTCTATCTCATTTTATTTATCTTGATTGTTTATTTATTATTCTTGTTTATTCATGTTTCTTTTGGGTTTTTTTTTTACTTATTGCTTTCTTATTTTTTCTTTTGTTGTTCTTTATTGCTGCTGGTCTCTGAGAGCTACTAAACAACATTTTGTTGTATGACTACAGTGACAAATAAAGTGTCTTATGTCTTATCTATATGGTTTTGATAATGTTCAACTTATGTGCTACTAAATAAATAAAATCAAAGGCTTGATCATAAGACGCATCTAATTAAATGTTTCCACTTGTTACACCTGTTTCTGAAGCCTGTCTGTATCTGGAGCACAAAGGTAATTCAATTTTAGTTCCCTTTCATGTATTCAGTGTATAACGGTGTAAAATGTAAATTAAAACAGAATACAATCATTTGCAGACAGTCTTACCAGTAACTGTTTTCCTAAGTGTTCCTGAGCCCATGTAGTAATACAATCGTGTATTTTACAAAGTAGTGAACCTCGCCCCATCCTTGCTGCCCGTTTCATACCCAATTGTGACGCAAACGCCTATTACCCATGTTTCAAACCGGTGTTTTTGAGCTTTACATAACTTACCCAGTCTTTTGTTGCCCCTGTCCCAACTTGTTTGCAATGTGTTGCTGGCATCAGATTCAGAATAAACACGTAATTACAAAAATCAGTGGAGATGATGAGGTGAAAATTATAAAATATATTGTCTCTGTACTGTTTTCAACTGGGTATATGTCAAAAAGGATTAGAGTTGTATGTGAAATTAGTATCTTTAAAACCACCATAAACAGACAAGGAAGCACAAGATCTTCGTCTTCTCTCATGTTTGTCAATACATTTGTTCTTCTTATCTTCTTTCCTCTTTTAACTCAACATAACAGATTATTATTTTATTATGTTATATATTTTACTTATATATACATATAGTTCTAACATGAGTCCTACAACTCTAAAAGAATATGCTGAATGTATTTTCTTAAGCAGAACTGAATACTGTACTGAATACTCCCCGAAAAAGCTAAAGGATGTATTTCAGTCATGCAGGCCTGATGATCTCTTTATGAAAGGTCAATCAGAGGCCTCAACAGGTTTTGAGGTTTGATTCAATTGCATTTCGGTTTTATCCTCCATCTCCCTGGAAAAAATAAATAAATAAATAAATGTCCAAATCGAAGCTGATTCAAAACACAGTTCTGCTGCATTCTGTTTCCCCATGGGTTCGGATTAAAGAGTCATGGCCCATTTTTACAACATAAAGACCTGCAGGGATAATACACATCAAGAGCCGAGCAAATGGTGGGGATCCAGAGGATTTAACAGATAATCCATGAGAGTTACACTGACATGTTGTTATCTCTTGTTCTGGTTTTATGTACAGAACCTTGTTGTTGTTGTTGTATTTCTCAACAAATCGCCTCTTGTGTAAAGTTGGTATTCCCTCTTTTTAATTGATTGATGCTATGTCATGTCATGTCATGTTATGTTATGTTATGTTATGTAATATTAAAATTATGTTTGTTTTCCAGCTCCAAACTTTACACATATCAATTGTAACTTCTATTACCTCATTACTTTTAATCTGCCTCTGAGATCTGTAAGATATAAAGATAAAAAGAAATTATGTTTCAAATTTATGAAGTATAGTATGAACTACATAATATGTACTTTATTTCTTTATGTTGCTTTTGTGAATACCTTGAAATTTTATTTAAGATTCAAAGAAAAAAAAATATTGCTGTACATCAGTATTTTATTTATTCAAAATAAAAGCACAGAATTGTGGAAATACCATTGGTAGAAAAATGCACTGATTTGCCATTAGAGTGGCCATTTCTTGGCTTAGCTTTGTAATTTTCACACAGCACTGGGACACAAGTTGGAGAATGAAAGTTGTCAATAATAAACAAATTGGTTTCAGGGCTAAGACGTTTGGAACAAAGGCAAACTGAATGTTCGTTAAATTACTGTATAAAATGTAGTACTTAATGAACCTGTAATTACACCTATTAACACTGTCACTAACTTCTCAGTCCTGTAGTTAGATGGCTTTGCCCATGATGAGAAGGCTCATTAAAAACACCATTATGAAAAATAGCCACATGAAGAAGCGATCTAAAACTTTGGCGACTTTCTTCCACTCCCCAGTTCTTTTCTGCGTGGCCCTCGTATCTCTGTAGCAGTTGGCTATGTACTCGATGTTACGTAGCAGCTGCCTCTCATTGCTCAGGGTGCTGCAGGGAGCCTCTCTCTCATTTCTCTCACTGTCACTCACTCCTCCCTTCCTGCATCTCTTGTGACCCGCCGATTCTCCACAGTCCATGCTCATGAACATGCCGTTCTTCCAAGTGCTGTAGTCGGTGGTCGGGTTCTTCCCTATTGAGCCAACAGGACTCATCATCTGATCCATGTCTTCCCTCTCCTCTGCCGTCACAGAGCCCACTGTTTCCTGTCCTCTCTCCATTTTGAAGACACAGTCCTCTCTGCCGGGTCCCGCCTGACCATTCATGGTGCAGTTGGTGTTCTTGACAGGCGGAGGCTCCTGTTTCTCCGGCTGTGGTGACATGCAGTTCTCCCCGACTTCATAAACAAAGCACATTCTGGCCATGTGCTGCAGAATGAGCTGCTTGGCCCACTTGGGAACAGGCTTGGCGTCCGGACCACAGTGGTGTATGTTCATGATGAAGATGGTGAGGGCAGTAGAGGCAGTGATCATGGTCATTGTCGCAATGTAATACTTTCCTGTGGAAGAAGAGGAAGTCAACATCTGTGTTGGGGAGGAACTAGTAAAACGCTTTATGTAATGAAATTACAAAATAAATGCAATTGTATCTGTGATATGTAGTTACATTATCTTTCTTCCTAAAGGGCATACAGTTGATGATACTGATTTCAAAGTTAAGAATTCATTGCTTTTAATATACATTGAACTAAATACTATCATACCATTACAGCTGATCTGTAACCTATTACATAAAAAAAAAAAGTAACACTGATCAATATAGAGTTTTTAGACACTTGTTGGGATATGACCTCATTTTATTGCCCTTACCAATAAGTGGCACATTTTCAGAGGGCGGCATGATCTCTGCAACCAGCAGCTGAAAGACGGTGAGCGCCAGCATCACGGTGACACCCAAAGAAACCTTCTCTCCAGAGTCAGCAGGCAGGTAGAAGCCCAGCGGAGCCAGGAACGAGATCATCACACACGGTATGAGCAGGTTGAAGACATAAAAGGACGCTCTTCTCTTCAGTTTCAGTGTGTAGGTCACATCAGGGTAAGGGTCAGCGCAGCAGCCGTACTGAATAATGTTCTTCTTAGCCGGCATGCCCAGCACCTCCCACTCCACGTTGTCCACCAGGTCAGCCAGGTCAGCACTCTCCAGGGCGTTCAGGATGTCTAGCTGGTTACCGTTGTAGGTCCAGGAGCCGTATGTGAACCTGCACTGCTGGGCATCAAAGGGGAAGAAAGACACGTCCACTTTGCAGGAGCTCTTGGTGATAGCAGGGGAATCCCACATTATCTGGCCATCATGTTGGATCACCACATTCGTGTCCATGGGACCAGTGAAATGGTCATCAGCACTGAAAGATAAAGAAAAGTTGTCTGGACAAAGAAATTAGAGTAACAGTGTTCATGTGTATTCCAGGAGCATATAGGTGTTTTGGATACCTTTAACAGAGCAGAGAGGAGGTGGAGAATGATTTGAGAAAGACACTTGATCAGGATACAAAGGCACAAGTTCACCAACTGAGGGAAGAGTCAACGCATTTAGTAGAGTTGTACTCATTCCTCAGTGTTGTGTCTGCATTTTATAGTTTACCAGTAATGCTACGTGTTTGTTTACATGTATTAGTATGTGGTTACATAGTGGGAGCTGCTTTCATAATCCTAATCTGATCACAGTAATGTCATCAGAGGCATCTCCTGCTCAATGGCCTCACTCATGTGATACCTTCCTCAAAATATAATTTATTCTGTAAGTCTGTATTATTAGAAGTTATATTACTGGTGTATAAAACGCAGGCAGAGGCCTGGACACTCCTGTGAATAATGGCTTCAAGGAATGTTCAGCTTGTGCCTTTAATACTGACCAACAGGAGCCACACGGGGGACAATAATTCAATGATTAACCCAATACCAGTCCGACCTACTTGTTATATAGGACTATATCAGGTCTCCATACATAACTACTAGGTATGCGGATGGTATCAAGTCCATCGTAATCATCTTTATTCCATTTGAGGTGTGCATCAACCCACACTTGCCGTATCCATAAATATGCAGTCAAAATTTGGTTTCGCTCATCCTGTAAAACATTGAAAATAATTGGCAAAAAGGGACAAATTACATGTAAAATAAATATGATCAAAATATAAAGATGGCGTCACTAATGTGTCGGTATCCGCACAGCTTCTTCTCACGCATACAATCATGTGGTGACTTGTGTTGTTTTACCATGTCGATGATTTGTGACAGTGTAACCTGCAGGGTCACGTTCAGGATGTTGTTGGTGTCCTCCACAGGCCTCAGTGCGCTGGTGTAGTTGTTGAATAAATCTTTCAGGAGCTTCTGAGCATATTTCCCATGAGCACACCAACAGGCTAAGACAAAGAGAGAAACAACTCACAGTCGTATATGTTGTGTTTCAGTGAATTCTGCTACCTTACATTTTTTACTCCTGAAAAAATAAAGTATTTGGTTAAAAGGTTAGTTTTCTGGATATTCAGAGCAAACGCAGTGATGTGGATGCTGAAGTGGGAAGACAGGGAGAACAGGGGAGAAGATGTGAATACATGACAGATGGCGTAACGGGACAGAGTGGATGTCAGGCTCGGCTGCCTTTCTATAAAGCTCTAGAAAGAAAGAGATCAGACAAATCTGCCATAATGTACCAGCAGTGACTTTCCCTCTTCAACTGTGTGTGTGTGGAGGTTTAGCATGTGTTCGCTGAACATTTGTGTATCAAGATGAGCCGGAAACAGAGAGATTAAACATGCCTGTGCTGTGAAAACTGTGTTAATGCGAATAATAAAATAACTCATCTAAAGATTTTTCATGTTTTATGGCGAAATTATTGTCACCACCTCCAGGAGACCAGAGAGGACACGTATAAGCAGTTTTAAACATGGAGACACTACAGTTTATACTTTATGTGGGGCTTGTTCCCGGTGTCAATCTGGTGGATTTAGGTCTCAATAAAGCCTCTGATACAAAGAATGTCTACGGGATTATGATGAATAGCAAATCCCTCAACAACTGGCTCCAAGTCTACGGATTGTGGGTAACAGCTTTCCTAGAGCTGGGATGGAAATTTGAGAAGAAATGGATGATGCAGACAACAATTTAAAAATAAAGGCGTTCATAAAATTAAATGCAAGTTTTATGCAAATGTTCTTTGTCATGGGGTGTGTGTAACTGCAATAAAAAGAAGAGCTTATCAAGACAACATTATAGATCATAGGAGGTAAATAAAAATACATTTGAACTTACTTGGAAAAATAGTGACACAGAGAAGCAAGAGGAATAAAGTTTGGACCCTCCATCGTTTCATCTTGCTGAAACAAAATGATCCTCATCCAAAGACCATTGGAGCTTGGAGGTTCATCCACTAAAAATAAAAATAAAAATAAAAATAAGAAGAAAGGACCCTCTCCCCCAAAAAAAGTGTGGTGATGAATGCAGCTGTGTTGCGTTTGTGAGCTGCACAAGAACATCAAGTGCGGTAATAATACTGATGAGGAGAGGCGGGGCAGCCACATGTTAACCCTGCACACACAGCCGGCCACACAGAAAAGATATATGTCAACATAAAACGAAAATGAAAGTGGGTTTGTTGAGGCGCAGCACCACGGACAGCTCCCAGCCTCACCCTCTACCAAGCTATAAACCTTTTGTTTGCTTTGTTTTCTTTTGGTTTTTTTTTTTTGCATCGTGCTTTGTTATCATCAGGAGACGCATTTGATTAAACACAAATCTCCATGATGTCTGTGATCTGTCATTCATTTCTAACAGGCGGCTCCGCCCTAACTCAGCAGCCTCATCACTCTCCTCCGCTCACTTTCTCTTCCGGGTGCTGCTCGATCTTCCTCGTATGTTCCTCCTGCTGGAAGATGTCGCATCTGAGCGCGATCAGCTGAGACCCCGGTGGATGCAGACATGTCGCAGGGATGTTAAAATGGCTGGATGGTGCGCTTGTTGTTGGTATCCGGAGTATTCGGGTCCATCCTGCAGCCTGATGTAATGAAGGTTGTTGTAACAGCGTAGGTGTTGACAAGCCAAGCGCGTGAAGGGGTTGTAGGAGAGATTATAGTTAAGCAGCCAGTGGAGGTAGGTTGTCTGTTCGTTTCTCAGGTTTAACAGTAAATGCATGCAAATAGTGACCAATCACTGTGTTGATATTCATTGAAAATATGGACATTACTCACACCTCATGTGCCTGTGTGTGATAGGGCTGCAACTAATGATTATTTCCGATTAATCGATTACTTTTTTGGTCTACAATGTCAGAAAATTGAGAAAAATCACGATCAAAGCCCAAGAATACATCCTCAGATATCTTGTTTTGTCCACAGCCCAGCAATATTCAATTTACTGTAAAAGAGGGGTAAAGAAACCAGAAAATATCACGTGAGAAGCTGGAATACCAGCCGCTTGGTTAGGGTTAGGAAAAGACAATGATTTGGCTTCCCTGGATCTGTTGCCACAAACATGGCTGGAAACTGTCACGGTGTCTCGCTAAAAATGTCCCGTTTTCTGATGGAAAATGCCACAACAGCTCCTTACAATATACCCAGTGGTTAAGCGATTAAAACCGTTGAAACGCCTCAAAAGAAGTGGTCTCTTGCTTTGGCAGCCGTCTTTCTTATGGTCTGGTTAGGTTTAGGCACAAAAAACACTTCAGGAAGAAAATACAGCAGGATTTTTTCCTGATGTCATGAATCTTTTTCGATTAATCGTTACAGCTATAGTGTGATCACCTTTGTGAGACAATGTTAAAATGTTCTTTAATCTGGCCTGTTCTCTGTTTCAGACCAAGATGCTACAAGGCTCAAATATCTTGGGGCATGAGCGCCCTCTGGTCATAAGAGTATCATTCTCCTCCTGTGTTCTGGGTACTGTGCTCCTGCCTCTCTTTGGACTGATAACATGCGTCTTCATATCCTCGGTTTTCCATTTTGATGACTCCACTGGTACACATTGCCAGGTACGGTCCTTATTATTGTTTTTTCTCCTGCTGCTACATATGTTTTGGAAACTAAGTCAGTAACTTGTGTTTTCAGGTTCCTAATTACCTGCCATCTATCAGTGCCTCAATAAGTCTAAGTCCTGAGTGTCACATATGGCGGTTCTGCATCGGTCTGCACTCAGCGCCCAGGTTCCTGGTGGCGTTCACCTACTTCAGATTTTACAAGGCGCGTTTTACATCGAGGTTCCCTGAGAGTCCACTCAGCTGTTTGAACCTGGCCTTTTCTATTTTGGAGAACCTCGGCCTGTTGCTCCTCACATATGTATCATCCAGTGAAACGTACTGTGAGTAATACATGTTTAAGTTACTTTGACTAGAGCTTTTATTGTTCTTTTGAATACCAAGGTGATTTGGTTTATGACAAATTGCAATTCAAATTGTGTTGGCAATGTAAGTTTCTGCAAACCACTGATATGTTGAAACTTTGCATTTCTTTATGCAACCTACTTTCCTTAGGTACCGTTTTAAATGTTATGTTGTGTCAAGGATGTGCTTCTGCTCTGGTTAGATTTAGCCACAAAAAACAATTGGTTATGGTTAGGAAAAGATCAGGTTTTGGTTTACCTGGTTCTGTCTACACAACCGTGGCTAGAAGTTGCCTTGGTGTCTCGATAAAAATATCCTGTGGTTCAGCCCTTAAAAATGTTGAAACGCCTTCTCAAACAGTTGTCTCTTGCTTGGCAACCATTTCATTAATGGCCTGGTTAGGTTTAGACACAAAAAACGCTTGGTTAGGGTTAGGAAGAGATCATGTTTCGGCTTCCCTGAATCTGTGCCCTCAAACATAGCTGGAAATTGTCACCGTGTCTCGCTAAAAATGCTTTTTTTGACTGTAAAATGCCCCAACATCCAAATAACCAGTGGTATAGGGATTACAAATGTTAAAACACCGTCTCAAACAGTGGTCTCTTGCTTCAGCAGCCATCTTGCCTATGGTCTGGTTAGGTTTAGGCACAAAAAGTACTTGGTAAGGGTCAGGAGGAGATCATGCTTTGGCTTACTTGCTTCTGTGGGCACAAACACAGCAGGACATTTTCTTAATGTCTCGTCAAAAATACCCAGTTTTCAGCTGGAAAATGACCCCACATCTAGTCAAAAATAATCTTGAATATAATGCCAACTCAAACAGTTGTCTCTCGCCTTCTCGCCTATGAGTCATGCCACCTCCATCCCCTGCACCATCCTCTTCATCTCCAGACATCAAAGTCAAATGTTGATATGAAATGATTGAAATATAAAAATCATACATATCTGTGGTTTGCAAAAACATACCCAGATTTTTACTCTGGCGACTGGGCTGTGTTCAAAGTATGACACAGAGCTGCATAACAGTAACAGGCAGGCTGATGTATTGATTCAAAGTTCAGTTTATTTGACATTTAAATATTACAATAATACTGTCCTTTACTGACCAAATTTCCCTTTCTTTTTGTATATTTTTGCCCTTCAGTTGTTCATAAGGAAGGTTTTGTCCTCTTTATTATCAGCTCTCTTATCCACATGTCGATAACCTGCCGTTTATGGAAAGCCATTAAGAAGTATTCATTAAGTCCTGAGGTAAGAGATGCCAGATCACACAGCAGACTGAAAACCCTCAGTGCTTCAGTCAGATTCATTATGATTATTTTTTTTCCCTCATAGGATGCTAAGTCTCACCACTGGAAAGTGCGTTTCTTATTTCTCAACGTATCCTTCTGTGCTTTTGCCGGATTCTTTTATTGGAAACACAACATGTACTGTGAATCAGGAAGTAAGTGTGACATCAGTTTGATCTTTCTGCTTTAATCTGTAAGTGTTGTTACTGTGCTTCAACATCCATCTTATCTTCCTGCAGGTTATACACTTTTTGCCCTGTTTGAGTATCTCGTGGTCTTCTCCAACATGGCCTTCCATCTCACAGCAGTGTGGGACTTTAAGAGCCGTGAGGTCATGGTCATTTCGTCCTCTGAAGATAAAGACTTCTGACTAGAAACTGAAGGACTTGGTGCTAGTTGTACAACCACACAACCACCTGATCATGATAGCCTTGATCCTGCTGAAGAGGAAGACTGGGATGGCCTTTTCCATATATTTCCATGATGACGGCTCTCAAGGCCTTAGTGGGTGTAGATGTCAGACAAATTTGAGTCAAGATAGGCATATGTTCTACTGTATGGTCTATTCTGAGCACATTTGTTTTGCTTAATTCATTGATGCCTTTACCTACAGTACATGCTGTATTTTATGTAATGTGAAATTTCAACTTTTGTACAATGCACAAAAATATTCTGTGGTCATACTGTGTGTGCCAAAGTAAAGTGACAGTTCAAGTATGTTGGGCTTTCATTTTGAAACACAAAGGGGGGTTAAATGTCTATAAATTATTTATTAGGGACTGACAGTTGTCTTTGAGCCTTTCTGACTCTGCTATTTAGAGCGATTTTACACCATTGAGATTACCCCAAAACATTTGCCACTGAGAGCTACTCTAGCTGACTGTTGTGAAAATACTTTGTCGTCATTCCATCTCCATTTTTATTATTTTTTCAAAAATGTCTAAGCTTTTAATATTTTTGTTCAAATGCAAATGTGTAAATGTGAGTTCTCTGTACTGCATGTGGCCATAATGCCCTCTAGTTAATCCACTGAAGGTATTATGATCACACATCGCTTAACCTACCCTGACCTAAAAGTTAATGCTGCCGGATAAAACCTAGTGGCCCAGTTGCCAAGTGCAAACACAAATCACTGTAATCACTGTACTTCTTTAATAGCTCCAACAGCGTGTGTACTACACCCATTATTATACCTATACTGTGTTATTTCGTGCACAGCTGTGCAGTATCTCCACCCATATAAGATAGTAAGGCAAGTTTACTCAAAACATGATGTTTAGAAATGAGTGTATGCTTTACAAATGAACAAAATTGCAATGCTCTTTCATACCCCACCCCCCAATCTGACTCTGATGATGCAAGTACGGGCCAAGTACGAGCAAGATGTCTGATGTTGGCTGCAAGATCTTGAATCAGACTCACTTGAAACAAAACCACAATACAGTATGTTTACTTTCTACTGTCCCCTTGCTAGTCTCATTAGCCTTAGCATAATTAATGAACAGAAACAACCTCCAACATACAGAGGAGTACAGAAAAAAGCATGTAAATAGGTTATAGGATGAATGAGAATCCCTGATATATATGTAAAACACAAGATTAGAACAAAATTAATTTCCTTAACAGCAATTGGATTTTCTTTAATTTTAGATAAATCTCTTCAAATATATCAAACAAAACATTCAATAACTATTTTGTTAGTTTTGTATTGTAATTCACTTACAATTGACAGCAGAAATATGAAATATCTCAATTTGGCGATATAATCATTAGATAACACAACAAAAAGTAAATAAACAACATAAAGAGGCCTTTTCCAATGCTGTAAAAAGCACCTAAAAGTCATACTTGACTAAAATTATAGAGCCTTAAAGTTAGACATCCAAGAAAAAATAATGTAATGGAGTAAAAATACAAGCTTTGCCTTCAAAACATAGTGGGGTGTACCTACATGTACAACATTCACATGACTGAAACTGAATCAAATGCAATTCAGCCAATTTTTCTCAATTTTTTTTTACTCACATCTGTGCTTTTACTTCTTTTGTATGCTGAAAAGGCCTATTATTGCCCCGCCATAATGCCAGGTGGGCCTCAGTATTGTAGAAGTAAGGTTGAATTGGTGTAATTGTCCTTTAACAGATCTACAGGCTCCTGTGGCCCAATGTAATGGCTTAAACAATCCGCTAGATGGCACACTGCAGCAGTCAGTGTAAACGTGATATCCAGTATGGCCTCCAGACATTAGGGGGCGACATTGCGGGTGATGAGCAGGCACTCGGTGGTGTAGAAGAAGACGAGCCCAGTGTCTGTCCACATTCTGCGGCTTTTTCGGTTCAGTCTCGGTCGGGGGTGAAACACCGAGACCTCTTTTTTTTTAGCAGGAGGTGGAGTTCGCTGTGCTTCAACTCCAGGTGACCAGGCGTCTGCTGCAATGTTAACACAGAGCTGAAACTACACACCTGCCGGCTCTGATACATGACAGGTAACTTTATTTTTGTGCTATTTAACTAACACGACCATATAGCCTAGCTAAAACTACAGTTGCTCCTCATTAACGCCCCTTGCGTGACTTGCGGTGTCTTGTGGTCAAGCTAAACACCAACGGTGGCTAATGTACGTGTGTACAAAATGCAGCAAGTCGACAGCGACATAAACTAAAAAAAAAAAACACGGAAGCGAGAGTGAGAGCGCTCTGTAATGTTAACCCCCTCTTTGTTGGATATTTCACTTCATTTCCTAGTTAGCCGAGGTGTTAAGCTAGCTAGTCGGGGCTTGTCTTGACACCCAACCACCAGACGCCGACGGACCAGGCTGCTCTCACTTTTCATAATCTTATTATTTTTCTCCTTTTAAGTGACATGTGTTTGCAAACACGCCGTCAAGAGCCCCCAGCTAAACTGACAAATTAAGGTTTAAGGGCTTCCTTAGCGAAAGCCAGGTATTAGCAAGCTAACGAGTGTATTCGTTCATTCATTCAGGAAGAAGAGACACTTGAGAAGTGATAGCATGTGTGTGCAGTTACTGCAGGGGATATTTTATGTAACTAACTGTATTTCTTGGCGTATTCACTAAGCCGACTACTGCCGTTTTCTCACATGATTTAAGAGACAAAGTAGCCACATTGTTTAAATGGTGCCTAACCCAGACATAAATACTGCATTCTCGTTCTGCTAAAATTGTCAGAATTTTGAAAGGAGTCTGGTGTCTTTTTTCCAGTACACACCAGTCATGGAGTTCAACAAATTGGTGACCGTGTGGATATTTTGCTTGTGTCTCGTCGGAGAAAGTTGGTCTGACAAACCAAGTTCCCCCACACCAGACAGCCAGGTTGTTGAAAATGGAGTATCAGGTGAGTCATTAACCGTGGCATTAATTTGTTGCAGCATCCTCAATGGTCTTATTTTATCCACAAAGCTGACACACACTATAGATTGGCAGTTAGTGTATTGGTGTTCATGCCACATCTTTGTGATTTGTGCAGGCACTATATGTAGCTGCGCTGAGAATAGTCCGGCTGGCATTCTCCATTAAGCCCTGTCCTCCAGCTCAGATCAAGCCTGCAAGTTAAACACGAGGTAATTGATCTAATGGTTAGTGGAGCGAATGAGGAAGGGCGTAAGTAGTTTCTGCAGTAATCACGGCTCCAGACTTACTTTTCACAATGGTTGCACTGGTGCGCCTGATTGTTTCCTTTAGGTGTACCAGGACATAATTTGGATGTACCTATCGACACATTTTAACTTAATTTTCAAACACATTATTTAAATGATTGTAAATAGGAGTAAAGCATATACAATACATTTTTTTTTTGTTTGTTTGTTTTTTCATTTATATCCTAACACACTCAACAAGAAATTGCAACAACTTGAATTATCTATATTTCAGGTGCACTGGTGTGACCAATGAAAATGTTCAATCACACCCTGGAGCTCCTAAAAATAGGATGTTAAACTATTTACAACAAGTCATAAAATCAAAAGTTGGCCAATAATACATTTATGTAATCATAAAATTGTTAAATGCACATTACTACAGAGGACTACTTATCCATATTTTGTTGATGCTCACATCTTGGACTTTCACTTCTTATAATTTGCGTCACCCAGAATATTCTTATCTATGTAACCTAATGTATCATGTATGCCAAAGGCAACATGGGCCTCGCACAACATGTCAAATGAGTTTAACAAGCTCCTCTTGTGGAGTTACAAATCTTAAGAGAAGAGGTCCCTTATTACCGTGATAATGTCTTTCCTCAGTCCATGAAGTAATTTCACATGAATGATGGCAGTGGTTTTGTTTGTTAAGCAGAACTTAAGACTACTAAACAGATTGTAAACTATAAAACCAGACTCTAGAAAAGTATAAGCCAGTTATGACATACTATGACTCAGGTTTTTTTATAGTGCGCTAGTGTAAGAATTTCAATCTGTTTACAAAAAGCATAACTGTCGTACATATTTACATTTGGAAATATTTCAGCCAGTATACCTTGAGCAACAACTTGCCAAACACCCAACACAACACACTTGCTCGGTTGTGCTCTTTGCTTGCACTATTGAACAGAGTAGTCAAACAGGAATTGTTGCGACATTGTCCAAGTTACTCACACACATTTTGCGCTTGAAGCACATTTTTACTGACATGTGCCACATGTCCCAACAGTCCCAAGAGGCCACAGTGTGGGAAAGAGTTCATTCTCTACAGTGATTTTCAAATCTTGACAGGTATTCTGAATGGCGATAGGACATAGTAACCACAGCAGTTATAAAGTGACAAAGCTATGGAGCGTGTTCTTCATCTAGATGCAGGCACACTAAATGAACTTACGTAACATGAGCTCTTAAAAAAGGCAGCCTGACTGGTATGTAAATATCTTATCTTGTGTCTCCGGAGGTTTGCAAGCCAAATGAGAAAGAAAGCCAGGTTGGCTGTATGAGTGTTGCAGGTGGTAGGTTTTCACCAGGGTAACTGTCTCTTTGTTTTAACATGCTGCATGTGAATGAGTGAGAGTAAGTGCCTTTGTGGTATGTGGCTATGCAGGTTCTCTGAAGCTGAATGCTTGCATACTGTGGCTCAAAAATTTACTTTTCACAGCGCGGAAGTTTGTGCATCTGGGCTTCCTACTTCTGGTTTTGGCGGTTTTGTGCAGAGAAATATAAGGCACATTTTGCTGGCTACAAACCATTTATAAACTCACATTCATGGACACGGTGACTTTTGCAGAGATTAATCTGCAACATGGTTTACTTTCTGTTTTCTCTCTATAACTGCTGAGCCAACCTGTCATAACATGGGCTTCTGGGAATAAAGAAAATATGGATTGGCGGGATAAGTTTATCGGTGGGAAGGGGCATTACGCTGTGAATGCCAGCAAAAAACAAACCAAATGCAGGAAGTACACTATTGTGTGGGTGACAGTAATTAATGATGAAGCGTTATCAACTGAGCAATATGCAGCCTGAGCTTGGCCATTTGTGAAAGGGGAAGTGAGTTTGATTTTTGTGTACTCCATATTGTTGTAAGGATGATGTAAGCAGTCTGCAAATTCATTCAACTAAAGTTTTAAACCAAAAGGTACCCATCTCATTGCCAACTCAAGCAGACTAAGGATTTTAATTTAAAAAATAAAATAAAGTCTTTTGATCAGAAATGTTCAATCAAAATTCTTTAATCCAGCAGCACATTCTTATTGGCAAAAGCCAAGCCTAGGAAGAGTAAACGTCTTCGTGTGGGTGAGCAAGGCCAACCTCTCCCTCACTGTCACCTTCTTCTTTTGTGGTTATAGCGCAGTAAAATAAAGCATGCTGTGTTTGACATATGCTTCTTATATAACTTAATTTAACCAGGAAAAGGCCTCACTGTGATAGAAAAATTACAAATTAGCAAGACTGTCCGGGGTAAGATAGCATCAGCACATAGAACATAGAGGTTATATAAGACTGGCTTGAATAAAATATGTACTTCTGAAGGATTCAGGGACAGTGTTCTTGTGAATTTACTTCAAATGTGCTGCTCTAACTTAAAAGTCACATTTAAACTTACTGTTGGCATGTTACAGGTAGCCTGTCATGCCCTTTCACACAACTCCTGGGTGTCTGCATTCATGCCAAACAAGGTTTCCTCTCAGCGGGAGGTGCAGCATTATCTCTGATCTGTTTCAGAGGATTTCTAATCCCTCAGGAAGGAGAGGGAACACAGAGGGTAGACGGGCTTCACCAGATAACTGAGACACTGCAAAATTACATGATCATTTTTTAATGAAAACATGCATTTATCTACAATTCACTGTAGAGTCCTTACACACTGCATTATTGAGGCCTGACAGTCAAAATGCCGAATACAGTTGAATCTTAACAACATTTAAACTAGTTTTCTCACATTAATGAGAACTGGGGACTCCAAAAGGATAATAGATTTAAAAATAATTGTTTAAAGCTGTTTCGCCTTGTGTCGTGGCCTGTTTTTGGTCAACACAGTAGGTCTGACAGTCATGGTATCTGGCTTCTTCTTGGTAACATCCCCACATTGAAAGCCTTACATAAACAAGGCTTTGTCTGAAGATAAGTGAACTGCAAAATTCCTTAGCTGAACAAGAGCAAGAGGGCGAGTTAATCCAACCGGGGACTTTGCATTCTGCCGTTCCTGTTAAAAGCACTAAAGGTTAAAAGCCATGAACTTTAGTGACCATCACAGGATTAGTTGGAATCCAAAAACATGAACGTCAACATGCTATGGATTTTTGTCTTATCACATAGCAACAGGAAGGATCATCACTAGGATTTCCTTCAGACATCTTTTGAACAGCAAGTTTTTGGTGTTTTTGTTTAGTTCTGCATAATTGTGGTGGTAGTAGTAGTAGTAGTAGTAGTAGTAGAGGAAATGTGAATGTTGACCCGTGACTTTCAAAGTTCCCTCTTAACATCATCTTGATATGTTATGTTATATGTTTCTCCATCAGATTTGTGTCGCATTGATGTGCCACTATGCAAGGACGAGAACAGCATTATCAGCTATGAGGCTATCCGTAACATCCACAAGCAGATGGACGATGATGCAAACGGCAATGTAGACGTGGCAGAGACAGATGGGGTAAGTATCAGCCTGAAAAAAGTGACCAACAGGAGCTGATGCTGGGAAAGTGAAAGTGGGGATAGTCTGGTTGGTACAGTCACAAAAGTGGTCTTCATTTAGTCTGAAGAGGCCTACATGTATCATTATTGTAACCCTCCGTCATCTGACTCGTCATAGGATTTCCTGCTAAGATCAGTTAATCATAGCCCTGTAATGACCTTAACTGACTTGGAGTAGCCGGAGGATTTGTTCTGTTTGCACTTCGGTGCCTTCTTAAGTTGTTTTTGTCAAATAATTAACCTAATTCACATTAAGTCTGCTTGTATCTGGCATGCATGTTGTAGGCGTTGATGTTGCTTCATTTGTGCAAACACATTGTCAAAATGAACAAAGATGTGAAGTCATTAGTGTAATTTAATGTGTTTTGTAATTTTGAAGTGCATGAAGAGTAGTGTTAGCTGTATACAGTTTGTATTGAAAAGAAAAGCAGCCATTTCATGCTCATCAAAGGTCAAAGCTGTTGCTTCTCAGACATCACTGGTGCCGTAAAGACACTGCCTCTAGTCCATTTAGCTAACATCCTGAGTCCTAGTCTAAACTACAGGCAGTGGCCTTAAGGAGGCCTCCTTTGGTGCCTCATTTCAGCCTGATTCAGTCCGTGACATGTGGTTTAGGCAAGACCAAAGCAGAGGCAGCGTCATCGCTGCAGTCATCTTTGCTTTTAGAAGAGGCACTTGGCATGCAAATACCCCCAAGGCAGAGAATCAAGTGCAGTTCAGAGAGCTCTAACATCTGTAGTGGCTTTGAGCCGAAGAATAAAAAGCTCAAAACGATTAAGTGCACTTCAAGACAGTAGTCCGGCTTCCTGTTATCATACAGTAATTAAATAAAGGGGATAGTTGATTTCTTTATGAAGATCAAAGTCTGCATCTGGCTTTTAGGAATAAGATCCAGGCCCTGGCCACATGAAACAGGTCCTGCTAATTTTCCAGTGAGTGTGTTTTGAGGAGCGTGATATTTCACCTGCAGTAGAGACCAGCTCTCTACCCTGTAGTGAAATCCTCCCACACAAATCTATCAAGAAAGAAAGGCATCATGACTTATTACTGTCTTCCACCCATGTTGCATGAGTTGGCTTTTGTGGGAGTGTTTTTTAAGATCCTGGTGACTGAGTTAGCCTACAGTATAATGGGAAACCGGTAGTGTGGTTCCAGTGGCCAGTAGTTGACCACTACCACTCCACTGGGGGCGAGGTTGGAATACAGAGTGTGTCATGTATAATATGCAGTGTTTTTATTTTCATACCAAGATGCCAAAAAGACCCAGAGATGGTTCAGAAAATAATATCTTTGGCTGAAATACCACAATGTCTATTATGTCCAACTTGAAGCAAGGGAGATAGAGATATACTTAAAGGAAAAGTTCAGCATTTTCAGAAATGCGCTGATGTGTTTTGTTGCAGTGAGTTAGATGACAAGATTTAAACCACGCTCGTATTTGTCCAGTAAATATAAGGCTACAGCCAGCAGCCAGTTAGCTTAGCTTCTGTAAACGGAAATAGGCTAGCTTGGCTCTGTGCAAGGATAACCAAGTCCGTCTACCAGCATCTGTAAAGCTCATTAACACGTTATGTCTTGTTTGTTGAATTCGTACGAACCAAAATGTAAAATTAAATGTTGGAAGTTTTACTTGGAGTTATGTGCCACTGGTTGCAACCTCACAGTGACAGTAAGACTTGAGGTGGTATTACTTAATGTTGATAACATGACAAGTTGCGGCAAGACTCTCACCAAAAACATAAATAAGTGGATTTCCCAAAATGTTGAATTATTGCTTTTGCATTTTTAAATTATTTTAAGAAGATAACAAGAACATAACGCAATCATCATGACAGCCGATTAGTTAGCTATAACTCGTGACCAGCTAAAATTGAAAAGCTTCAATAAGTATTTGCATCTCACACATTTGTACCACTGTTGTTTTTTCATTAACATAACGGTCTAGGTTTTTTTGCATGCTTGTGTTATATTGTAGAAAAACTGTCAACGCAAGTGAGGAGGAAGTATGATGCTGCTCCACGCCATAAAATAGTTTGTGAGAAATAGGCATTGTTTTTCAGGTCTTGTATGGTTGAGATATTTATAGCATTTTATGTTCCTTTCACACTGAGTAAAGCAAATACACACACAAGCCAAACAAATTGCATTTTGTTCTTTTATGGTGGTGATAAAGACAACAGTAGTGAAATGGGTCACAGTGCTCATGATAAATCAAAACCTCTCAACGGCTAATTTCCAACACCAAATGTGGTCATTGTCTTCCTGCTGTTCATACATTTTATTTATTCAACCTCCACTATGACTTTATTGTTTTAACGTGGGCACAGTATTTAATTCTCTATTTAGGTGAAAGGACAACTTGTACCTTGCATCATTGGAGATAAAAATGCACTTTTCTAATAGAAAATTGGTAAAATTTGTGTAAGATCATGTTGTGCAGGATAGATTCTCTGTAACCACTACACACATCCTTGTCATCCTTCAGTTCCTGAGGGAAGATCTAAACTACAATGACCCCAAGGCCAAGCATAACAGCTTCCATGGGGATGACCAGTTCATCAGTGTGGAGGACTTGTGGAACGCGTGGAAGGGATCTGAAGGTACTTTTTCCCCTGAAGGCAGGCTGTGACTGCACAAACAGGCCCTTCTTTCAGCTCTGTTTGTATTTATGAGAGTTGTAGTCTGTGAATCTTGTTCAGCACACTATGTTTCACATTGATAAGCTCCGCCAATACTGAGTGTTTGAAACTGTGCTGATAATTGTTATTTGTAACAAACCACTCCATGTGACTTTGTTGGCCTGGACATCAGTGTTTTAAATAGCCAGTAAATTAGAGTCTTTGTACTGAAAGTGTGTGTCGCACTTTACCCCAGCTTGACCTTTTCACTTACTCAACAAAGGAGCCCGGCAGTTGATCAGCTGGCTTGTCAAGCAAAGTGCAGCCTGGTTATCAGCTGCAGCCAGTGGCACAGGAGACATCTTTTGACCCTGTCAGCACTAAATTCACACGCTCACTCTCACCTCCTTGTTCCTATCTGTTTAACTTGGCTATCGTGTCCTCATTGAGAGTACTTGTCATGTACTGTGCTGTATCTGGCACTCATGTCTCTTCACACCCTTTCCACTGGCTGCCTTTCTCCCCCTTTTTCGCACGTAGTGCTGACTTACCCTGCATAGCAGTTTCTTGACAGTGCTCTGGAGGTTTTAAGCCAGGAAGCTGGGTTTTTGTTGAAGAGAGCAACACATTAACAAAGACGGCCCACATTGTTGACTGTCTGCCAGGAGTTGGGGTGCCGATTTTCCTTCCCCAGTTATTGCTGTTGGCAAGCCGATATATGTTATGCCATAGGATACCTCATAGATCATTCAGAGTGTGAAAGCATATGATCGTGTGTCAAGCTGTACATACAGTGGAGCTAAAAGCATTACGATAGTGACACAGTGTTGTTGTCTTAGCTCTGCATGTTGGGTTTAAATGAAACACACAACTATGATCAATGGGCTCAGACTTAATGTCCATTTCAGATGAACCATGTAGGTAGAAAGTGCTGATCATGGGATAGACAGTATTTCTACTGCAGCCATCTGGGTTTTCTGCCTTCTGTTTTTACTTAAAGTGAAACACATGGTCAGTTATATTGAGGTCAGCTGACTGCTTGCTAGGCCCCAAGAATAACTTCTGAATGACCTCTTTCTGATTGTTTAGGATTAGTGTTTTACTGCATTGTTCTTAAATGAGCTGAAATGAACACCAACAAACACTGGTAAAGATTAAACTCGGCTGTGTAACCACATTGTCACTGTTTTTATTTCAAAACAAGTTTGTTGGATAAGAACAAAACAATGGAAAACACATCTGACTGCATTGAATGAAATGGAAACGTAGCCTTATCAGTACTGAATTGCATATATAAATTGAATAAGAATTGATGAGTGCTGTAACTGTTTTATTTTTTCGTCTTCCCCTCAGTGTATAATTGGACAGTGGATGAGGTGGTGGAATGGCTCATCACTTATGTGGAACTGCCACAATATGTGGAAGCATTTCGCAAGATGAATTTTAATGGGAGTGCCATGCCAAGGTAAGAGATGTCATAACTGTATCATCGTCTCAAAGCTGAAAACTGTACTCGATCTATGGAAAATGTGTCTCCTTAGCTTTTACTTTATTAAAATACTTAGATGGTATAAAAATGGTATACTTTAATGAAAGTTATTAGGCTCAAGCTACAGAGTTTACACAAGATAACAATAGCTGTGTTTTGATTGACTTATTTCTTTATGCACTTTTTGAAATATCTCATTCGAAAAGTCATAATTAGAAAAAATAGATAAATCTTTCCTCAATTTCCCCAAAACAGTTTTTATGCTTTCTTGAGATGATTTAGCTTTTTTCAACAAGGAGTTAATGCACTTAATGGGAGGAGAAAACATCTTTTTCAGCAAAGTTCTGACGTAGTGATTATTTAACTCACATCACTGATCAGCTGTTTACACTCAAAGAGACAAACATTTGTCCCTGGTCCTCCTCTTCCCAGATATTCACATAATATTTCCTATACCTGGACTAATGCCCACAGGACTGGTTTTGTTTCTTCTCTAAAGAAACCTCATAACCTCTAAATTGAGTTTTATTGGTGGTTGGCGATCAACTGGTTTTGTTTACAGTTCACAAACTCGACTTCTTCTCCTCTGTTTATTTCAGCCATGCATAACATAGTCTATACCACAATCTGTGGATAAAAGTACGCTTCATATAACCTAGTTTATTGTACAAATAATTGATGCAACCTATTTGGTTCCAGGTATTAAAACCCACTCACATTACCCACTCTATAAGGCATTACATTTCCTCTTCTGATCAGTCAGTGTCAGTTTTATTTCAGTCATTGTAGCCTTCTGCTATTTGGCTTCAATAAAAAACCAACCAGTCCACACATTTGTCAAAATAGCATGATGAGTCTATCAAATAACCGTTAGTGTTTTAAATCTGATTTATTTAGGGGTCGCATTACAGCCTTTGCTCTTCCTTCCTTATTCATTCACTATGACTGTGTGTCTGTTCTCTCTCAGGTTGGCCATAAAGAACACCACTCTGACACTCTCTATTCTGAAGATTCTGGATCGCAGCCATGTGCAAAAGTTGCAGCTCAAATCTTTGGACACCGTACTGTTTGGAGCGCCTCTGAGTACGTGACCTTCTTTTTTAATTTCTGTACTCTCATTCATAAAACCTCAATGAGACTTTAAAACCTTGACTAGAAATGTGAAGGAAGTTTCTGTTTCATTACCTCTCATTTTTGGCTATGTAATTATAGCAGGATATCTCAAAAACTATCTCCAGAAATATCAGTCAAACTTGGCTGATGTTGAACTAGTTGCATAATTCACTAAAGCGAGGAGGAAGTAATCTGTAATTGTGCTTCCAAATAATATGCCTTGCTTTCTCTGTAATTGTGTTGAAAGTTTATTGCTTGCTCAGATCTTTTCGCCCAACCAGTTCACTTGAATAAAGCTGGTTGCCAGAGAGGCAAAAAACATCTTCCAAATGACTAAATCAACACTTCCTGGAACTCCCTCACAGGAAAAAACAGAACTGATTCTCTTGAATTTTTATAATATTACACTGAAACCTCTGTAGGATGGTGTGAATTAACAGCCTACCACCATCACTAACATCCTGACCATGTTGTCTGCTACTCTGATTTTCCATCAGTACTTTGTCCCTGTGAAATGTTGTCATCAGGTGTCATTTCCTTTTTTTTAAAATGTATTTCGTCAGTTACTCATCTACTCACTGTTGACTGTTTTAGTTGGCCCATATTTGGTATTTAGGGTGAATCCTGTATCAGTTTCAAGGATGGAGGAAGTGAATTGAGTGTGAGACACACTGCTCTGTATTCCAGACACACCCCTCTGCGTACTGAGACAAATAAACACACCACTCATCCTCTCCTTCTCCTTCTCAAGTGTCCCTGCACCACTTCTGTATCTACAGATCTTAATCCTTCAGGTTCTGCTCTCTCTTTTTGTCTCTCCTTCAGGGTGGATGGGTGTATTGATGGGGTGTGTTTCAGCTGTCATACCTCTTGGCAGTACTTTATATTTTTTTTACGTAATCTGTGTTGACATGTTCCCAGGCTGACCGCCAAAATTCCTGAAAAACACGTTTGTCGTTAAAAGCTTAGCCAGAGTGTGACAGCGGAGTACTGACATTTTGCATTACTAAGCTTAGAAAGTCAGGAAAATTCTGGAGTTGGTGTCCAAATATTAAGAGTTTACACAAAATATTATTGGCTTTTTGAAGTGCAAGGATGCATACTTGCAAGCAGAGAGCAGCTAAGTGTTACTTCTTTAGTAAGCATGAAGAAAGCATGTAATGAACCTTCTTAGAAAGCAGGCTTTTGCATCTAAAGGAAGTGTGGAGGTCTGTGTCTGGCATGTGCCATTGTGGATGTGTTTTGCCAGAGTCGCACCCTGAGGAAGACATTAGTAAGCGCTGTCTGGCTTTGACAGCCTCTCAAAGAGTCCTACTAGTAGTCAGATTGATGTATAGCAGCAGCATTTTAAGACACATCTCACAATAGGTTTGTCCTAATCTGGTGGGCAGTTGTATAATAATTAACTCAGGCACATTTAGGCTGCAGTATTAATAGTTTTGTGGTTAATTAAATGTCACTTCATGCTGTCTTGTTTTTGTATGTGAAAGGCAGTGAATGTGTTGTTTACTCAGGTCTAAGTCAATTACTCCTTACATAATAATGTCAGCAGTGCAAACTGGGTTTCCTGTTCAAGACAGATAGTGTTGACAGGGCAGTAAAGAGTACCATGGGCACTCATTAGGGAAATGATTTTATATTATCTTAGAGATAATACACTTCCTGTTAAGCATACGTGCTCAGTCACAATGTACACCCAAGACAAATTTAGCACATGATTAAATATCATGACCTCAATTTGGGAGTTGAGCACTTGGTGGTTAAGGGGTAATTATCTGTGTATGCCAGCCTATCAAATGCAGCTGAAGCCTAGACATTTGGGCTGCACAATACTGGAATTGCTAACTTCCATACAATACCTTGAAAAATATCAATATTTGATACCCCAGCGAAAAACTGACACAAAAGGGGGCATACAATTTTAGATTCTTATTAAATGATTAATGTAACAAGGCTTGTGTACTATGTGTTAAGCACAACAGAATCTGAGTTCATTTACTTTTGGAGTAGGTGGGGCTGTAGTTATGCATGTGCCAACTTACTGTTGAGAAAAAACGCGGTTCTGGTGTATCGAGAAATGCAAAAAAAAATCAAAACAGTTTTGAATATTCAGAATTGATAAATTAATTGTGCTCTACTATATATTGTTTTTCTGTATCCAGCAGAATTGAGAAGATACTGGCGCAGTGTCCTGTAGTTTTTCTGTTTCTCACGTCCTTGACATACTTTAACACAATAGCAAGCACAGCTGGTCCAAGTTCCTTGACTCTGATGAACCTGTGTTTGTTCTGGACTTTATAAGCAAGTCTACAGGAATATATACAGTTCTCCTAACAGATTTAACACAAGCTCAAGACTTGGTGATGTGCCTGTTACCATACAGAGGGCTCATGTGAAGAGAGATGTGTGCTGTGGGGTGAAATTGTTTGGATTCACAGTGTTATTTGACTTGGCTCTGTGTCATTGGCAGCCAGTGGTGCAGGAAGACATCATAAAGAACATTAACTTTAGGTGTCATATGCTGCTGATCTTATCTAAAGAGATACAAGTCTGCATTGTCTTTCTCTCCTAATTTTACTTCCTTTTTGTCTCATTCCAGGAAGTAGAGGTCATGTTTTTGACATCTCTTTCCCGCTCACCCGTTTGCAGGTTTTGCAAGAAAAACTTGCCTCATCTTGTTGCGTGCAAGGCTGAAACTCAGGCTGTTTGTCTACCGCTGCATGACAGTGCTCTTCTGAGTCGTCAAATGAAACCTTTATTAAACCCAAATTTGATTCTAGATCCAATTTAAGATGGCCTTTCCAAAAGTTCAACTTGAAAGTGAATCTAATGTTAGGCTTCTTACAAACGAGATGGCTGCTTTTTTAGCTGCTGTGGCTTTTAATAGAAATGAATGACCATGACTCATTTTTAGTTATTCAGAAAAATAGCTGCTAGGATTTGATCGATAGCACCTCATGTGAACCAAAACGTTAGAGTTGCTGTGGTTTGGTTTTCTGTGCACGTATGTTAGCATTGGTTACCTGACTGAAATAGTCCGTGTTAAGCTGGCTTTATCGTGGTCTTCTGCACTCAGCCCCTCACCGCAACCTGTACTTGTGCTACTGACTGTCCTATAAGTGTCACCCCACAACACTTGCAGTATGACTGGGCTATGTTCCATCACAAGCTTCACACCACATCTATGTGAAGCTTGGTCTTATGACGCAGCTTAATGTTAGGGTTTTGATATATGTCGCCTGGCTCATTGTATTGGTCTATCTAGTGATTTTTGTTTTTACCTTGTGTGACCTGTCTTCATTGTTTTTTCTCTCTCTTAGTGAATAGACATAACCACTTGAAGGACTTCATGCTGGTCGTGTCAATAGTCATAGGCATGGGTGGCTGCTGGTTTGCCTACATCCAGAACCGCTACTCTAAGGACCACATGAAGAAGATGATGAAAGACCTGGAGGGCCTGCAGAGAGCTGAACAGAGTCTGCATGACCTGCAACAGAAGTGAGGGTTTTTCCCACCACCCACACAACAGACTATTGTATTCTGCAAGTACTGTATTGTGCACACATCATCCATTTTCCATTTCCACATAAAACAAACTTTAAATTAGATCTTTTGAACATCAAAGAAATGCAAAGGCAGCTTTGAACATGACTTCAAGCTCAAGACTATTTTGATAATGAAGTATCACCCTTAAAACTAACATCAGCCAGTGTTGCTGCTAACATGATTTGAGTTGCGTGAGTTACACATCCTAAATTATTGAGTGTTAGCCTCAAACATTTACTGAATAGGGATAAAACCTCAGACGTTGTTCTCTTTCCCTGATGCTGCAATATTCCACTTTGAACTTAAATGTGTAAAATTGATTACTACCAACAAAGAATATTCTTACCGACTAACGGTTAAAGTTTGAGTCCTAAAAACAGCCATTACCTCCTTTTTATACATTTTTCTCACACATGGACACAACAAAAACGTCAGTGAGTTCGGATGGGCTGTTTGAACAGTTGGAATTCAAGCCAGTTTGACAACTCTCTACAATGTGCCAATTAGGAGGTGTCATTTTTAACGCACTAGGCCATGTTTAGTTCGAAGCTTCGGCATCTGAGTGAATAGTCAGCTGCAACACAGCATTGCATTTTTAAAGCTAACTGAAATGTGCAATGTTTCCAGTCAGTATGCACTTTAAAGTACATTTCCACGCAGACTTTTGAAAGGAAAGAAACCAAACACCAAAGTAGAAATGCATTTTAGGTTGGTGGTCAATCCATTTCAAACTTTATTCTCAACTGTATGGATAAAGGCAGCAAACTTTGCTTTGAGCAATGTTGACCAAAGTCATAGATATGGATATGACAGGATTGCTATTTCATATTGTTGGTAGCATTTTACTGCAGTTATACAGACTCTGTTGGTAAGGAGATGCCTTATTTCTCATTTTAGCAGTCAGTATTCTTTTCAGGCCTTGTGTGTGATCATACAGTTAGGTTTGCCTCTGCATGTTTACAGTGTTGGAGTTCAGGGATTTGGAGGTGGTTTCTTACCTGCTACACCTCCCCCTGGGCATCTTGCCTTGCTTTACTGCAGGAAATGAACCAGTGCTGATGTTTTGAATGTTTGGTAGATTTGTCCCAAAAATGAATGATTGGACGACCTCTGAGCCTTGCAGTTTTCCCCAAAACTACACCTGCACCTTTAATAATGGGTAGACATTTTAATCAGAAGATTTTTTTTATGCCTGAATAAACAAAATAAACAAACATAAACAAATGATTTCATAGTTTATACTTGGCAGACCCTGCTACCTTTCTGAGACCGATGGTAAAGAAAAGCCAAAGTAGAAGCTGAATTGGAAAGTGTTTAATCTCTGGGGATGCCATGTTTTGTTTTGTTAGATTAAATACCAGCAATAGTCTGTCATGTTTGCTGGCCAGAGTACAGAGCAGTGACGGGTGTTGACACATGACTGCTTGACATTCCTGTCTTGATGCTTGTGGTGATTAATCAAGGGGAGATGATTTGTTGTAGGCAACAAAACTTTGATTTTACTACCCTTAGTACCCACATAAGTTGCTCTTTGTATCAGCTGGCTGTTTTGGAGACGCATGTTTTTGAAACTTGAGTCGATATTCTTTGATGATCATCAAATAGACCAAAACCACAAGACTTAGGTTGGTTTCTTGTTGTTTGTCAGCCTTTGGTTCTAGTTTTCTAAAGAGTGACAGCTTTCTCTTGCACTGTCGCTTGTCCGTCATGACTTCTGTGTATGCATGTTTTCTGTGATGTATATGGGGTGTATTTCTTCATTGGAGCGGTACAATAAGGTAATGGAAAGTATTGTGGGATTCGCCTGTTGAATGCCAACCATAAGAGCTATTGACTGCTCCAGTGGGGACAAACCATTGAGGTCAAACTCCGTTCCTCTGATAGACTGCCAGGTCAGCGTGTGTGTTGCCTCTGTGGCTTTATAGTTTGATCAGCTGTGAAAACACACCTGCCACTGCCAACTTTGAATTCGGCTCCGACATTTCATTTCTTGCTTCAACTAATTGCTTGCACTCATTCCTCTTGTGCAGATTAAACCACAGAGCTTTGGGTAAATCTTAAAGGCCCACAGGTGCAGACATGATTCATATGTTCTGCAGTAGGGCTGTGTGAAACTCTCATATCCCGACACAGGTCATTTCAGGTACAGATAATGATGCAAATTACGATATGGCACATTTTCTTCTTTTTCACATTTTTTCAAATTTGGACACATGACACATTCAATATAAATACATTTGGAAAAACAGCGAACGCTATGCTGCAGCAGCAGGGGCATGGCTGTAGCGCTCTGGCTCCTTGGCTCTGCAGACTGAAGCTGGGCTCACACGTGATCCATCTCGCTTGATCTCATGGGTAAGCAGACATAAAAAGATAGGTAACGCGTTACAGGGAGAATAAAAAACAAAAGTAGAAAGTTAATTGAGTCTGGAGGAGTGGGGAGACACAGTCAACACAGGTTTTCTATTCTTCAGTGAGATGTGGAGGTGAGATTTTCTGTCAACAGTAGTATCCTAGTTACTGTTAGCCTCAAGGGATAGAACTTTTATCGTTGCTTGGCAGAACCGTCAGCTGCTCCAGAGGGCACTGTTGTAATCAATCAGATTTTAATTTGTAAATATCAAACATGTTTGATTTTAACGGCGCGGTCCCGGTCAGTCTGTGAGCAGTTCAGGAGGCTTAAGACTGGATCTGTAAACCCCTCACATTGTTAGATAATCTGTGCCAAACAGCATGGTTTGAATGGAACTAGTGTGACAAAATTGGAAATGTCCCTGTTCTGTGTCATGTACTCCCTCCATGTAGTTTGTTTTGCATTCATGCAAATATTCTGCCTGCATCCATGTTGTGCAGAAGAACACAAGGTATCGTCCAAATGAGGGAAAATACGGCTTTAAAGTTATTTGCAACACAGTAAAATAACAAAAGCGCATAATATGATGACGCATGATCATTTTTATTGTCATATTGCACAGCCCTATTCTGCAGATACCCAAATTTACCATAGCTGATTGTAAAACCTTGTATGTGGCTTGTTTGAGACAGTGCTGTGCTGCTTCACCTTGACTAGTGCAGACTTTGTTATATTCATTCAGCCCTACAGTCTAATTTATCGACAATTCAGTACTGTTGTGCAACACCATTTAAATCTGATCTGTGGTGGGTAAGAGCTCAGAGAAAGGACACGCAAACTAAGTGTCTTGTGTCTGTGTCTCATAAAGTAGAAAATGATCCATAAAGCATAATGATTTTGGAATGACTTTTCATTATACAGAGGATTTGCAGTGGATTGTCAAGACTGTTGAGCAGAAATCAGTCAGACTAGCATGTGTGTCCTCTGCCCAAAGCAGTTGACTCAGATTCTCAGGCATTTAATTTGTTAAACATTAAACTGCTCTAAATCAAACCCCCCTAAATGTGTTTCAGCCAGGACAGCAAAGCACTTTGGTTATAGGAAGGGATATTGTATCATTTTGTAGGTCAGTGTGACTAGCAACAAGAGACTAGTGGATGTTTTTGAAGCTGGGGGAGAGAGAGAGGTATGTCCTCTGTCTGTAGCCGTGCCTTTTCTTCCTGATCCCTGCTACCAGCTGCTCTCTTTCCATACCTTCAAGCAGATCCTGTGGTGGTATCAAGTAGCCTGGCCCAGGCGTGGCTTCCCTGTTGGGAGACAGCGGGAGGAGGTTTTGACTGGAGCTGGATTTCCTGGGTGCCTTTTTACAAAACTGTTTGACCCAGCCTCTGCCTCACTGGTGGGAGATGGTGTTAAGCACGACTGCTTAGCATGTCGCCGCTAGCGCTAATACACCTACATTTGGTCTCGGGTGTCGTGTGCAGACAGACATCCTGGGAAAGGTCTGGCGACAAGGACGAAGACATGTGATGGGCATTAGGAAGTTAGTTTCCCTTCCACACAAAATGAATGAGGCCAGTAAGATAATATGAGTGTACAAAAACTTTTGGAGTATAATTTACCTTCTCTTGTAAAGTCTGCAGGGACACGGTCTGCATCCTGTGAGCTCTGCAATGCAGGTCAGATGAAACAGCATTTGGCGTCTTCTCTCTGGGCATTGCAGCTCTGTCGGTGCTTTCGAATCTTAGCTAGAGAATGGTAGAGGTCAGGGCCGAAAGCAATAGCGGGACTGCCCACCACCCACATTTTCCATAGCTGGCTCTGTGGATCACCTTTCATTTCTCTGCTCTTTCTGATGTTGTGTTTTGCCTGACAGAAGGACAGTGCTTCTCCCTAGTGACTGAAATACAGTACTGCTTCCTGCCCTTCAATGTCTAGAGGCTAAAACAGGATGTTTTTGTTGTATCATAAGCCTCAGTTCAGCATATTTGGACATGGGAATTCAGCAGATTACAGTATCCTAAAATAATTTCTAAGAACAAATAATTATGTCATGGGTGACAAGCCCCTCTTTTAAAAGTAGACTTTGTTTAAGAGGCTAGTCTAAAAATATCCCACGTACGAACACACATGTTCTGGATCCTACAGGAGTGTTGGGTGCAACACTGTACTCTTCTAGAGTTACACTCTGGCAGCTGTTCCCATTCTTGGCTCTGCTCTCTCTGATGTCAGTTTATTGTGAGCTGCCTAGCAGCTGACCATAACTGTTCCCTTTCTATATGTTAGCCATTGTTTCCGGTCATGCTTGGCTGATGCAAGTCCTGAATTCCACACATACATGGCCCTCACATGCGTACACGTCATTCCTAGCCACAGAAAATGACACCGTTACCTACTATGTTATATGTATTTGTTTTACCGTATGAAGCAGCCACTGATGTCTCACTTTTAGACAAATTTAAATTAGAAATAATCGTATCTCTTTGGCTGAATCCAAATGTACGGACTTCACCGCTCCTAGAGACTTGCGCACCTTTTGGGCGCACTGATGGGAAGTCTGTGTGTGAGGAGAGGCTAAAAGCACAATTCTTCTAGTCCACAAAGGCCCTCAATTGGACTTTCTGCAGTTTTTAGCAGCAGCCAGGCAAGTTCCATGAAATCACGGGACTTATTTTATTAAAATGTTTTTTGAATCATGTAGGCCAGAAATAATGTTCAGCCACATGATGATACAGAGATATGTGGAAGTGTTAGCTATAGAGGTAATCATTTTATTATATTAGTCTTTCATGATGACAGTAAACAGGTCACAGTATGTACGACTGAAGTCCAAGGGGGTGGACATGTTGATTCAACCTTTGTTCCTTCTCAGGCTGCAGATCGCCCAAGAGGAGCACCGTACTGTCGAAGTGGAGAAGGTGAACCTAGAGCAGAAGCTGAGGGATGAGATCAACGCAGCCAAGCAGGAGGCCCAACGACTGAGGGAGCTACGTGAAGGCACAGAGAATGAACTGAGTCGCCAGAAGTACGCTGAAGAAGAGCTGGAACAGGTACCTGCAAAATGATTCATGTGATTTAAAGATGGAGCAAATGGTGTTAATGAACTTGTGAGGTGACAACTGCTCAGTATGCTTAGGTCCATCAGATTCACACTGGCTATAGTATAAATACACCCACTGAAGTCTTTGTCCATTAGGAATTTGGCAGGAAGAGCACAACACAGCCCACACAAGTAAGCAGAACACATGAGTAATTGTTTGAAGGACTATCACAGTGATCTAATTCAGCCACTTTGGTCACAGTTTTTTTCTTCATTCAGAAACGGTCTTAAATAGGAAACATGCAAAGCTTTCAGATTCTGTATACGCTTTGAGTTTTATGTTGTCTGTGGCGAGGCCTGTCGCCTCTTGCTTTCACACACACACACACACACTTCTGTTGAGTTCACACTACAGGACAAATCAGCGCTAGATCACCATGTGTGAGCTGTGTAGCCAATGACTCCCAGACGCCCATAAGATAACAAGCAGGCCAAATATCCGGTCATGTCAGGGACGGGTCAAGGAGCCATGTAACGAGCTGCAGCCAGTGAGAGCAGAGAGTCCTAGTTTGTATCAGAATACATGACAAGCTTTTCAGTATTTGCAACCTCTTTGTCCTTGCTGAATCACAATACTAGCAGGCAGATACATTTTCATTATGTCAGTATTGCATCATTTCCTGTGTCACTTCAAACAAGTGTTTTTGTAACAAAATGTACTTTGGAGAGGAGACAAACTTGTCGGATATTCCCCCGGCGACTCCATGTCGTTGATCAGTCATGTGGTCTGCAAACCACAACAACTTTTTCACAATTACAGAAAGACAAAGTGTTGTTGGGAATAGGTTGATCTGATGACTTTGAAAGGCAGGTCATGTGACCAAGGCGTCACACTGTCCTCAACTATAAACATGGTTTTAAGTTGTATTTGAATTTCAGACATTGTGGAATTTACACATCATGTGGGTTTTTATCAAACTGTGTGACAGTTTACAGCAATTAAGGAAATCATTTTCTCGATGTGTTCTATTTTTATGTGTTCATTTGTCTCCTAATGTTTGACATGTGTCGCAGGTTCGCATGGCGTTGAAGAAAGCAGAGAAAGAGTTGGAGTCACGGAGTAGCTGGTCCCCTCCAGAGTCTCTCCAGAAGTGGCTGCAGCTCACCCACGAGGTGGAAGTGCAGTACTACAACATCAAGAAACAAAATGCTGAACGGCAACTCCTGGTGGCCAAAGAAGGAGTAAGCATGCCAAAACCATAAGGGGAATGTCATCCATGCCATACCATTCCAGGGAGTAGTTAACTACTTGAATTGCTTTGCAAATATGAACATAGCTAAACTAACAGCAAGCAACTGCAATGTTTAGTCAAACTCCTAGTTTAATGACATGTAGTTCACTACTCCCCAACACTGAAGCAGCCTCATTAAGAAATCCCAATCATGGCCTTGTGAAACAAGCAGAGATAAATGTTTGGTCATCTGCTTTCACAGGCAGAGAAGATAAAGAAAAAGAGGAACACTCTCTTCGGGACCTTCCATGTGGCTCACAGCTCCTCCCTGGATGATGTGGATCACAAAATACTGGCAGCAAAGTAAGTCTGAAATTGTACTGGTGGTATACATATTACCGAATTTTAGAAAACTTTTTTAAGCAGCATTTTCATTCTCTATTTAAAATAACAGATTTTTGGCCTCACTCAGACAGGATTAACATCACAAGGGGATAAGGAAATTAGATATTCTCTGTGCTTCTCAGTAATTTGAATTAAGTTACAGGACAACTTTTTCTGAAAATAAGAGGATAATTGCTACTTTAAATATAACCAGCGATTGGGGTGAAAATTACATTAATACATGTTCCTGACTAAATTAAAAACACTGAGCAGCACAAGGTTAAATATCACCCAATTTCCCCAAGAGAAATAAAGCCAGTCCTCTGCTTACTTCAGATTTGGAACTTCATACAGTGTTAATAATTAGTTTCTCCTCTTTGACTCATTTCTCTTTATTTCTCATTTCTTCTTCTACTTTCTCATCATCTTTCATAGACAAGCCCTGGGTGAGGTGACGGCTGCTCTGCGGGAGAGGCTCCATCGCTGGCAGCAGATCGAGATCCTCACAGGTTTTACCATCGTCAACAACCCAGGTCTCCCTTCTCTGGCCTCATCCCTCAACCTCGACCCCACCTTCATGGGCGGCAGAGCTACACCTCAGCACTTCATCATGTCTGACGATATGGACGACATGGACGAGGATATCGTGCCTGGAACTCTGCAATGTAAGGGTTCATCCGAATCTGTCGGCAGTTCTGTGGGGAGTATCAAACGAACTTCTAAACCCTCCAAGACCCTGCTGGGCAAATCCAAAAATCAGCCCACATGAGAATTTGGACCTTTCAAGCTACATTTACCTGAATTTGTCCTTGTGGCCTCCCTGGTGTTGTAGGTAGTGAGGGTCACTTGTCTGTGATTGATTGTGTTGTTTTACATTTGTATAATGTGTATCATGTAAATTCACACAATTGTCTTGTTATTTTACACACAATTCCAGATGAATGCCTTTTTTGTTAATTGTTCTCATTCTGGACAAACGTGTTTTACTTGACTCGATTATGGAGACTGAAGACTCCTGTGACTTTCCTCTGGAAATTTAACTGTCAAGAAAAATATACTTCTTAATGAGAACAAGTCCTTGTGCTGACGTATTTGTAGTGGTGGTGTCCTGATATGTGCTACAGACTTTTTTTGAATCTGCTTTTGGTCAAACAGCTGCAGCCAAAGGAAACATTTTACAGGCCATCAGTGCTCAATTTAAATTCTTATTTAGGTTGAATATGAGACAAAACTACTCTTATTTTCATGACAGTATTCTGGTGTAAACAAATCTCACACATTTGTATCTCATTGAGAAAAGCAGCAAAACTCTGATCATAATTCTTTGCCCTCATCTTGTTATGGGCTCTACATTCAACTTGACACACATTAGGTTCGGGTTTGACTAACTGCAGGCAAAAGCTCCGGCTGCAATAGTGAGTAAGTCTTTTAATCAACATTAATTGCACTCCCTATTTCACTCCCCTCTCTCCCCTCCACCACCTCTCTGGCACTTGGCTTCCACTGCTGTCTCATTGGCCAAACTACAGATGGCACCCGACTGTTGGAACGGCGAGCCAGTGACCTGTGGTCCGTGGGTTCAGACTGTCAGCCCATGTGGAAATATCCTGGTTGGCCATTTATCCATGCCCCAGTTCAGCCCTTAGTTTGACATCCCCGTCTCTCTCTCCTTGACTCAAAGCCACACAGTTATAATACCTTTTTAATCAGACAATGTGCTGCAGATGGACACAGCTGAAAGGGAAAAACTACTCCATGCTGCGTTCATCATGACCACCCTTGACCTCTCCTTAGAAGTTGCTTGCTTGCCACATTTACTCTCTCCTCTAAATCTTGTCACGACCCAGTGCACCCTGCTTTCTTCCCCGAGTGATTTGTCACTTACTTTTATTGAAAATGGGCTAATATATTTATGGTAGTTGGTAACCCAATCACCGTTTTGTCCTTATGTTTGAAATTATTTCCTTTTTAAGAGGAGAGATAAAACAGGAGCGCTGGGATTTTTTCACGTGGTTTACAGGCTAAATTAGTAAATGTGATTTGACTGAGACTTAATAAGATTCATAGTTTTAAGTCAGTTAAAGTAGTTAAGAGAAATGTATCCCAGCACCTGAGTATCTTTCCACTAATCCCCCTGTCCGTCACACTTTATTTCCTGATTGTTGGTTGTTGATAATGCTGTTGTCTTGTGCCCACAGCTCCCAGTATGATGTCCCTGCGCCAACGCCACATTGACCCCCAGCTGGCCATGGGCTCTCAGAGGTTGGTAGAGAGCTGCCTGTTGGCTGGACAGCAGGGCGAGGGAACCCCATACCCGTCCAGGTCTAGGGCTACCCTCAGACAGTCCCGCAGCCAGTCGTTCGGGCAGCTCGAGTGTCTCCCTCTGCCTCCTCTTTTCTCGGCTGTGTCGCACCCCTCCATCATCTGTGCCTCCAGCCTAAGCCCTCAGTCCCTGTCCTCTTTGTCCTCCTCTTCCTCCTGCTTACCCAGCGCTAAGGTTGCCCCTCATTCCTCCCATTTATTTCATGCTTCTTTCCAGCCCATGGATCCCATTCCTGATTTCACCTCCTCAGATGTCTCCAAAGCACACTCCTCATGCAGCGACAGCTTTGGGTACTTTTTTCCAGTTTTCCATACACACCGCATGTGCGAGGGTGTTTTTTTGTTTTTTTTCAACCTGCTGTCATTTCCTTTTTTTAACAAAGGTATCGTTGCATAGATACCTTCGTCTGTACATCATTTTCTTCTCTTCAAGTCCATTTTAGTTTGTTATGCTTTCACGACATTGCACCTGATGCGGCATCACGGAAACTTTGCATTCGCTGTTTCTCAACCTGTGTTCCCGGTGTTCTTAGCCTGCTCGACTAACAAGTGTGGAGTTCCAGTGTCCAGGCTGTGCCCAGCGTGTCCATGGCTTTTGCAGGCATAGTGTAGATTAACCCCAGCATGCAGTGCTTCAACTTTAAACTATCTTGATTTATTTCTATTTTTCTTGTTTCCTCAGACTTGTTTTTTTTTTTTTCCCCCGTCACAGGGACCTAAATCGCTCTGACTCCGACTCCTCCCTGTCCCTCTCACAAGTTGGTGATCGTCTAGCTGCCTTCAGCTCCAAAGGCCACCTAATCAAGCCCACCTCTCTCATGCACGGCCTCTCCGGTCGTGCGGATGACGCCATCTCACTGCATGCTCACACCCCCAACGGAGGGAACCGCCTTCATGAGATCAGTCCTACAGAGGTCAGCCCCGACAGCCCCATACTCATGAAGAACGTATACGGCATGGAGAAGTCGCCCAGCCTGGGAGAGATCAACAGCCTGTCAGAGTCGTCCCGCTCCCTCAGCCCCAATTCCACTGAACCTGACACGCCGTCACCTACTGGAGGAGGGCAGCCAGGGGCCGTTGGGCTAAAGGGCAGCACCCGCATCCCGCAGCTGTCCTCCAAGAAGAGCCCTCTGGAGGAGGACAGTGGCTCAACAGGAGAAGACACAGATTCCACTGCCAGCCGCAAGAAACACACCTTCAAGATCTTTAAGAAACAGAGGAAATAAGGGCTATATGAACTACTGGCTGTCAAAGCTGTTTGACTGTATTCCTCTGGTCTGTTTTTGAAAAAAGGTTTTGGGGTTCTTTAATGGTGAAATGATGGCACAAGTTGTTGCCTTTGCGTCTATTTGTAGGTACGACACCTATTCTGAGAAACTGGACTGTAGGAGCAACCAGCTGTTCAGTTTTATCTGCTTCTTTGGTCAATGTTGAATATGTGGGGAATGGGTAGGTTTGTATATTGGAATGTAAAGTATTATTTATTCTGCAGGAAATTGTGCCAGTCTCAAAGGGAAATGTGTCTCCCAGTTGGTTTTTTCTTTCTTGTTCTACGATCTATAACATTTTTGCATGTCTTCACTTTTGTTTGACTGATATTCGAATGCTCTTAGTGTTTGCTTGGTTCTTGTCGTTAACCTGCTTAGTCAACACTTGATGTTTCTTTTATTACTACCTAACCACCTAGCCTACAAATCCAAAGTGAATGCACACTCCCTTTTTTCACTGCGTACTTTGTTTTTATTGAAGGTTACAAGTTTTTCTGTCTTTTGTTGTCTTCTTCTTGATAGAGCAAATGACACATTCAGAGGCTCGGACTACTATATTGGTGACTCAGTTCACTGTCAAAAAAAATGACATTTGAACACAGCAATTGTAGCTACTTGGTTGGATTTAAAAAATATTTGGTTAAAAAATTGTATACAAATGATTTATCTCCCCACAAAAACACTCAATGACCCATTAAATTGCAGCATCAAACCTTTTGCTTTATTCTAAGAAATATTGTTGAGTGCATGTGAGCATGAGAGGGTGAGAGAGAGAAGTGCTTTGCTTTAAAACAATGGCAACAAGTTAAACAAGTGTTTTAAGATTCTCGCTTATGTAGGTATCCATTCCTTATAAGGAGGAAATGTTACCAAACACATAATTATGAAAATGTTGAACATAACAGACAGCGTGGAAAATAAGTTTTTTCTGTGTATTTAATAAAAAAAAAAAGAGGGTACACTTTGAAAGTGTGCCGTAAATACCATATAAAGCAACATATTTATCAAAGAACTTTAAACATTTTTATTCAAGTACTCAACTATGTTTTGTTTTTGAAGATTATGCTCTTAAAAAACAGGACATTGGATAACCGAGATCCAACACTTTCCACTGATCATAAACTTGCAAGTTTATCTTGGATTTTGTCTCCTGCTATCCTCAGTCTTCTTGTTTCTGTGTTAATGTATATTTAGGTGGAAAATAAAAACTTCACAGCAGTTTGTCAGTGAGAGATGGGTGCTGGTAAGGGCTATAGTTATAAGGCAAAGGTACTTTGCTCTGTATAAGATTTCAAGATGTAACCACTTTGTAATCCGCCTTTTTACGGAAGATTTAGCTCAACAAGTAATGGAAGCAGAAGACCAATCATGTTAAAGTGCCAAATCGCTATTTCTGTCAGAGGCCTTTGTGTTTGTAGTGTGTTTGAGCCCCTTTTACTCAGAACACAAAACCACTTGATGAATATACAGTCCGTAATGTATATCCTGGTTTACACGCTGAATGTCTAAGGGTTATTGAAACGGTGTCCTCAGTGCAGTATGTTTACATTTGTTACAGATAAGTACTCCGATTACCACCACAGAGAACACGGTGCCAGTTTTAATATGACGGCTTCATATGAGCACAGAACTATGCATCAGTAGTTGTAGGTGATTACTAAAGTAGAAGGGACATTTAGGGCGTTCCTGACTAATGAACAACCAAAAAGTGCTGCAAAAGACACAGTCGGCCTCCCCCAGCCTCATAATGTAACAGGTGGTTTGGATGTAAAGACATGTTTAAATATTTTACTTTAGAAACCAGTTTAAAAAATATATATATCAATTTCCTACTGGTACTTTTTTAAAGTGTCATTTGTACCTCTTTTGCACGACAGAGCAGTAAGTGGATTATGCCATCAGAACGTGTGACTGTATGTGTGACTGAGTGTGTGTGTCTGTCTGTCCGCTCCCAGTATAATGCACTGTAATGTTGATGCATGTCAACTGCTGTAATGAAACCTATATTGGGTTCAAAGAGTGGTGCAGCTTACGCTCTTTACTCCCCTCCCTATCTTTTCTTTCTCTTTATTTTGGGCTTCTATTTATGAATACAACAGTATATTTGTACAGAGAAAATGATAATTTTGCATCTTCTGTGATGGTCTAGACTTTTATGGCACTCCTGCATGATAGCAATAAACTATTTTGAATGAAAGATGAGCTGATTTGTTCTAGACATTGCACTGCATGCTGCACAACACCCGTTATCTGTTGAATTACAGCTTTTCTCCTTTGTTTGCACACAAATCTGGATGTAGGCACACAATCCTTTAAGAAACTCAAAGCTGATGCATCAAAAACAAAACTCCAGACTGCAAAACTCTTGAGCATTAATCGCATCATTTAGCACACTTTGTTTACCTGGAAAATAATGGCCTTCAAAATGCCACACCCTACTATTACAAAACTGGTCTTACTCACGTCTCACCTGTTCAAACTCATTTAGAATAACAACTTCATCACCCGTCAGCATAAAAGAGGTCTCAGGTGACATCTACTGTGTTAGAAAAGTGGAAAATAGAGCAGCATGGACAACAGACAAGGAGCCTTTTAAAGAAAGAAAGAGTGAGAGACTTTGACAGTATGACTCTATAATGATGGGTTGTGAGTTTCACCCAATTTAAGCTCATCACAAAGGCAAATTTGCATTGTTTTCCTTTCTGTTACAAGGTTTGTGTCGAAGCAATATATTCACAGTACCGTATTACAATATGGCAACAGACTATTCTCTATGTACCATAAAATTGCTAACTATTTTGGGACAAAAAAGTTTAAAAAAGGAGTTATAGGAACAATTTTATACATTTGAATATGTTGTGTGGCCTCATAAAGCCAAAATATACAAACTAGAATGGTGCTCAGTAGAGCACATACCTCCACCAAGGCCCATTTGTCCCCTTTTATGCTCACAGACACATACCTCTGTGTGGAAATATGTTTAAATTGATGCTCTGTAAAAGATATTCAAAGTTGTGTTTATCGTTTTGGTGGAAAGAATCACTTTTGACATGAGAGAACATAGTTTTGAATGCAGTGTTTCTTTTTTTTTTTTTTTTTTTTGCAAGATATTTATGCAGTTTTAACAAAATGTTTAACCGTTTTCAGTTTTGAGGGAAAGTGAGCCTCTGGAAAGGTGTTTTAAAGTTTAGGGAAAACTAAAACCCCTAAGCTCCACTTTAACTGCACTGTGTATACAATGATTGGGTGGGACTATGTGCTGTCAAATATTTACCTATGTGTCACAGTAGGTGAGGTGGAGCAGGATGAGGTCCGGCTCTTTTGGCTTCTTGTTTCCTCACAGCTTGAAAATCATTAATGGAGAGATTAATGAAAACACTTTGTGAACCATGGACTTCCACACATTACGGATACATCTGTGTGTTTTGTCTCAGTATGCAGGTAGGAGCAGGTTTCCCTTCACGATCTCTGTTACTGTGGTGGTTCTGCTTTTAACAGACGTCGCTAGCAGCTACTACATGCATGTCCTCTGCCTCACACAGATAGTCTGGAGTTTAGACCAGGTGACCCTCCTGAATCCTCCAGACGAGCCTCTGCCAGACCATCTCTTGGAAATATTTTACTCCTGTGATGAACCTGCTACAGTACAGCTGGACTGTGTTGTATCTTTTGACACTGGCATCACTTCCACACTCCTGCTAAGACAGTGGAGCTGCATCCCTGGTGGCCCTAAAAGAAGGACTCTGGAGCTGAACCTGCCGGATTGGTTGGTGTATCAAGCTGATGGAATTGTTCCAGACTCCCAGTGGGTGCTGAGTTGTCTGCTGCTGGCGTCCATCAAATACAGTGGATTTGATGACACTGAGAGGTCTGTCGCAGCTCAGGATGTGGCAACTTTGCAGCCTAAGCCTTTTTTTAATCGACCTGTGAAACAGCATCAGCTGTGTATTGCCTGGAGCACACAAATACTGCAATTAACTCAACGGATTTCAAAGAAACAGTGCCCTTTGGAGCAAGGTAAGGTTATAGCAGTAATTGCACATGTGCATAAAGGCACCTAAAATCCAAAATATTTGAAAGATGTAATATGTAAGATGGGAGCGAGGTAGGAAGTCCGTAAGTGGGACTTAATGTAACATGACTAAAACTAAAACATTACTTTTGTGCCTGTGTACATTTGTGCTTAAGTCAGATAGAAGTTTGACTATGGGATCATTTTTTTGTATTGGCATTTGTAGGAGTGCAACACAGCCAGATTACTTTACTGTACATTAGCCGTAAACTAGCAAGCAACAACACACAGAGGATGTGTGTATCTGTGTGTTCTCATCCAGGTCCATCACTGAACTCAGCACTCACCTTAGACTTCGGTTCCCTCTTTCCTTTTCCCCCTCTCCTCTCTGTTGCGATCATGAAATAAAGTAACATTTGCCGTCCAGCTCCCGTCGGCAGTCAGCATTACAGAACATGAACATCCAACAATGGAGTGTGTCACTGCTACAGTCAGGTTTTCTAAACAGGAGTGAAGACAAATCTTTTTTTTTTTTAATCCCAAACATTAAAAAGTAAAAAGACTCTCTCCTCCCTCCTGCTCTGATAAGCTGAGTAGCAGCTTTGCTTCCCACCCACATCACCCACCCCGGCTCTGCCTGGTCCTTACATATTGTGCATTCTTCATATCTTTAAAATATATTTAATATAATCCGAATCAGATATACAGATTAATGATTTTAGGATGTGTCAAATATTTAAATGTCATACTGAAGTGGTCTATTGTGGATGCTGATGATTTTGGGTGATGGTATGGAATAAAAATCTTGTGGTCTTTGCAAATTTCAACCAAAAAACTGTGTATGTCATTCAGAAACAGTGCATCTGCTGTCTTCGTTATATGCTTCAACTGGAGAAATCTTTGGCATCACAAAGACACTGGACCCTTACAGCAGCAAGACTCTGGACTATCTGCGTGTTAAAGCCATCTCTTTTCCGTGGTAAAACAACCACAGCCACACCTTACATAACCCAGCTTTCTATTCTGTAAATGTTCATATTAAGAAGGGTGAGATAACCATGTGTGCTTTGTATATTTATGCCAGGTGTATGTTCTCCATCTGGATATTTGTGACCAGACACTGCCAGAGAAACATGTGCGGCGTGTTTCATCACATAGACTCCCATAATAACTACGTCACGCCAACACTGTTCCTCACAAATTCAGGTATAATCAAGACTTCTCTCTCAGATATTCTCATCATGTAACTACACAGTGCCATTATTTAGACTGACTTTGCCTCGTATGTGCAGGCCAGCTACACATCCAGATGAATGGAGAGTCCGAAGAATCGTCTGCATTTCTCTCTACATTCAAGGTGCCTTTAAGCGAGTGGTGCCAAATAAGTGTGATGTTGCATGGAAGAGTGGTGAGTAGTCTCTTGTTGACAGAAGATAACCTTACAGGATGTAAATAGTGGTAATGACCAAAAATAAAGTAATCATTGTGACTGCGTCTCAGGTGACTCTCTCCATGATGTGCGTGGATAGGGAGAAGAGAACTTTTCATTCTCTGGAACATATGTAAGTCTAATTTGACACGATGAAGTGATTAAACTATGTTAACAACAGGATTAAAATATGCACTGGTATCTGAATCTTACAGGTTTAGGCACACTGTTGTGCTGGATGACACAGAGGGATATTTTGTGATTGGAGGAGGGAAATACATAACAGGTGTGGAAGGTTATTATGGACCACTGGTTTACTACCGCAACAGAATATCACCTCACAGCATGGTAATGTACCGCACCTGCCCACAGTTACTGTCTACGCCAACTGGTTTAGTCTGTTAGCTGGAGCGTTGCAGCAGCTATTCTTCCTGGGGTCCACAAAAAGCTTTACATTGTGACATCATAACAACTCACATCTTACCACAAAGCATTACAAACTAAGTGAAGTAAGCACCAGTTTTGGTTTAGATTCCTTTAAGTATTTTTCCTTTAGTTCACTGTTAGTTGGATTGCTACAACACAGTAATGAGACCTGATTGTATTTGATTACTTTAGGATTACCTGGCCTGGGGTTCATAATTAGTTTTACTGTCACCATTAATAATAAGCATTTATTTTCTTAAAGGAACAGTTCACCCAAAAATAAAAATTGTAGTGATTACATGCTCACCCCCATGCTGATGGAAAGTCGGGTAAAGCATCTTTGTCTACAAAACATTTCTGGAGCTTCAAACCACAAAACAGTGTTGCGGCATTCAAATGTGTAAAACCCAAACTGATTTGAACAGACATTATTTACACACTCGATGGTTGGTCAAGGTTGTGTACCGACTTCAGATGAGTTGTGCACTAATGTTTTTAGCTTAGCAGCTGCTACAGTGAAGATTCCTACATTTAAAACTCTCTTGGCTTCCTGAGACTTGGATTATGCTGGACGAGATGTATGGAGCCATTTTATGTTTTTTCAGTTGTTTTTTTTTTACGGTATAAAACAAGTCCCCATCTGCTTCGGTTGTTTAGGAGAAGGCTGCAACGCTGTTTTGCTGCAAAGCTCCAGAAATGTTTTGTGGACTACATAACTTCACCTGGTCCTCCATTGACATAGCTTCAATAGATACCTAAAATTTCATTTTTGGGTGAATTTATCCTTTAATCTCACTCCAGTATGTTATTCCTATGACATTCTACTTGTTTATGCAAAAGTAATCTCAGCTTAGTTACCACATTTGTTTCATTTAAACACTGCAAGCATTTCAACACACTCTGCTACCTGACCTAGTAGATACTACTCAGTAAGCAACCAAAAATGTATGTATTAAATTTGAGTCTGACCCATTTCCTCCTCTCCAGAGTGAAGCTGTTATTCCAGATGTTATCAGGACTGTGAACCTGAGTGGATGGCTGCAGACCTGTCAGGCATTTCATCTCGAGATGACTGTGAAAATCAGTGGCTATTCACTCCAGGCCAAACAGGGGACAGAGTCTGGTAGTAGGCTTTTATGTCCACTAGATGGTGCTAAAAGTACTGTTTCTGAAATATTCTCATCAGTCCCTCTGCAGAGCTACTTAAACTGACGTAGCTGAAACCATCTGTGTGTTTTTCAGACACCTGTTTTGATGCTTTTCATGAGTGGATGGTAAAGGACAGACTGCCATCAGAGTCGCAGTGTGGGCTGTGGGAGGCGACTGACCCTCATAGAAGACTGGCTGCAAAACTGGCCAAGATTGTGGCTCTCAAACATGGTAAGAGGTAAACAGCACAGACGGATTTTGTGCAGCACCAGTGCAGAATACCCAGAGGTGGAAAGCAACAGTAAATGTGTTTACTGGACTTGAGATATTCTAGATGTCTGGTGCATCATTTTACACACACGTCTCCAAAGTCGCATGTTTGGTATATTTTTGGATCGCCACTAAAATTTGACATAAGGTCTGTGGGTTTGAACAAAATTGGGCTGTACAGCATAAGTTTGTGTTGTCTGACCTCCTTGCACGTTGAGTAAACAATCTGAATATTAATGTCTCAGTATTCACTGAAGATATCCATATGTTATCTCACATAAAGCACTGAAATCAGTTCACTTTCTGACTTGCAGGAGATAGAACAGTTAGCCTGGCAGCTGTGGGCAGAGCACTGTACTCCTTATCACTTCATAAGCTGGGCAGAGCGAGCAGGACTGGAGTGGTCAGCAGAATATTACCACTGCTGCTGCAAGCTGGCTGCTTAGCTGATAACCGAGCTCTGCACATGGCGTCTGTGCTCTACAGCACTGGCCTGGGGGTCAAGAAACAGCCCAGTAAGGTGTGTGCTGCTGGGTCAGCTATCATAAAACTATGCCGGAGGTGAGCTTGTCCAATTTTTTATATTCCTCTCATGACCTTGTGTGCGGTACAGGCTTGGCTCCTGGCCCTGCTGGCAGCCCAGAGGGATGATCGATTAGCACTTCTGCATCTTGGGCACCTGCACCACCGGGGTCTCCATGGCCTCCCTGCAGACCCGGACCTGGCCTATGCATATTATTCAAACATTGCTAAACAGACAACTTTGGACCGTGTGAATCCAACACCACAGCAGGTGAATGAATGTTTTGGCGTGCCATCAATTTTCATCTTTTCTTTTAACATAATAGTGGGGCAGATAACTGTAATAATCGTTCATTTCTGGAAACAAGCACCAAAATTGGCACACATACTCCTTGGGGATTGCTCTTTTGATAAAACCCGTTAGCCACCTAAAAATTCAAGATGGCGGCCATTTTTCAAGATGGCCGCCATTGAATATACAGTAATATTGCATTTCGGAATACAATCGCAAAGACTCGTCCTATTTGAATGATCTTGGTGTCAAATAATACATTTTTCACTATGTAGAATCTGAATTTGGACTCATGGACTTACTCACTGGCTTCCTTGTACCATATCAGTGCTGTCTAATATGCCTAGCATCAGTTAGCTAGTGCAGATTACATGTAGTAATAGCGACGGGGATCACTCTTTGTCTAGTCTCTACTCTTCGACCTGTTCGGCTTGGGTAACCCTGCCAGGAGTACAAGACTCCCGCCGACATAGCTCTAGGGGTCATGGAGATGTGCAAACTGCCCCACCACGTTAAGGTGATGATCCCATCGAGGCAGGTTTTTTTTGTCTTTTCCTTTTTTTTTTTTTTTTTTTTTTTGTTCTTTTTTTTTACATGTAGGCAGTGGGCTTATACTTGTTTTTCACTTAGTGTTTTCCTGCCTGGATTAGTAGGCCTATACTGCAACGCTTCTAAACCTCGCATCTGCAGCTGCACAATGCCGTGCAGGTAAGACCAAAGCAGTAGCATTTGCATCGACTGCAGCATTCCGACTTGCATCCACACTTGGTCAGCTGCTGGCAACTCTCTGCAATGGGTGGGAGCTCTGTCCAAACAATCTGCCACAGATCTCCTTTCTTGGTCCAGCCCCAGTTGGCAGGAGTCTGCGTTTCTGGTTGACATACTATTGACTGACTCCAGATGCAGCCTGCCTGGTAGGCAGCACGCTTCACATGCTGCTTCAGCGCTGATTGGGTTGGAGGAATGGCTTCGTACGGCCTCTGCTTCCGAGCAAACATGTCCAACCTCGCATCATCGACACCTTCAGCTGTGCTGGATCTGTCGTACATCATGACCACAAACTTCTCCAAGGTCTTCAGGTCTTCATCATCCACTTCCGGTGGGTACTGGCTGAGTTTGCTGAAGACACCGGAAGCCTCATCACAAACATCCCAGGTTTGCCAAGCAGACTTCTTCCCTTTGCCACGGAATGCTGAAATGACATCGCAGCCAGTGAAGGCATGGAAGAAGAGCATCCCTTTGCTCTTTTCTGCAAGAGTGCAACACAAGTCATGTACAGGAACCCATCTCAGGTTCTGTCTTTGGCCAAAGGCAACCCACAACTGCTGCAGACCGAGCTCCTGAAGTGCCTGCAGAACACTGACTGCGATGACAACAACATCTGTGTCGTTGGCTTTGACCATGATGACCTTGCTGCCTGCTTCTGTTGCATGTCTGGCATGCACAAAGATCCGCGTGTCAGCTTCTTCATGACTGCATGGTGCCACCCCAGCCAGATTGATAGTGCGGTTGCTGACAGCATCTTCTTCCTTGGTCACAATGACCACATTTGGCGTGACCACACATGCTATCTTATCAGCCAGAAAGCTGAACAGCTCGGCTTTGTTGTCATTTTCTCTCAGAAAGTTTTGCCATTTTGAGGGAATTTTACCCGAACCTGTCACCCTGCGTCTCACCCCGTGCCCTCGCTTCAATCTAGTTTCAGCTTTCAGACTAGATGGCCGGTAAACATCAAACACAATGTCTGTTCTCTTGTACTTGGTAGAGTATGCTTGTATTGTAGGAAGGACATCGAGCATTGCGTACTCTTCAAACGTCTTTGAACTCCTTGGGGGCAGACTGTTCACCAACGCAGCACCATCAATGATGATGGTGTCGGCGTATGGCTCTGCCTCAGTGATTGTAACTCGGCTCTCAAGAATGGTAGTGAGGTGGGATTTCAGACATGTGTGGAGCTTTCCACCATCACTGAGGGCAGCAGGATGTGACTGGTTCTCATGACGGAAGAACTCCTTCAAGTCACACTCTCTGCTCTGGCATGATATGAACAGCTTGGAGAACAGTTGACAGTCTTCCTTCAGCACTTTTTGCTTCGAAGAGTCAGCAGTGGCTGGTACCTGTCGGAAGAAGTCAACCCTATTCTTCTTGATCGGTTCATAGAAGGTGGATTGTTCCTCCCCTTCCAGTCCCTTCATAAACTCCTGGAAACGGACCTTGCCTTTCTCAAGGTGTGTGCCAATCAGCTCGGCGGCAGTGGGGTGAGCAATATCTCTTGTATCAAGTGAAAGCAGGTCCCGACTCTCCTCCTGGAAAGGATTGCCCATATCTTTCATGGCTTGTGAGAGCTTTTGTACTTTCTCAATGAACACTCTTTGTGCTCGTTCTGTCTCCTCATGGTGGCAGGTGTGTTTAGTATCCTCTTTGGTCCCACATGCTGCCTCATACTGTGCAACCAAGTGGCTGACTTCAGGACCAGCTATCATCCATCTTCTCAGTGCTGATGGGTCTTCAGTCACACCGATCGCACCCCCATCTGCCTTGATGACAGCATTGGCCTGTTCGTGAGCTTGGTCAATAGCCATTGCTGAGAACTGTCGGCTCGATTTGTGTACAACAAAGTTTCCACTCTGGAACTCCTGAGCCAGCTGAGGATGCTTCTCTCCCAGGGTCACCATGTCTCTGTAGTGGATCGGAAGCCACCGCGCATAGTTTACATTGTTATTTGCAAAGAAGTACGGTATCAGCTCAGCCAGTGAATGACAGTACAGGAAGAAGTTGGCTTCCCTGAATGATCTGATCAACAAGAGGATCACCAGTTCCATTGACAGCACCATATACCAAAAATGAAACTGGGGACTTTGCAGTTTGCGCTGCTCACACCAAGCTTCGAAGCTAGGCACCTCTTCGGGTTGTTCATCTGTCTCTTTCAAGTAGTCCGTGTGGGCTTCCTTCAGAAGCTTGTACAGACTGCATGCTGTTATCTGGTGCATCTGTCGTGTCCTAGTGATGTTTGAGGCTGTCAGAAATGAATCTGCTGTCCCAGGAGATGCTATCCCTGCTTCCAAGAGGGCTCCTGTCCAACCACTGTCCTGGAGTAGAGTTCCAATGGACTTCAGTGCTGCCATCTCAATATGCAAGCCTCCGAACATTATGACGAACTTGTCCTCACCGTAGATTTCAGGCCAGTGCCACTGGACCTGCTTGGCTACTGCATATATTGGCTGGTCGGCAGCAATGACTGGCACCTGACCGGGGTTCAGTAATGTCACTATCTCCTTGATCTTGTCCATCACATGCTTGACTGTAGCAACCGAGTGGGCTTGATCTCGAAGCAGAGGCAAAAGTGATGTAATGCTGACCTCAAATGGCTTTCCTCTTCTCTGTGAAGCATGGTTGGCTGACCAAGTGACATCCACTGGCCCATCTGTCACGGTGACTTTCTCCAGCCATTCGTACTCCATTGCCAGTTGTGGCCTCAGCAGACTGGTGTCTGGGTGTGTCACACCACCCCGAGGAGGAGAGGGTTTCTTCTTGGTGAAGAAGGCGGGCCGGACATTGGTGAAGGAGTCTGGAAGTTCTGGAACTGTCTTCACTTTCTCCTCTCTGAACTTCAGCTGTCCACGCTCTTCACCTTTGTCTTCTTTGGTTGGGTGCTGGAAAACAGAGACACTGGTTCCATGGAAAGAAGTAGTCGCTGTTGTTGCAGTGGGATTGTGGTCTATGTTGTCCATGGCTGATGTGGTGAACAGCCCTTTTCGCAGAACTGGTGGACAGACCACCCCATCCTCCACGTACTTGCTGACTGTTGCATCTCCCAGCTGTGCAGATATCTCTAGCACCCTGTCATATGAAATACTGATGCCATGTTCATTAAGCATTTCCACCAACTTTCTCTTTCTGGTCTTTGTGTAGATGGACATCCCCATGTAAACAGGGAATGGGGTCTCTCTGTCTTTGGAGTGTCTGTGAGTTGCAGCTCCTTCTTTGTACCTCGCGTAGCAGTTGTACTGAAGTAGCTGAGCAATTGCTAGATCTGTCTTTGATGTTCCAAACCTCAGTTGAGATTTGATGTCCGCTCCGTGTTCAAGCATGGCCACAAACTGAAGAAGAGTGAGTGGAATGGACTCCTCGATGCACCCCTCCTGGAAGGTTCCATCAAATGTGGACTTGTGGTCCAGCATATGTCTTCGCAAGATGTTAGCTGCTTTTCCAAGGATAATAGCTTCACTATAATAGTCAGAGGCTTCTGACAAGACGAAGCCCACATCTTTCTGGAAAGCCAGAAGAACATCCCGTCCCTGCTTGTGAGCTTCCAACTCAGGTATTTCTGACAGCAGTTTTTCCTTCAGTCTTGTGGAGTTGACAGCAGGTGCATCAACACCCAGCTGTTCCAGGCGCTGGGCATACAGGTGAACTATGTCTGCAAGTCGGAAGACTGCAGGACCCTCGCCAGATCTAGTGGTCTCCACTAGATATGTGACTAGCTCTGAGAATGCCTGTGGGTGGGCATCATCTTCAGGTGCATGTTCCTGTTCCAGTCTCTTGGTGGCTCTGAGGTATGACCTCTCTCTATTGTACAGGTCTGTCAAGCATGCAACATGGTATTGGAACTCCTGTGCAATAGCATCTCCACCACTGAGCCTTGCAAGAAGTTTTCCGTTATTTAAAGTTTTGGCACATTCATTTACTCTCTTATTGAGATTCATCGTCATAGCTTGCCTTGTGAGTTCAGAGGATGGGGCTTCTTTGTCACAAATGAAACACGTTTGGCCTTTAGGGCTGGTTCTTCGCAGCTTGGTCTGGCTTTCCACTGGCTGAGCACTCTCTGCTCTTCTTTTTGTGGCTCTCTCCAATTTTGTGTTGTTGAACATAAGGCGACAACTGTGGTGATACTGTGCCTTGTTCCTCCTCAGAGTTTCTTCAATGCCACCACCATCATCAAGTCTGGCTGGATCCAGAACAATAGGCATCACATTAATTGCGTGAAAGAGGGGAATATTAGTCGCAATCATAGTGTAGCCATCATGTTGCTGTGGTTGTTGTGCACGTGGTGACTTGAGCTCTTCACTATTCTTCTTCTGGCAAAGACAACACTTGCTCCAGTCAGTCCGGAATTTAGACGGTCCTGGATTTGTATTTGCCATCTTGATGAATGGTAATCAAGGTATCACAGTAGGATAATTATCTGTACTCAGTGAATCAAGCCCGAGGGGTTATCCTTTTACCAACTTATTTATTCAGGATGGCTTTTAATACCCAGTAGCATGATGACACTTTTATCTTACTTTATCTTATTTTGATTTTTACTGTATTTTATTGTTTTTATTGTTTTTATTTTTAGTTTTATTTATTACTTGTTGTAAAGCACTTTGGTACACCGTAAGGATTGTCGTAAAGGGCTGTATAAATAAAGTACATTTACATTTACATTTACACCTTGCACAATGCGCAATCATGCAAAATAAGGTATGGGATATCATAGGGTTAGGGTTAGGGTTAACCCCCTAGTACAGGAAGATGCTACACATACTAAACCTCTAACACTACTACGATATACACTACCATGCATTTTAGCCGAGTCAGACGTAACATGAACCTCTAATTTAGCAGAATATTAGGATTCCGGGACTGATATATGGTACAAGGAAGCCAGTAAGCAAGTCCATGGGTCCAAATTCGGATTCTACATAGTGAAAAATGTATTATTAGACACCAAGATCAATCATATAGGACAAGTTTTTACGATTGTATTCCGAAATGCAATATTACTGTATATTCAATGGCGGCCATCTTGAAAAATGGCCGCCATCTTGAATTTTTAGGTGGCTAACGGGTTTTATCAAAAGAGCAATCCCCAAGGAGTATGTGTGCCAATTTTGGTGCTTGTTTCCAGAACTGAACGATCCTCCTGTAATTTGCAGTTATCTGCCCCACTATAAATGGTTATTAATGGCATGATAAACACATTTGTGAAAATTAAATTAACAGTATGTATACAATACATTCTGTCATAGCAAGCTGTGTCAGACATTCATACATCTAACTGTAATGCAGAGGCTGGGAGAAAACCTGCATGTACTGTAGCTGTGGCCTTATTACAACATATGAGCTGATATGTGATATGAGTTTATATTATTTTCTTCCCTTATTGTGGCTATAGCTTTCAGATTTCTATCATCAATAAGTTTACCTGTGTCACTGCTTGCCATATGAAAAACAGATAACAGTATGACAAATTTGGTAATATTGCAATGCTCACGAGTTATTCATGTTTTATTTAAAAGGACTCTGTGGAACGTCTGTGTCGTGCTGGAGGCTGGTCTTTAGTTTATGTTAGCAGACTCCATTTCAAAACAAATGTAAGCTACTGTTGCTCTCTGTTAACAAGTGGAGAGGCACTCGAGAGTGTGAATAAAGTCACAAACCATGTCCTTCACAAAGAAGTCCATAGTGCAGCAGCATTAAAACAACTTAACAACTGCTTAAGTCTCATTTTTCACCTCGTGTTCCCTCACATATAAAAAAGTGATTAATACATAAAAATTGATATTTACATTGTTACACAGAGCCCTTTTAAGCACAAAGCTACATTTATGTGCAACTGTTTTTAGAAAAAAAAGAGAAAATATCTTCTCTTTCTTTCTTTTTCAGACATTTGTTGAGGCTGTTTACCTAAACAATGACGAGGTGTTGAATCTCCAGACCAATGAAGACCATCACATCTTCCAATGGCTGAAACTGCAGGCGCGCAGGGGAGCCGCTGAAGCCGAGGTACCCTGTTCCATCATCTCTGCTTTTTAAGTCATCCAAAATCACAGAAGTCTGATTTAACAACAACAAAAAAATGGCTGCAGACACTCCAACATGATTTTTGTCTTGCAGCAAACGATTGCCCGCATGCTGTTCTGGGGTCAGCAGGGAGTGTCTCCAAACATCCAGATGGCTGTGAGACACTATGAAAGGGGAGCGGTCCAGTTGGGGGACCCAGCATCAATGTATGACTATGGCATAGTCCTTCTGCAGGTCGGATTTGCATCTCATGTACAATGAGAAACATGACCATTTTATATTTTAATGTCCTGAAAGAGTACTCCTTAGTACTCTTAAGTGTTATCTCCTGTTAGTAGATATGAATTTATTTCTCTGTAGGGACATGGGGTTGAAAAGGACATTCCAAAGGCTGTCAGATTCCTGAAGAAAGCAATGGACCAGGTTTTGTATGGTTAAATGTTTATTTCTCCTTCCTTATTCACTTGGTATCTATACTGTAACATTCTAGACTGAGTCAGCTTTCTGTTGTAAAGACTCTTTCAAAGTTTGCACTCCTTATATTGCTTTCCACAATATTCTGTCCCACAGGGTTTTGTTCCTGCCATCACCGCCCTGGCCTGGTACTATGAGCAGTTTGAACAGGACTACAATAAGGCAGTGCAGCTGTGGGAGCAGGCTGATCGCCTCATGTGTCCAGAAGCGGCTCTGAATCTTGGTATCGTTCACTCGCAGGGTCGGTATCCAGGAAAAGCTGCTGACCAGGTTAGCTCAAGTATAAATGCTTTCTACTAACAGTGGTGGATTTTAACTACTCACATTTACTCAAGTACTTTACTTCAGCACAAATTTAAGGTACTTGTACTTTACTTGAGTATTTCAATTGTATGCTGCTATTTTTTTCTACTCCACTACATTCCAGAGGGAAATATTGTGTTTTTTACTATACAACATTTGTCTGGCAGCTTTAGTAACTGGTTACTTTTCAGATTACAAATTATCAGACTATTCCTGTCCAGTGAAAGCCAGGTTTCTCCAAATTTGGTGATTTTTAATAATATTTTGAATGCAGAACCTTTAGTTTTAGTATTTTCACAATGTGGCATTAGTACTTTTACTCAAAATAAGGATCTGAATACTTCTTCCACCGATGTTTACTAGTATTTTGACAGACTACGCTTAAGTACTTAGAGATACATATTTTGTCTTTCTTACAGTTTATGGCCTATCAGTACTACCTGAAGTCTGCAGAGAGAGGGCACGTCAGGGGAGCAGTGTTCCTTGCTGACATCTGGACCACTGGGATACCCGGCCGTGTCAACAGACGCCCATCAGATGCCGTTTTGTTAGTCACTTCACTTTTTATTTACTCCACCTTACATATACGATCTTTCTTTATGTCATGACTGAAATATCTCTTTAACTGACTGCAGGTGGGTAAAGTGGGCAGCTGAGCACAACGGGTACCTGGGCAGCATCTTACGGAAAGCCTTGGATTCGTATCTCAAGAGTGACATGTAATCATTTTCTCTATTCACACTTGATCCTGATCAGGCCTCTTGATTTCTGCAGCAAATTAACACTGTAGCTTTTCAACAGGTTCAGCTCACTGTTATATTACATGATGGCTGCTGAGAGCGGATATGCAGCTGCCCAGTTCAATGTGGCATATCTTTGCGAACAAAATACCGTGAGTTGTCTCCATATTTCATGCTTTTTTTTAATGCTGTTTTGTTAATCCTTGTACTGCTAATCCTTAGATATTTATGTCTTTACTCTGTATGTTCATAGTTAGGTTTTCTGGATCCTGCTTTTGCGTCAAACTGTATGTGGAGATATTACAATCTAACAATCCAAAGTCAAAATCCTGACACATATGGTAAGGAACTATCTTTTGAGACTTGAATAATTGGACACATCTGTGTTAACATTCACAACTGAAATCTTTTTCCCTTCATTCTATCTCCAGCCTTGATTAGGATGGGTGACCTGTTCTATGAAGGACGCATTGACAGGCAGAAAGACTTGTTTTCAGCAGCAGAGATGTACAAACAGGCAGCACTGAGGAACGAGCCTCAGGTCGGCTTCTTTTAAATTGATTTTCTTGCTGTTTTTTTTTCAATCTTGTGTTGTATTGATAATTGCTCTTGTGTGCACATGTGCGTGTAATACATACTGTTCTTCCACAGGGATGGTACAACCTTGGCCTCCTTGCTGAAGAGGGTTTCAGGCTGCCGCTGTCAGTATTGGCTGAACTCGGCCATTCAGAGCTTTATCTGGCAGACAACAGTTTGCTTCTGAGTGCTTTGTACAAAAGGTGTGTTTGAATTGTATGTGTTTATATGGTGCATTAGTTGTGTAAGTGCAGACCACTGTTTTCAACTTAATCTGTCAGAAAAATAATTCCATTTTCTTTTCAAAGGTGCAGAGACTCAAATACAGATTCATACTTACCTTGCAGCCTTGCCCTCTTCAATGTGTATCTTCAGTCTTTCCAGAAGGACTATAGTGCTGCTATTATGGTTAGTGCTCAAGCAACATTTGTGAGAAATAACATTATTGTATCCTTTCAGTTATTGTTATTGTTATTATTATTGTGTTAGTATTGTTGTTGCTTTAGTATGTAAATAGGATTTTAATGTTGGCATTTGAGTCACTGGCATTCATTTATAAAGATCATCGAGTTAAAGGTTCAGTGTGTAGCATTTACAGGGATTTTGGAAGGAGCTCAGTATTCATCGTTTTGTTTTCATTAGTTTATGATCACTGTTGTGTTTTTGTTACCTTTATATCTACAGAGGGAGCAGGTGCTTTTTTATGAAAGGTTTCTACGGGGGCCCAGAATGGACAAACTATAACTGGCTGCAGAGCAGACTTGCACATTTTTCTTGTCTTTAGGGGCCACCATATAGGAGAGGGTGAGGCAAGGGGTCTTCTATCAGTTGCAATGTGCAATCTGACCACTGGGTGCCACTTAATCCTACACACTGGACCTTTAACTGGTCATAAAATGTTCTGAGTAAAGGGACGTGGTGATTATACATGCACGCTTCCACATACTAAATAATCTTTAACATTTACCAAAGTACAGCAGCATGTCATCAGGCATATCAGACTTCAAGTGCAGCACTTAATCTTAATGTAACATATTACTGACATTTTGGTCATGTTATTTCACCACAGTTCTCCACAGCTGCTGCCATGGTTGCAGCTCCAACGATATTCTTAATCATCCTTGGTGTGCTCAGGAGATCGTTCCAGTCGCTCAACTAGAAACTTGTCAGGATCGTCAGTGCAACAAACTGAGGGAGTGAACAGCAAAGTCAACCTGCAGACCAACAGCATGGCAAAATTCTGTGTTAGTTTACATATGTTTACACTGGGATCACTGTAAAGAACAAATGTGATTGTTTATTAAATATGGATAGTTTTTCTAGTACATGTCTGGAATGTTTTGGTTTGTACGTTTCTTACTGTTAAAAGAATGTTGTGACTTTTCATGAAAAGAATAAAGACAATACAGCGGCTGAATAAGAGCCACGAGCCTTGCAGTCACTTTGATGAGACTGTTGATAGATCAAATATTGTATATTATTTGTTCTTGGATATCCTTTTGTCTCCCAGTGCAATAATTCTTCACCTCTGTGGTCAATCTGTGAGTGGATGACTTATAGAATTTCAGGTAATAAATGCCCAGTTGTAGTCTCAGGTGTGCCACCAGCACTATATACTTCAATGTGCAATAGACAGGTCATCTCCAGTCTTTTCTAATGAGACATAATACCTTAATTTGAAAAATTCCATTAAATCTTTAATATATAATGGATGCCAAGATGGGGCCTAATCGTCAAAGACTCATATCTCTCATCTGATGTTCACATTGCAATAAAAATATGTATTCATACAGAACCATGTCTCTCCTGATATCTCTTTTGAATTGTTGTGTGTTGGGTTTATGTGTTGTAAAGCATAATATAAAATATATCTTAAAAAAACTACCTTATATTATGTATTATTGCACATAACACACCACTGCTCATTAAGTATGGGAAACAAGTCTGCAAGAGAATTTATTGCAACTCATATCCCACTAACCAAAAATCAAGCAAGCAATTACAGACACTTCTCATGAGACCAAATCCATTCAACTCTCAACATCTCATTAACACCAGCAGACAAGTTTAATTGCTTTGCTTCTGTTTGTAAGAATGATTCAGAGTTTGTCGGAGGGATGGGATAAATAAAAGCTCTGAAATTTGTACTTTCAATCAGCTTTGAGGAAAAACAGACACGGTGTCAATGCCATTGAACTGAATATTGACTTGGTATTTTCAAGAAGGCTTGCAGCAGAAATACTTGAAAAATACATTTCAAGTTCAAATGATGTTAATTAAAAGAGATGGGTACACAATGCGAGCCTAATATCCCCACAAACACTTCAAATGTACCACAACTAATGAATGCACCTACAGTGTAACGGTGGTTCCATATTTTAAGCCTTGATCCTGACCATGTTTTTGTTCCTGATTCCTTATAAACATTTTTTAGATGAGCCTCACTTGGCATTGTGTGAGCTTTTAGGACACTAGGCTCACGTCCTCAGTCATTTTTCTGCAAATTTGAAGAGGGGAGTTTACATTCTACAATTAGAAGTGTGTGGTCTGATTATTTAATGTGCTTCCAATGACAGACTATCAGAGCTAAAAGTAAATGTATTCGCAACTATACACAAGAAATGCACATAAAACATGTAATCAAGTATGTTCATTAGAATCATGATATTTTATTCATGAAATATATAAACCTTTTTTCTTGTATTACCAAGACTATATAACATCAGGAGTTGATTCTTGTAATATTATGACTTTATTTCTCTTGAAATATTGTGATTTCATTTTGAAAATCATTTTCCCCCCACCGGTGTTTCAAGCTCTTTCACTCCATCTCATTTTCTCAGTATTTTTTTTGGAGCCAGCGTATTAGCACTTCATTTATAATCATATTATTCATGGCAGCATGAAAAAAAAGGAGCTTTGAAACAGTTATGATGGGAAATAGGAATTTAGCTCAATCAAACAGTGACTGTGCTCTCTGTTTCTGAGGAAGGGTTTGGTGGGGGGGATGGACTGTGTGACGTCACTCACGTCGTGGCCACGCCCTGCGTATGACGTTTCCAACTGGCAGAGCGCGAGCAAGCAGTAACTGAACAATTAGCTGTTCCGTTAATTAAGCTTTTAATTCAGAAAACAAAGACAAAAGCCTTTAATAACACCTCTACACGCAGGAAGAAGCGTTAAAAGTGAGTGAACAGACTATAATGTGCATATTTTATACAAATGCCAGCTTTAGAGCGAGCAGCTTGACTCAATTATTGCAGTGGAAACCAGACGACAAGCTGCTGAAATGCTGAAAACTCCACATTAGCTAACAGTTAGTTTTTGCTAACATTGACAACCGTTTCCTGAATAATAGGCCCACTTGTCTCGTTATTGTAGCATGTGTGCCCAGCTTTATGGATTTTCTTTTGATTAACATATTTTTCACGACAGGTGTGGAGACTTTACAGAGTCAACGCACAGGTGTTGCAAATGAGGGCCCGTTAATGATGCGACTGAAAGCAGGTGCGGATGTGCTGCTGCTGATATCATGTCATCTCATCTGTGTAGGCCTACTGTACATAAGTTTGAGTATGGCTGAGGGATATACTGGGATCTGGATGTGCAGTAAAAGTCACAGTGAAATGTGTCAGGTATCTGTGCTTTACTTGAATATTTACTTTTCTGATAACTTTTTACTTTTACTTACTACATTTTAACACATCTGTACTTTCTACTCCTGGCATTTTCAAAAAAGGCTTTGTTTTGTGAAGATATAAAATAGCATGTATACTATATACCCATATGTATATTGTAGGTCAGTTTTTTTCAACCCCTACCCTGCATGTTTTTGATGTTTCCCGCACCTGATTCAAACGAATGGGTCGTTGTCAGGCTTCAGCAGAGAGTGATGACGAGCTGATTATTTGAATCAGGTGCTTTGGGGCAGGGAAACATCTAAAACATGCAGGACAGAGGTCCCCGAGGACCAGGATTGAAGAACACTGCTGTATGTGTTATGAAACCCAATTTCATGTTTGTATGTTTACAACTTGATGATGCAAAAAGTCAAGCTTTAAAGCCAAATACCCCAGCCAGGTACAGAAAAATGTAAAGCTTACTAGTGCTGCCATTGTATTTTTTAGCTTTTCCCCATTCCATTCATAATTTCATATTTTATGTTATTATTTAACACAGCTGAGCTGAGAGAAGAATTAAGGGACCAGTCTGTGATCACAGTGGTTCTTTGTACATTGTACTCATTTAAACACAAAAGCATGAAGCAGTAATAAAAGAGGTCACATTGTGGGCTGCCTTATGTCACTAATTTTGATGATGTTTAATTCAGGCTTGAAAGGAAACAGTGATTATAATTAGACCTGGAGTTAAAAGTGTTACATCGTGTTTTCTATTTTAAGGTAATGATCGGTGAATTCAAAGGTGACGGTGGCATATGACTAATGTGCTTTTAGGACAGCAGGGTGTGCAGTCAGCAGGGAGAGTGTCCTTCAGCTGTAGAACCGGGTTCAAGTCCCTGCGTCAGCTTGCATTTTTGTGGAAGTTGCTAAATTCTTACATTCTCGAGGGTGTCCAGCTAAACTCCTCTCTGCTCTGACTTTCCTGTCTTCAAGGACAGTGATGTGATTACAGAAGGTTGGGAAAATAATGTCAAATTTAATCTAGACTTACATTACAAACACGGCCTGTAAAAGAGATTTATCAGCAGTAAAACAACATCCAGGGCATGTTGTCATCCTTTATAAAGGAATATAAGACAACTAAGACTAATCAAATAAGCCAAATCTGTGCCTACATTGCAAAAGTAATGTATTGTAATTAGGAGAACCTTTAAGCATAAACAATTGAGAGTTACCCAGTCTACCTTATAATCTTGTGTAGCTCCATGAGAGTAGTGATAATTAAAGCCTTGCAGTTAGTTGTTCGGGGTAGGGAGAGCATTATGCATCAACTTTCAATGTAGTTATCTTGTCACTGATAGATTGCCCGTTGTTCAGATCTGGTAGACATATTATGTAATAGCGATAGGACTGCAACTAATAATTTTTCATTGTCAACTTATCTGGCGGTTATTTTCTCAATTAATCTATTTATTGTTTGGTCAAATGTTTCCCAGAGGCCAAGATGACATTCTCAAATGTTGTGTTTTGTCCACAACCCAAATATTTTCAGTTTACTGTCTTAGAGGAGTAAAGAAACCAGAAAATATTACATTTAAGAAGCTGGAATCAGAGAATTTTAACTTTTTATTATATTTGCAGCTCTAAATGGAGACTGACCTCAAACATATCTCTGGCATGTATGTACTGCAGTTAGGGCAGAGTATCCTTAAAAAAATAATTTGATACCAATACCTTGACTTTGATACTGGTTCCTGATCAATAATTTTTTTCGATACCCATTTTAAGAAAAGATTACATTACACATACACGTGGTGAGCTTCGTCTCTGGGTGTATTTTCCTGCATGCCTCGAGACAGGCAATCTGCAGCACTATTAGACCTTGGCACAACTCTTCGGGTATTGAAATCTTTCTATATTTGATAATATTGAGGCAATTCAGTCAGTGCCATCAAAGTACCGAACTTCAATACACAGCCCAAACTGTATATCTTGTTGCTTATTTGCTTACGTATATGCTGATACTGATATATAGACCCTGCTTTTTCTAACTATCTTTTTTATTGCCCGTTGTTATAATGGTTCTTTCACAGTCTTAATTTTGTATTGATTTTAAGCAGCATCATGCAACATTTTTCCAGCTCTCATCCCTTGTTAAAGAGAAACAGTTTTCCACAGTACTTTTATTTTCCTTCATCTTATTGTGAATTTCAGATGTTTTATGTTACTTTGTGCATTGAAAGGCTATAGGGTACGCCGTCTGCTGCCTCAATGAGATCCTACATAGATTGTGATTTAAGTGCACAGCGGCCAGGCTTGTGATTTGAAGCTCAAAAGCTGAAATGCGAACAAATGAATAGGAAAGGAAACAGCAGCACTGAGGGAATGCGAAATCAAATTAGTTTAACTCTGTGATTTTTGCTCTGTGCACATTGGCTTACGCAGAATGCAGCTCCTGACAATCTACATTATCAAAGCAATCTGTCTCTCTTTACCGTTTCTTCTCATTCCCATCCATTGGTTTTCCTCTCCTGTTCTCTTTTCCCTATTCCTCTCTTTTACCCTCCCTCTATCTTTGCAGATGGGCTGTTTGGCTGGAGAAAGGGAAGAGAGCTGTGCCAGTTGTACAGCGGAGGCAAAGAGAAGAAAGTCACTCAGGCAGCAGCGGGAGCTGGACTCGTTCAAGGGATATACAGCAGAAACACAAGACGGAGGTGCAGAAACAGTGAAGGTACTACGCGTGTGGGGGGATGGGGGTGTAAAGTAGTTATTGCTAGCATGAGATAATGAGTTCTTCATGATTTGTTATTAGAAAATGAAAGCCTTTTCTTCAGCACTGAAGACTTGCAGTATTTTTTAGGCTGTTCTTTTCTGAGACTCACTTAAAAAGTTTGTTGGCTGTCTTCATTGTTTAAAGTTAAATCTTTATGCACCTGTATTAAGTTTAATCAGCATGGTTCATGAATGTCATATTTATGCTTGAAGATGTTTATAACCAGTGTTATTCCCCCTGAATATTCATTTTGTTACCTGCATGGCTGAATGGTTTTTAGCTTTCGCTTAATGTTGTGCTGTGACTGTATAACTCATAAATAATCCAAATTGTTCACAGAAGGAGAAGTTTCTGGACTAAAACTTTACAATTTATTTTTTTAGAAAGTATATTCAGTTGATAAGTACATGATCCAAAATGCAATGTATGCTTTCAATACTCAATGTTTTTGGCAGTGGTACATGAGTGGATGAGTTGGTTATATTAGGTGCGTATCTTTTCCGTCAAATACATGTGAGACGGATGACTGAAAAACATGGCTGAAACGCATCGTTTGTGAATGAGCTGTAACTTGAATGGGAGATCAAGAGTTATCTTAAGTAATAGAAGAGGAAGTAATTTCAAAGATACTGATTTATGTTTCCAGCTGACATCCCACTAAGTAACAATTGATGTTTTCCATTTTGTTGGAAGAAATTAGAAATTTAAAAAGTGTTATTTCTGTAATTTTTCTTCCAATAATCTTTACAACTCGATCTGTTTCCATTTTTTGGCTCTGGCGGCAGAAGGTGACGTCCACATTATTTTTCCTTCAAGTAAAGCTTGTATTAGCCCTTTTTTTTTTACACAGGGTTTGCACAATACTGCCACAACAGGGACACAGACCTTTTTGTTTGCTGTTCTTCCTCTTTGAGTTAGCTGTTAATCGCTACTAGCCGCTTTTTAAATCCCCTGGTGGTGTGTCGTACATATAACACGCTATCAAAATGTTAATATAACTATAACTATCCTGTCCTGCAGGCTCACTGTCTCATTTTTCTTACACGTACGTCAATTTAGTTCTGGTCATACACCAAGTTATCGATGTGAGGTTTTAATACCATTAAATATTCAATACTTTCTTTTTTTTTTTACCATTGTTGAATGGCAGCAAAAGCAGTATGCTGCTAGACTTTAGGGAAGGAATTCTTGGATGGGATGTCATGGTTGGTGATAAAACATAAAGCCTGTTGTTTGCATGGTGTCTCTTTTTGTATGTGGGGGCACAGCAAATTGGTTTTATTTACGTGTCCAACGATGCAACGGTGCCAAATAATTAATCTCTTTCTTGGGTGTCAAGATGTGAATATAAATGAGTGCATAAAAAGTGTAGGTCTATTGATTTCATTCTTCCTTCGGAAGCTTGTTGTGAACTGTCAGAGTGAATGATAGCACTTAGTAAACTTTGCCACGTAGCGTGCATCACTTATTAGAGTGACAGGATGGAGCTTTGCCCACATTTTATGTCAGTTGTTTTATCTGTAAACACATTAGTATTAGAGAGATTAGAGATTAAACTTTTGAAAAGGGCACATCTTGGTTTTTGGCCAAACTCCCCTCCCAAGTGTGAGAAGACTTGATATTATAGATCTGTATAATATCTAATCTGTTGCTGGTATTCATGTAAACTGTTTTGATATGAAGGGCTGCAGTTTTGGTTTTTGCTGTATATTTGCTTGAATTTTTTAACAGTAATACTTTTATTAAATATAATGGCAGTACCATAAATGTTCCTCTTGAAAGTGTGGTACTGTTTTATTAGAATCTGATAAATTGTTGGTCAGTAAATGCTTTTTTTAAAATTAATAGCTGTGGTACTTTGGCTGGAGAATAATTAGTACTGACCATTTGGTGAATTAAATATCTGCCAGATTATTTATCTTTCCTGCCGGGCCCCATGAGCCCAGTAGTCTCATATTTTCTTTTTGTTTATTTAGAACAATGTGTTTAATGGGCCTTTCCCCCAACTATATCAAAGAATGTGCAAATAAAATAGTAAAGCCTGTCAACATCTTAATAGCTTGTTTCTCAGCATGCATGTCTTTTTTCCCACAGTTTCCAATGGTGCCATGGCGGCAAGGAGCCAGAGCGGTGTGGGATGCAGTTCCCTCCGAGTAGGTGTGCCTTCCTCTACGTTCCAGCTCCTTCTTATTCTCTGTGGTCACTTACTGGATGCCCAGGGTCAAGGTAAATTCAAATCTTATCTGCTGTGTTTATTCTTGGATGGAGAGCATGCACCGGGCCATCGATGTCATTTTGCCTCCAGCTACTACACTAACTTCCTATTGATTTATGTTTGTTGTAGTCCTAGTCTTGGGACTGATCTAGGGTCTGCTCAGATTGTATGTGAAGTTGCTATTAGTTTGACAGAGAGACGACAGGGAAATGAATACCGACTAAATTACTGACAGATGAATAGACAGAGATATGAATCCAAGTGGATAATACTAAAGAACCATAATGTTCTTTATTGCTGCATCACTAGAAACGTAATAAAACATTATTCAAACAGATACAGTAAAAGGAATAAAAAAGTGTGTCATAATGTGTCAAAGGATTTGACATCCAGAAGGAAGTAAAACAGGTCATAAATATTTGTATGCTGGTGTTTAATGTGCAAAGGTACAGTGCCAGGTACGTAGTATCAGTTTGTAGACCGGTTTTAATCCTCATAGCCTACGGAGACAAGGCCACTATGCCCTCTGCTGTCAAAGTACTCCACTGGCTTCCATCCCTCCCTGTGACTGGTTTTATTTATAGCATGGCAGGAATTGCTACACTAAGAAGTGACAAGGGCTCAAAATATACACACGTGCACACACACAAACACAGGAAAGCACATGCAGCACACGACTGCCAACTTTCAGGGGTGGTAAGGGGCAGCAACAAGGTTAATGCACGAGAATTGGGAGTTGTGTATTCAGCCCTTATGAAATGAGCTCTGATTAATGGGCCTCCGCTGTGGCATATGACAGTGCGAATCGTGTGGGAGGACAGGAGAGGACAAGTGCCAGACCAGGAGAAGATTAGAGCCATTCTCTGAAAACAAATATCAAACATTTACCTGGCATTTGGAATAATGAGTTAACAGTAATATTTCCCGTTTAAAAAATATTCCTGTCAGCTACTGTCTTCTGTCAGATAAGTACTGAGAACTACTCCCACTTGTGCTATATAAGTTAGCTATTATTTAACGGAGGCTTAAGGAAACTTGAGGAAAGCTGATAAATGTTTTGTTTAATTGTCTTGTGCTGAGAACTGCAAGTAACATGCTTTACACAAGCTGAGGGCAAATCTTTAATTTATTTGTCAGTAATACTGTAGGGCAGGTCAATCCTTTCCAACTCAAGCTCTCTGGGATGAATTGCACAACAACTCAACAGTAAGTACAAACTGTGCCCTCCCTTTACGCCTTTCTAGTTTATTTATTTTTCAGTTGATGAATTTGTAATTCATCAATGTAATAGATCCTATTTAGTTGATTCATTTATCCATCCATTTATTTACTGATCCATTTATCCATCAGTGCTCACATTGCACAAGCAGTTATTTATGATTTGGTTAGCTGTTGAGCCCTGAACTACTTGGTGTACTTCTGGTAATGGTCAGAGATCCATATTGCCAGATAAAATTTAGATTGTTGTGTGTCATCAAATAGCATCTCTGTGTATGCTTGACTGATTTAAGTGAAGCTGCAGAGAAGTGAACAGAATAACTGTGACAAGAGGCAGTCTCATTGCATAACTAAACCTATAAAGACTCAAAATAAGCAAGTGCGGTGGGTAAATCGGGGTTTACTGTCAGATTTCCAGGTTATACATACAATACTACAAGGAGGAGTGAGCAGCTTACACTTTAAATGCCACTAGTGTGTTAAGTGTGTTGGTGAAGGTTTTGCTTCTTTTGGCTGCACTGTGGTTTGTAGAAAACAAGAGTTTCTTTGTGGTCAACATCTGGATATCAGCTTTTCTGCTACCCATGATTCTACGCCTTCTGCTGAGGATATGGTATTCTTGTCAAGGTGAACTATGTGCTGCAGAGACGCAGGCAGGAGAGTGAGCCTGTGCTGCATGCCTACAGTTTGCTCTGCCAAATGTGATAATGACACGTCACATTTGTGGCAGGGATAAAAACCTTTTATATACAGTAGTTGCCATGTCAATGTGAGCTTCAAAAGAAATTCAAGGGTGACATTACATAACTAGCATGTTTTCAGAATGTTGTGAGGTTTATGTTTTTTAGTAAATGGCAAAAATATGGTTGTACATTGTAAATCCAATTAGTCAAAAACATACTTAGGTTATTTTACCTCCTCCACTGTCTTCTTGAAACTAATTGGTGGCCAGGGTTTGACCTCTCTTTATCTTGGAGCCGATAAAAATAGGATGGGGAAGGATGTAAAGAAATTCTGGAAATTAATTTGGGATGAGGGTTGAACAAAAACCAACCTTTTATGGCAATGACAGTTAAACTGACTGTTAAACCTCTTTAAATACATACATGCACAAATGTCACTGCCTGCATTGTCTATCAGAGTGAAACCCAATATTAAAGGTATCTTGTGGTGGGATGCTCCATTTTTTTTTTTTAACCATGCATCAAGAAAATGCACAGCGGAGCTGACACTCTGACTTCAACAAGCCACAGCCACACTGGAGGATTCAACCCAGCTTGATGAGGTAGGCTTGACTAGTAGAAATGTTAACTTTACTAGTTGACGTTTGACTGTTTGATGTTAACGGTAATGTTACTGTTGTGTTCTCGCTTGCTAGCTAAGGAATCAGCAGCCGACGTTTGCAATTATAGTGAGTTGAGCAACTCCTTCATCTTAGACCTACCAGCTAGCTAGCTAACTTGGTAACATTACTAATGTTGGTCCCTTGAAAAACATTAACTTTATGTAATGAGACAATTTGAGTTCAGCCATCCAGCAAGGAGCAATCCTGCAGCTGCCTCTGTGTGTATTAGTGTGTGTGTGTACAAACCTGGAAGGGGAAACAGAGATAGTGTAAACACAGGCATTCATTGGCAAATGTATTTTATGAACTTGTTCTGTTAAATACAAATTAATGAATACAGTAGGTTTATCATTATTCTACTGATTTAGTAAAATTGATGCAACATTTTTTTTTCTTCTATAAATCCATGTGAGTATACTGTGGGCTATACACTGTTTAGTAAAACTTTCTTTTCTATTTGCAGATTGCTTCAAATGTCTCAAGCTTAGGCAAATGTGAGGTAAATAGAAAATGTAAATGGCTGCCGAAGTGAAAGAAAACGTTCCCATTTTCAGAATTTGATGCAGAGACTGGAATAATATTCTGCAAAAGATGTTGCTCTTTTCCCAGTCTTGCAAAATGGAACAAACTTTTCAATTAAGTTAATGTTTGAAAAATACAGATGCACCACTCCAAAACCACAGCAGAACATTTGACTGAATTCGCCCCAGTTTGAAAAAATAAACACAAGCAGTCACTTGATAATCACTGAAAAGATTACAAAGCTATGTTTTCAAACCTAGTTGGCTCTCACATCTCAAAAATTGTCTGAAGCTTGGCAACATTTAACAGACTGACAAGACCTGTCCAGGCCATAGGTAAATCTTCTTGTGTCATGTCCCATTCCAGTGTAGACCCCTCAGTGGAAAGACCATGAGATGGTCTACATGAACTATGTGGAAGATGGCAAGCCTGTCAATCATTTTGTTGACATTGGTTCATCGGAGCATGTTGAGCACGCCTACAGCTAAGGCATCCCTTGACGCCATACTTGTTGGTTTGAAGAATGTGGGTCTGACGAAGCAAGATTTGAAATCTTGGATGTTTGGCTTCGACTGTGACGGCACATCTGTGATGATGGGAGATAAAAATGGAGTGGCAGCCAAGCTGAAACAACTGTGTCCCTCACTTGTACCATTCTGGTGTGTGGCTCACAGACTGGAGCTGTCAGCGCTTGACAACATCAAATCAGTGCCTCTGCTGGTTGAATTGAAGGAGACGCTGAATGGTTTTTACAAGTTCTACTCCAACTGTGCAACGGCTTCCCACGGGCTCTATGTACTTGGGAAAGCTTGGGCATACATGTGGTCAAACCAGGAGAATTTAATGCAACCAAACCTTCAAGAACCCTGGGCATATGTGGAAGTCATCATCTTCCACATATGTCCAGGGCCCTTGAAGGTTTGGTGAAGAATTTTGAAGTGATTCACATTGAGATGGTGATCCAAATGACAGGGAGGGCAGTCTAGTAATTAAAGGGAGAATCCTTTCCATTTATCAGGTCTGACACAGATAAGATGGTGACTTGGTGTCTGACATTTTTCAGAGGTTGAAGCAGCTCAGCCTGCTGTTTCCGAGGGAGAGAACTGACCTTGCAGACAGTCTCTGATCGACTACAAAGGACAGCACATCCAACTGTAGCCATGCAGGTTGGTAAAATTTGTTTTGTTTTATTCTTTGACATAATTTTCTATGTGAATTGCTAAAACAGATTTATGTAAGTCCTTTATCAAAGTGTGAAGATGTTTTGCAAGTTGATTATATTTTTGAGTAACCATTTTGTGCTTGATTATATAAAATTTTAAATGTAAATTATCTAAGGTTTTTTTTTCATTTATATTGATTACAATGAATAAATTGTTCTTAATCTTAATTGAATAATTAAAAACTGAGACAGACCCAGGCCCAGCGATCCAGTAGGTACACATTGAGAATGGACTTGGAAACACCTGGCAGAATGTCAAGCTCAACTCCATCTTCAACTTACTCATCAAAGACGTGTAGGTTTCTGTCAGCACACTTTGATAATCTTGAGAAAGGAATTCTGAAGGCAACCTCCATCCTCTTTGATCTGTCTAACTGACCAGATGACACAGCTGAACTGGCATCGTTTGGCAATGTTGAGCTCATTGAATTGATGTAGCATTTCCAATCCCTACTTGGAGCATGTAGGGACTTTTGTAGCAGCAGCTAAGAAAGAGTGGCTTGACCTGAAAGTCCTCGTTGAGCGTCACTACAGGCAACTTGAACCCCAGTTGCTGTGGCAGCAGCTCCTTAAGGTTGCTGTTGGAAGGAAAGACCAGCCTGAGCACATGAAGGTCATAGAGGTGATCACACAAGTGTTCCTCATGAGTTCATCTTGCTGTGAGTGTGGAGTGTTGAGCATGGTGAGAAATAAATGAGACCGGACATCTTGCATGGTTAACAAGATGCTTAGCGTCCTCCAACACATCTCAGTTCATGGCCCTCCTGAACATCAATTCAGTGCAGAGAAAGCAGCCACCAGGAAGTGAAATGGTGGCTGCCGGACCAGAAAAGCCCAGTTCCAAGACTAATTAGGTCTGGTCTTTCTAAATGTTTTATCAGGATCAATTTTATGTATTACATAAATACATACATACCACAGTTAGTTTTTTTTCTCCTTGACAGTAGTTTTTATTTCATCCATTTCCTTGCTTTGCAGGATTCCTTTGTGAGTATGTAATGGTACCAAGGACCGGTCTTAAAATACTATCTATTAGGGTTTTACCAATCAAAACCCTTAAGTTCCAGCAGCAGTCAATAACAGCATATTATATATTCAGCATTTTAAGTACGTCTGTTATTTAATTAACTTTTTCTTCGTCAGAGGATGATGATGTGTTCTCTGTGACTACGTTGTGGTCGTGTTAACATTCTGTGGACTGTACAATAGTTAACACTAGTTCTACACTACTCACGTACATTGAATATACACACAATAAGACAACAAAGCAATCTCTGAAATTACTATATTACAGATATGGAGTATGTAGTAGCTTTGTCTCCCTTTCCATCGTATCGAGGCTTTTCTCCAGTGGCCACTTCAAGAGATTATAACTGTTTCATTGCAAAACTCTTCTGAGCATTTTATTTGTTTTATTTCTAGATTAAACAACTGTATATTGTTCTGAGAAGTATAGTACTAATTAAGGTACTCGCTGTGCCCTTCATAATTTTGGTCAAAGTAAATCTTGGAATTCTAGGAATATGATCTCATCTGGACTCATTCTTAATTGTTCTGGTCAAGATCATCGTGTAAATGCCTAAAATATAAAGTGTGCTGTTCTGTGGCATCATATTAAACTCTCACACAACTCTTATGCCTCTCTTTATGGTAAGTCTGCCATGTCACGATCTTCTAGTAAACAATCAATATGAATGATATGCAAGTAATTTCTCATATACACTGCACAACTGTGGGTACAGCACTGGAGGCACTTCAGCTGCTTGTAATGTGCCAAAAGACAACTCTGCTTTATCAGCAGCTGTGGAAGCCTGCCAACCACCTTGCAGATTGATTTTTTTATTACAAAGAATAAATGGATATTGAATCTGTGAGTAACAGAGTGACCTGGCAATGAAGACACTAATGTATTTAAGTCCAGTGTGGGAAAGTACAATTTGACAAGTAAGCTGATTCTATTACAGTGTGTGTAGTGTTTTACATTTACACAATGAAAAGTGCCCAGACCTGTGAGCAGGTACGTTGAGAGTCATTACGCTGGCAATGGTCATATTTTTTCAACCATTCTTTAAATACTGTTTTATTTGTTATGCTCTACTTCTGGGTTAAACTAACAACACATATAACACTAAATTGTTACACTTTAAATTGAACACATATCTGTAATCACAGTACCAATTAATTTTGCATTAAAAGTGTTGTAAATACCACGTTGCTCTCTGTATGATGCTTGGAGAGCATGGTGATGGCTTACCAGAACAATTTCCTGACAGCTCACTGTCTGCTTCAAGTAAAGTAAACGTGCTGATATCTAGCAAACATACCGGAGGGCTCAGACAGAGGCAGGATACGACTACGACTATCATGCAGTTTGTCACTGCAGGCGTTTAGTTGATCCTGACACCTGAGCCAAGTTTCAAAACCTTGAGAGAGCATGGCAGACATTCAAAGTGAAAGTGTGGTGGCACAGAGGAAACAGTACCTCAGCCTTGCTGAAAGAACGTCTTGTATAAATGAGTGGGAGTCCTTGCTCATTTGGCACAACCTGAAGGCAGAACATTCTGGGATGGATCATAAATGACAAAAGACGGAAAGTGTGAATATTTAAAAAGTTACAGAACCTTGCATACCTGAATCTCTGTCATGTATGTGTGTATGCATGTATGTATGTGTATGTATGTATATATATATATATATATATATATATATATATATATATATATATATATATATATATATTATACTGTGTATCTTTAGTCAAATGTAAACCTATATATGAAGATATTTCAACTTTTCCTGCAGTGTTTATGTGTAATACCTGTACATAATACAGCATGCTGGTAATATGATTAGACAATAGCAAGATGTCTAGGCGATGCTATCATCAGGTGATTATTTATAACAAGATGTAAAAGGAAGGCAAGCGGATGTGGTGTTTCATTGCATTTGTAAGCTGTATCCTTCAGCCCACTTTATAGCCTTCTTGCTACTATTGTGCAACACATATTGGACAGTATTTTATCCTTGATTTTATATGTATATGTATTCTAAATATTGTATTGTATAGGAATATGCCAAGACAGGTGGGGACATGTCCAGATTTCTCATCACACTAGATGGCAGTATTGCTTCGTTTGAAAGCAGGAATTCACCATACTTGTCTAGGTGAGAGCAGCGTCCAAAAGACATAAGCTTGAATTAATTAATAATTACTATGAATGTCCTCATTGATTAAATCTGTTCCTGACTTTGCTTTTGCATTTACATCAGCTCAGTTTTTATTTGGATGTCAAGGATGGGCTCTGTAGATTTTACTTGCTAAATGCGTTTTATAAGTTAAATTTTGTTGAATGGATTTTATAACACAACATTTCTATTGAATAGAGGCATCATCATTGTTAAGAGTGGGATGGTTTTTGCGTACTCTAGACTTGTGGGACTGCAGTGTCTTCTTTTTTAATGAAAGTGAGGAGTCAAAGTCATTTAAGATTCATTAGCCCAAACATGGTTGTTGTATTCAATTGAATAAAAGCCCCCAACACAGCAGGAAACAACCCCATTACAACACAAATGACTTCTGAAAGCCATCTTTTGAAAACCACCATTTAGAGAATTCATTTAGGATGCCTGGTTGCACTTGCTTATTTTGATGACCTTAATGTCAGTGAGCCAAAAGACATCACACTGGACGAGTTTTTGTGGCAGTGTTTATTTTAGAAGACTATGGCTGTTGCTGCTGTGCTTTTCATCTACTTCGCTCTGATTTACCAATGTACAGGGTCATGAAATATTACAGAGGGCCATAAAAGGCATGGCACATCTACCGCCCAGTACAGAGTAAGGGGAGTGAAGTCCCAGTGGACTATGTCACAGTCACAGCCTCCGACTCCCCACACACAGCAAGGCCCATTAAGTCTAACTATCTGGCTTTAGGCTTCTCCCCTAGCAGCACCTCTTTTGCAACTAAAATCACTGTGATAATGTTTATTCAGTGTTACAGGGGAGAAATGGTATAAATGTGACACACACTAACTTTTTTATTATGAGGTTGTGCCCTTTAAACCGTCTCCCTGGAGAACTGGAGAGTAACAAAGAAATTGCATTTGAATTCTAGTTTGTCATTTAGCTGCTTGCTTACCCAGAGCAGGGAGTGCAACAGACAAAAAGCCTTAGTTACTAGATCATCGGCTTCACAGGCAAACAGTAGTTAGAAGTTCAAGAGAGGAGAGATCAACAATATTGTGAGTGGGTATACGGCAGTCAGAGTTTGAATTATCATAGCTCCTACTGCTAAAATGATAAGCTAGTTGACAAAACAATCTCACCACAACATCTGTTCAGTAGCTGTTAGCTTTTGATTGTATCACACAATCTGAAGATGGAGTTGTCATGGAGCTGTTGTGTTCAAATGTACTACTGAGCACTGCTCAGCCTGTGAAAAGAGTCGGATCATTTCTCCTGTGGCTCTGGAGGGAGTTTTGTAAAGTCTGAGAAAATAACCCGGATGACATTATCAGCTCGGGCTTGGAGACTATAAATTTTTAACAGAGAGCCTGTGTTACAAACTGCGGCATGGAGTCTGAAAGACATGGCATTTACCAGGCAGGGAAAGTCTGACAAAGGATGCAATTGAGTTGGACTATAGAAAATGTAGGACAAAGTGTTTTTAGAGCTTGACTAATAGTAGGGAATAGAAGTAGGAATAACTTTGCTGCAACCTGCTGCTTTAATTTTTCTCCAACTTTGCTGCGGAACATGGAGTGAAGGATCAGCTAATGAATACACTTCCACAGATACTTTTCTTAATTATATTGACCTGAAGATTTAATGTTTTAGATGCTTAAGATATATTTTCCATAGTATACCCCAATATCCGGAATCCTCTGTTTTCAAAATAAAGGTCAACCCACATATACCCCTAATAAGGAAACGTAGATGATCGGAGATGCCATTAAGATTATCAGAATCACACACTACAGCTATAATAGAACATGTTCTGTGGGTTGACCTGCCTTGAGGGAAGACGTTAAAGCTGCCGAGGAACAGGTCCAGTGCACCTTGTCATCTTACACAATGACCCCTGCATTGTGTACTCTTGTGTAATGCCCTTTCTCCCTTGAGAGGAGCCCAGATGGCGCTCTCTCATTGTGATCATGTGGCTATAATAGCTGTGGACTCAGGATTTAGGCATATCACCGCACGCCCTTGGAGAGACGATCATTAAGGAGATCTGTTTGATTTTTGAAATGAGACCCAGTGCCTGTGCTTGCACCAGGTGATGCTGACTATGCATGTGAGTTTTTTTGTGTGCTCACCAGTGTGATTATAAATTTAGCTGTGCTGCCAGAGTGGGAAGAATCCAGATGTCCTTGGAGTGTTGGAGTGTTTGTCCTCTGAGCGTGATGGTGTTGTGGTAAGGGGTGTGGCTGTGTGACTGGGCTCCTGCTTTGGCGGTAGCACTGACACTGTTCTTCAAAATGACATCTGAGGGAGGGACCTTTCACCAAATGCATCACAGTCTCATCAAGTGTTGCAGTCTGCCCAGATTAATGGGGCTGAGAGCTGATTATGCAGGGCTGTACATCATGACTGTCTAACTGCCTGCTGCTCTCCGTGCCTGTCAATGATCCACCCTCCTATATCCTATCCTTCCATAGGAAAATAGCATAAAGTGGCACTGTCGCCTTCAGCAAGAACGACTCCCGTGGTTTACCCCTGGACTTAAGCAATATGATTTGGCTGCAAAGTTTGTCATTTATCTTTGGATAAAGTACAGGTTTGGTGAAAGAGCCACACTATCCTGAGTACTATACTCACTTGTAAAGACATCCATCTTTCTATTGGCCTTTGTTCATACACGCACAAACACATACCTCAAATTAATGAACTATGCCAAGACACAGTGTACAGAAGGCGGATGTTTGAGGAGTCATCTGTGGAATGTCCTAGAACAAACAATGTGTTAGAAAATGTGCAAGAAGTCATAATGTATGGTCTGCGTGGCAGCCTTGTAGTTTTAATTCATGGCTGTGTCAAACTGCGAAGTTTAAAGTGTAATTAAATGGATTGGGACTGCTAATAAACAGGTATTTTACAACTCCAATGGCCTTAACTGCTGAGTTTGGCTACCTGCATGTGTAAATTACCTCTGTCGCCGCACCCTGTGAGCCCAGCCCCGTGTGGGGGATGGATTAATCTTCCCAGCACATTATTGAATGTGTTCCCTTGCTTGGGAGCAGCCGATAAATTGTGCTTGTCACAATGGCCCTGCACCTGCTCTCCATAGCCTTGGAATTTCTAACAAAGCATCACATTTCTGAACACAGCACTCGGGGCTATAAAAAAATAGAGTCACAACATGGATAGAAAATGCTTGAGGAAGCTGTGATGGGGTGGGGTGGGGGTGGAAACACAGGAAAGAGAGGTATGTTGTCCTAGTTGTTGCTTTACATTGTATAACATACCTCATGCAAACACCTACACTCCTTACAAAGAAAAAAGACTCACAGATATAACAATTTACCATCTTAGCTCAGCAAAATATTATAAATTCGAAATAGCTTCTTTAACTTATACAGATTACACATTCACTTTTGTGTTTACCTACAAAGCTGATGTGCTTATGAACTATGGGGAGAAATGGTGCTGTCACAAAGTCCATATTCACAGGTTGCGTATTCAATGACACATCTTTAGCATTGATGTTTTGCATTAAATTCTATTGCAATATTATTTTAATTTTTACATCTAAAATAAGCCTTTGGTGTGTCTATAAAAACACATTTATGAATCCGTACCTCTAAGATTCAACGTCTGTCGCACTGCTCTAGATAATGGTTTTATTACAGGTAATATATTTAACCGACTCTCTTCGCCAGAGTGTCTGGTAATGAGTGGGAGGACTGTGTTTTACCCTCTTTCTTGAGATACTTCAGTGTGACTTGGCTGTTGATGCGACTGAATATTACACTTGGTATACAGACTCCTACATACACTGGGCATTTCAACTGTAATGGCTTCATATAATTCATGTAGAAGTGCAATCTTTGCCTATTAACAGCTATGAACAGTCCACTGAGCAGAATTAGGCAGCCAGCTCAATCTGATACGCTTAAATACACATCCACTATGAATATTTCACATTTGGAAACAAACACAACTGAATCAATAGACTCCCTTTACATCCTTTGCACTGCTCAATGACTGAAACAGCTCCCACAACCTTTTTTCTTTTTTTCAAGCAGTCTTCCTGCACCCTTTCCATGCAATTATTGTCAACCAAATCAATATTCTATGCACTCCATTGAACTCACTAAAGACTATTGAGTTCATGGAATTCTTGAGAATTTCATTTTCCGCAGATTTCTCCCTCTTTGTTTAGTGGCTGCTTGACTCACAAATATTCTTTATATGCAAAGGATACCACATAGTTTCGCTGAAAAGATGTTTGAGCCTAAAATGCAGCTGTATGTCCATCTATGGCTTATTCTGAGGCGTAAAAATGCTTTTTCACTTTCACCAACAGGGGGAGCTTGCACACTTGCCTTCACCTGTGTTCTTTACAAGCTCTTTTTAGCATTTCGTCATGCATCTTTATTCATTCTCCCCTATACTTTACAGCCTTTGTTTTACTCTCCACCTTAAAAGGTCATATGATGTATATTTTCATTGCTTTGTTTGTTTTGTCACATTAGTTGTCAATGGTTTACGGGGCTCACACAGCAGTGATCAGTTTTCTTCATTGTTGAGTCACTGAAAATATGGCTTTTCCTGAACAAGACCATTGACACCAGTTAAATGAATTTCACTACATCTCCTACTCCATCTTCACCCTCGTCATTCCTGTCTCTTTGTTTTCACTCACTCACTTCTCACTCTGTCTTGCTTCCTCTGCCAACCACCACCCACCCCCACTCCCCACCCTGGCTGCGCTCATGCAGTTTCATCCCCAGAGGTGAAGAGCAGACTCCTATAATTACCCAAGTGTCTGTGAAATGAATCATTGGGCGGCTGATTGAGCTGCATGATGGGAAACATCCATCCTGAGTAGTACGACTGAGTGTTCTGAGCCCTCTACCCCATCTCTCTGCTGATGCCCAGGGCTGGCACGTGTGCATACTCAATGCCACTGCTGAGAGAGACAGGGTGTGGTCTGCAACCGCTGCGTGCTGTAGCAGAAACCCTGACAGCTGACATGGAAATGTAGCAATCATGAATGCTGTTACAAAAACAACACCAACAGCACCTGGATTCCTGCTCTGTACAATGTCACACCCTACCGTGAGAATGGCACACCTTTGCTGCTGTTGCAGCATTGCATGTGTTATAGTTTAATGTCAGTAGGGGGCGCTCATCTTACAAACAGCTTTACAGCTCTCTAAAGCATTCTGACTTGATATGTGATGTCACACCATGCTGTAGTGAGGTACACCTTCAGCACCATCAAGTAGCTCTAAGAAACTGTGACGCACAGAAGAAGCCTAGTGATTGTGGATTAACATGGTTAAATGCTTTTCCACTACCAGTCGATGAAAAATATACTGTGCGATATACTGTGCTGCTTACAGAAGGAGGGAGAGGAGAGAGAGAGAGATGGCAGCTGCTCCTTCACACAGTGGCTGAGAGTTTTGCGATTGGTGTGAAATAATCGGGGTCATTCAGTTTACCAGAAAATAAAAAGCACATTAAAAGCTGTTAAAATGTCAAATCAAAATGCAAAAAGTAATTTTTTTCTTGGAGCGTGTGTCTTTCTGTATTTGACTATGCTGCCTATATTCAGAGAGGTACGGTTGCATTTCTTAGATTAGTGGATGGTTGCTCCAGACCATCCACTAATCTCGTTGACTGCCGAGTTCAACTCTGTCAAAATCATGGTGTCAGGTTTAATTGTCCTAAGTATAATCTAGATGAGAGTGGCCTCACATCTGATCCAAAAGTCAGGGAAATATTTTCTCATTGTTCATGCAATGATAAAACATCGACACCATCAGAGACAAAGAGCATTCACACATGTAGCATGTCTTTGTCTTGGAAATGTTAACTGCTGCCTCTGAAACCTGGCAAACTCTGTGGTGGAGGACCTCAGACCTCTCCAAAATCCAGGGCACTTTACGCTCAGCTGTTCATTGATTATTGTAAAATTATTGATGTGAGGTTGTTGACTTGTCAGTAAATGTTTACACAACTTGACAATGCGATCAACCTCTACGGGAATTGCTCTCGCTGCTCTCTGAGCTGACCAGAGCAGATCGTTCTAAAGTTGCCTGATGATTTCCCATGAGAAATACACGGCAGGACTGTTAACATGATTGACTGGTATAAGTTTCTGCGGACCATGATCTTAGACACCTACAGATGTGATAACACCCCAACGACAGCTTCATGATAGATACCTAACAGATACCTAATATACAAATATTGAACTTTTCAAAATGTCAGGAACATTTCACAGTTAGCTTTCTTGCCACCTTCTCTCACTTCCTAATTTACATATTTACAGAGCAGCTTGACACCCACTCTCTACTGCTCTTTTTTTTTTTTTTATTCTTTACACATCTCAGTCTGTAACTTTGGGTATTTACAAATGAGTGCAACACTAAGAAAGCCTTCTAGAAAGGACTGTCTGAAATTAATTGTCCAACATAATCTCCATATAAGTGCATATTGTGTCAGTGCAGCTGTTTTTCACCCCACCTTTGGATGCAGCCAATCTGAAAAGCTAGAAACACTTTTGACTTCCAGAATGGCCGTTTGAAGTTGTACAAACTAGCTTGTTTTGAATTTATCCACCCCTACCTTTTCTAACTTCAGCACATTTTTAAGTTATATTTTTACTTAGTTTGTTCAAGAGTCAGTGCAGGTCAAAGAGGCCACATTAAGAGAACATTTTTGTTGTGATGCAACTTGCAACATATATAACTTTGTCAACTTTGATATTGACTATGAGTGACATTGTTATTGAATAGGTATAGTGTATTATTTACTTTTTCTGCAAGTAAGGTTGTATATATCCTTGCACACTGTTTTGAATAAGTGCTGTGTCAAATGGTTAATTTATTGCATCCACTACATCAAGAGAAAGTCATTTAAAGACACTTTTAAAGATGCAAGTCCGCAATACAACTTCAGTCATATTTGTGCTCAGCAGTTTAGCTCAAACTCAACACTCAAAGCTTTGGTTTGCTCTCTCAGAGCTCAGTACGCCTGCTGCTTTGATGCTGACTCTGTGCTCACAGAGACGAAGAGAGATAGGGGGACAAACAGTGTGTGACAACAGCCCTTCTCCCTCGCTGGCATTAGACATGGGAGTTTATACTGGGGAGAGGATGAGTGCTGTGACAAAGTCAGTAGGACAGGGGGGGAATGGGACTGCATGGGTTTGATTGTTTAATTAGACTTTACTTCATAGCATGCCAAGCCAAATGAAAAAAGAGGAAAAAAGGATTGTGGGAAAAAAAAGCCTGACGTTCTTGGCCAGAACTCATTGTCACAGATTGTGATGGACTCATGAGATTCTGGTGAGTTGCTGATAGTGTTGTCATTGTAGAGTTTGCACTGCTGTTCAAAGCCAAGGCTTTGCACACAATGACAGTTTTTTAATTTAATTCTGTTATTTATTTATTTTAAAAACTTGCTAGTAGAGTCACACAGTGTGACATTGAGCATATAAATGCAGATATTCAATCTTAGAGTTCCGCTGATGTCTTTTTGGGTTAGGTTGGCCTGGCTTCTCTATTGCTTCATGAGTTCATCTAAGTTCACTGTCACTATTACACCAGGTGTGCGAGATCCGGTTCAATATAATCTCTCAGGCCAGGAAGGCTTCAGGCCTGACTGAAAGCTCTGACATGAATTGGCACTTTCACCCTGACATCTCCCAGGTATTTACCATGGGATATGTGAGTTTTCAAGTTTCAAGATCAACGTCAGCTTAATGTATTTATTCATTTGTTTTTACCTTCCAGTGGTTCAAGATCTGACCTTGTTCCAGATATGCAGACGTATACTCTGAATGTGTTCAGGACAGCAAGATATCATTGTTGGAAAGCAACACATTGGAATTGAGGAGTGCCTTTTTCTTACTGATTCCAAATAGGGTGGGGCGGTGTCTGCCAAATTGGCATTTAAAGATGTCTCCAGTGAAACATCATGATGGGCGATGACATCGTTGTTTATGAATTTGAGGCATTGTGTCCCCTCAGCGTTGTCGTAAGCCAGCATTTGCGTATTAGCTCACCACTGTTGCTCTGACATAAATCTCCAACTGTCTCACCCTGCAGAGGAAACTCTCCCGTTACCACCAACATACATCCCTGTGCCAGGTTTGAAAGCATCCTTGTCCCCGCACTACATGTCCGTAGCCTAGCTTTGTTCAGCCATATCCATAAAACAACGTTAGCCGACTAGCCAAGGAAGCTAAGCTACGAAAACTGTGAATAAAAAACGGCGTGACTGAGAGAAACAGCGGTCCGCAGGAAAAGAAAACACTGCTGCTACAAATTTTAGGTGTCTTGGGTTCACCTAAATGAGTTAGTTTAATAACAAAATAATAAATGGGACATGTATGTAAGTGCACTAAGCAGCAACACACATCTTTTCATTTCCTCTCCCCACACACCACAAACAACAACAACCAAAGCACAGGCCTGGCCAACTAAATCACCAACAACAAGAGGGCAGAGGGGCTAGTAGCTCTTGGACGTACCAACCATATCATAGTGCATTGATCTTTGATGTGCAGCAGAATTAACATTTTGAACTAGAGGTCCAAGAATGTGTATTTAAACCTTGTGTCACGCTGTTCTATCGCTCCACTAAACATTTCTCTATAAAAAAGCAGTGGATATTCTCTGCTGGCTTGTCTCAATATACTGTAATTCACTAGCACACCTGATTTGCAAAGCGATTCCCACCTGTCTTGAGAAATTGACAGTGCGATTTTCTGTGACATCTGTTTGCAGTTGCTAGGTACTCTGGGTAATCCAGTGCATTTGTATGGAGCAGCATCCTGACAACTGCAGTGTCTCCCTGGCAGCCTGAGAAGGATTATGACTGTGCAGTTGATATACCTGACTATTGTCAGAAACGGCACCTCCACCCACGCACACTTCAACACAGTGTCAGCCAGCCATCACATCAGGCTGAAGAAGAATGATTGAACTCGCAAAATATTAAAGTCCGTCTTGTGTCCCTTTTTCCAGGCTTCATTTACAGTCTTCTATCATCATTTCACACTGTTTCCAAGTCTGCATTCAGTGAACATGCATACTTCTTTTACAAAAGGAGATAGCGAGAAAAATGATGGAAAATGTTAACATCAGCCTCCATTTTAATTAATTTGTGCTTTTGTTCGCTGGTAAACACAATATTTCTGTCCTCAAGAAGGACCATATATTACATTTTTCATATGGATTCTGCTCTGAAACAAACAAAAGATATTACTTCTTGTTTTTTTCTATGTTTAATGCATTACATCTTGAATATAAGTGCTTATGAGGCCTGATAAGGTCTGTGATATGTGACACAGAGTGTAATATCCCTGCTGTAGTCACTGCTTGACTAGCCAGTGTCTGAGATTGGGACAAAATGCCTGCAAGGATAAGCTGCACGAGGCAGTTTGAGTGTGACGGCGTGAGAGAATTGGTACAGATTTATTGAATTTTCAATAGGAAAAGGGACAAAAAAACTCAAACTAATAAAACCCCAAAGGCTATTTTCCTATAGGGCCGTATTTATGACTTTTGTGGAAATGTGCCCTCAATAAGAGCTGAGTAGCACAGGTTTGTGCATTTGTCTGTAGGCTATGTTGTAATTACGAACCACCATCACCCTGCTAAGAAGGGCCTGAGAGAGGGCCAGTCACGCTGCATCCAAAATAACGTTGGTTCTGCCTTTATTTCTCCTGTCATGCTGACACAGTTATATTCACTCTTTCTTTTCATTTGCCTCCTTTTATTGTAGTATGATTTACATATGCTGTGGTTTGGAAAAAAAAATCTTAAATGAAACAAAGGACTTAAGTTCTTGTGCTGTACTTAATGTTTGTTGTTGTACATGTGAGCATTTTATAAATTCAATGCAATTATCTGTCCACTAAGAAAAAATATATACATTATTAATTTTTAGTTCTGGTCTAGTTTGAGGAGTTGACGAGATAAGGAATAGACTGATTTGTCAGGGCCAATATTCAGCATTATTGCGATTATCACCATTGGTGTTGTGTGTCTAATTGTGTGTCTAATTGCTGATAAAATTCATTTAAAAATTGGCTCCTGTGGCTCTGATGCAGCATTCTTTGTCTTTATGTAGTCATCACTCTGTGATCTCATTTAATGTCCTACCCACAACAATGATGTGATTGGTTACCAGTGTTGGCATTAGGGTTAGGTTTTAGAGTAATCCTTTAAAGTAATCATTACTTTTTGATGTAACGAGTAATGTAACTCCTTAGTTCTAAAATTGAAGTAATCCGTTATTAAATAATTTTTTCATGAAATCCGTTACTGGAAAAAAAATGCTGTTTTCCTTTCCTTTTGTCGCCACAAAAATAAAATAAAATCCCTGAAGCATCGCATTGCAGCATATTTGTGCTTTTAACGTTTCTATGTAAGCACTCATAGTTTAGGGGTTCATTAGTTGCATTTTTAAACATCATATACTAGGCAATAAGAGACTGTGTTGCATTGTAATTGAAACAGCTGTGCCCAGTATTGTATGCCTCTGCACAGTTCGCTGTCAGATTGTTAGCAAAATAAAGAGCTGCTAATGTGTTATTGCATCTATTCCTATTATTAGGCTACAGAGTTACCAATTGCTGGCCATAAGGAAGGCTACAAAATGACGGTAGAGTCAATACATTCAAAGATACAGTTGGCTACATGACGCCTGGACAATATAACCGACACAGTCACAAAGGGGTTTTACTGTAATTTTTGGTCACTCTAAAGTACTCTAAGGCATTATTTTTCACAGTACATGACATATTAACATAACAAGTTGATTTTTAACGGCAGTAATCTTGTAATGTGATGAGTTCCTTTTTAAAAGTAACGTTACCCAACACTGTTAAAGTTAAACATCACAAGTAATAGCCTATTCACACTGAACAATGTGGAGTGGAAGTATGAAATAGCAGAAAATGGACTTACTCAAGTATCTGAAGTACTTTAAAATTGTACTTGAGTAAATTCTAGAGTTACAATCCATCACTGGTTATTCTAAATTTTGAAACTAAGATTTTTACTTTTACTGCAAATATACTGTTTATCAGTTATCAGTCTCCTTGATTACTAATGATTGGTATGAGTATTGGCCGAGAAAAAAACATTGCTGTCGATCCCTAACAAGAGGTCTTATTCACTGAAATGTAACTCTCTGATTGGACCCTTTTTGCGACTGTCATCCTGCATCATTAGCGCTACGTGGACCCAGACTGGAAAATGAATTTTCTGAGCAGGTCACAAGGCACCTTAATGCTTCCTATGTGTTTATTGATCCTCACTGGTGTCAACAAGGCTCAAGAAGAAATAACAGATGATGAAAATATATTAGTCGAGATTTAAACTCACCTTTTTATCTGGAACTGCCGTATACACAGAGCAGGACACAAGCACACAGATGGATTTAATAGTGTTATATAATACATTCACACATCTACTATTATAAAATCCTGTTTTTGCTTCCATACCACAAACCGTTTCACTGACTGCATTCAAATCAACCAAAACAAATTGAAGTTTGTAGCCTATAAAATTTATGGAGTCGAGCTTCTGTCCCACAATTTCTAAATGCTGTTTTCACTGTTTTCCTCTTGATTGCTGGGCTTCAATTCATCCAACACATTAACAAATAGGCACCATTATCCTGATTTAGACCTTATAGAGGAAGACATTTCAATTAAATAACAACGCCCCTCCCCCTTCCACATTCTCTCTTTTTAACAATGACAACCGTAATCATCAGAAATTGATACTTAAAATGTCAGGTCTGGAGCTTCATTAAAGTGGTGTCAGGGGCAAGAATAAATATCTTTAAAGTAAGAACAAATGTGTTTAATAATGGTTTTTAATCTCATTCATATCATCATGTTCTCTTATGGAAGCTATTAAATTATTGTGATTGGCCTATACCTCTTTGTCTGGAGGCTAGAATGAGAAACGACCCATATTTTTGTTAAGCATGATATGGAAGCATTAATTCTCACCAGCAAACCTGACAGAACAGGGCTCCTAGGGGCGAGTTAATACAAAATGATCACATTTTCACTCATAATCAATATTGGTCAGTGACAGTGGTCCCCTATTTTTCATCCCGCCAGTTGTCTGGAGAGAATGATATGTGGCTCTTTCCTGGTAAAGGGCCCTCTCAGCGACTTGGAGATGGAAATGGCATTTTTAACAAGTGGCCTGGGAAGCTATTGATTATAGTGCCATTTCTGGGGCTGCAGTTTCTATGCCCTGAGAGCCTCTCCAACCATCTACGCCTGTTGGAGTGAAAGCAGGAATATTGAAATTGTGTCCACTGTTGTATGTTGTTTTGTTTGGAACATTTACTGTCCATTTATCATTATGCCACTTTGTTAACTTTGTTGGGTTGCCGTTGTGAGTGCCGTTGTGTGTTTGTAATCTTAGTTGAGCTACCTGGTCAAATGCAAAAAAAAAAAAGTAGCAGCTGTGTGTAACTTAAGTTGTGTTAATGTTGTTTTTTTCTCTGCCTTAACATATGTTTACATATCTGACAACCTTACAAATACTGTCCATCTGTGCCGGACTTAATTTGTATTAGTGAAAATATGATGAGCTTTATCTTTATTTTCCACCCAGCTGGTGAAATGTTTGCAGTATTTATACAATCTTTTCAAACTGCATTTTAGCCATTGTGGTTAATGGACAAGGATATTCCATCGGAAAATTGTGTTACCCTTATCACTGGGCTTCCAGATGTCAGTTTAAAATACATTATTTATCCTCGTAGGACATAAATTGGGACAAGTCAGCATCTTTTGGAGCAGCTGCTGAGTACGTTCAGGACCAATTAAAGACAGAGAGGCTAAAATGTAATTCCTAAAATAGGCAAGGTAAGAAATACTAGTGTCTGAAGAATTGGACTGTTTTTTTTTTAGGTTTAAATTTCTCTGCTAGCCTGTTAAACCAACAATTTTATAAAACAACAACAAAATCAGACAAAATTTCTTTTAACTATGTCTGAATATGTGTTCTTTTTTCTCACATTTTAAAAACTGCTTTAAACCATCCTTTCCTCATAAGATAGGTGCTACAAATCTGCTGTCATAGACTACACTGAAAACGCTGCCATTTGAAAGATCAGATTCTGGGAGGTATTACAAGATTCTGTCTGCTCTGCTAATAAATTTGTCAGATGAAAATTCTGTACCGCTCCTTCTTAAGATGACTACAGGCATAGCTCACTTTTGCAGCTTATTTCCCCTCTGACATCTTTCCCTCATTGCTCCCATGCCTGCTATATAATCTCGTAGCATTGAGAGCAGAAGCAGTCGAGTAACTCAGCAGCATCAGCAGCATAACAACTCCGATTGTATTTGCAACCTCGTAGGTCATAACACAATCTAAGAGTAGGACCAGAAACTAGAGATGACCAAGAACTGGAATCTGGGCCACTCATGGCATAGTTGCCTCAAACACTGTCGATGAAATGAAACTAAAGGCTAAGGCTGACAAATCCAATGAACAACCCAATGTTGTTAGTCAGTCTCTCAATGCTCTGACTTTTCTACACTTCAGTTCATTTGTTCCTACTGAAAACATAAATCTTTCAAATCTCAGAGCAAGTTTCAAATAATCAGTTTCTTTTTTTTCAACATGGTGGGCATTATAATTTTTGTCAAAAGTAGATACAGTAATAGATTAATTGACTTTTGGTGTAGATAGTAGAAACTGAAATGATGCCCATTGTTTGTTGTAATTAAGAATGTGGCACCTAGTACAACAGTGTGGCTCACTTATGTGTTTTTTATTTCCTCTTTTCAGGGGTTTAACGTCAAGAAAATAGAAGTATCATCAGCTTTACCCTTCATATATGAGTGCAGCATTAATTTAAGAGCACAGTTGCTTAATTTTACCTGCAAAAAGACCTCTCAGCTTGACAGTCTTTAGACTCTCTAGAAGCACGCTGCAATGGCAATCAACCTATTCAGTTGTTTAGGTATGTTGATGTGTTGGGAATAGAATAGTTTTAACTGAGTCCTGGTTCTGCCCCACAGTGAGCAAAGACAGATGCTCAGCGTGATTTAGGAGCAGAATGGCTGTAAGAAAGCAGCATTTGAATAAAAAAGTGCTGTGGAAATTCAGTGTTCGCAATTTCCCTATGGACATGGCCCAGCAACCAGCACCTGGACTAAATATCTTGTAGCATTCACATATATATAATAGGCCACAGAAAATCTGTACCTGAGATATTCTGACTTGATACACGTCATTTTTTTATGCAACTGATGTTTTAATGCAAGGCAGAAGTTAACAAGTTAGCATGAACTACCTGCTGGCACACATCTATTTGCCAGATGGTGGATTCACCTGGGTAAACAGATTTGCTGAGTCTGATTGTGTTATCTTGGTATGAGGGCCCGCTGAGACACAGCTGGCAGGAAAGAAAATTGTGTATTTGATCTGTGGCATGGATGTTAACCTGCATTAAAGGAGGTGGGATTTGTCATGATATTAAACTTATGAACAATTATGTGGGGGAGAAGGTGTAGCAGTTATATCTTGAATGTCTATAATGTTTCAGTATAAGTGGTATTTGACATAAGTACAGTAAATAAAGACATCCTAAGCCTAACACTTTGTCTAGACTGGAGGCGTAGCGTGAGCACATTAGTAGGGCACCAGCAGCAGCAGTAGCTTCAGTGCTTCGTCTGTGTCTACAATGGATGCGTTTAGGCAAAGTATTGAGTGTAGGTCAGTCGTATTTTGGCAGCGCTCAGAGACAAATACACAATGACTGTATTTGAAAATGGAAGCGTATCTGTTCAGTCGGACACAGTGAGACAGACGACTGTAAAACATGGCTGATACACCTTCTGTGTAGACACGCTGGCTCTACTATATGTTCATTAGTCACATTTATGTCATTTTTAAAATGTCACATTATTCAGCCTTTAATATTGATCGTCTATAGTACATGCTCAGATACAGTCTTGATGTTCCAGTAAGTGGACTCAGTGATTACGGCAGTGTTTGGATATGTGCTGGGCATTTTTTTTTTTTTTTTTTTTAACTCTTCTCTGACCGTTGTGTGTATCAAAAGTTTTTGGAAAGCCAGGCGTATGAAGAGAAAGTTGACAAAGAAGATGACAAGAAGCAATGCAGATTGTAGCCTGATTTCTATTCTGCAAAGTTTTTGTTCAACACTGAAAACAGTTTCACAGTGTCTCCCTGTCATTCAGTGAGAACAGAGACAACCTCTTTTAGTCGGGCTGTCAAGATTTCATAGTAAGATGTAATTATATGCCTGTACTTTAACAATTTATTTTGTATTTTTGAAATTCAGTGTTTTTTCATACAAGGAGGACATAAGCTATAATTATGTTAAGCACTAAAAAAGGGTTAAAATATGATTTATAAAAGCATAAAAGTCAAGTAATGGATAATGGAAATAGAAAACAGGAAACACTAATAAAGTAACCCTTCTGTAAAAAAATTGGTTTGATTTAAAGGTGATCTTAAAAATGCCAATTTCAGCTAATCACCTAAACTGTAATTAAACCAGGATTTCTGGCCTATATCTTTGACAGGAAGTCTTAAATCCCCACTCCAGTGTGTTTTAACAGTTTTATAATATTTCAGATTTTTCTGAGTCCTCCCTGGATTGCTAGAATGGCAATCTGGTTGCCATGGTAATTGGGTTACATCCATTACGTTAAAAAGGAAGTGACACTGGCTGGAGTAGGTCTCTGTAGCTCAATGTAGCTGAGGTAAAATTTAGTTTAGGTTTGAAGTTGGTCTAAATGTACATTTGACATTGGCAACCGTCCAGTCCTTGACCTCTAACTTCGTGGCAGTGGATGCAGTTGCTAATTAAGACATGGGGTGCAACCCACTAATTTTTTGTCAGTTTTGGTAAATGGATGCACAACTGCAGTCCTTGGACACCATCTTGGAAACCGGAAAAGAATACATAATTTGTATGGAAATTAAAATATCCCCAGATAGAGTTAAGTTTGGCTGAATATCAAAACATTTGAGGCTACAATTACAGTAATAAGTTGTATAAGTGTTAACATGCTGATGAAAGTTCTCAGTCATCCAGGTCATGGTAATTCTAAGTGCTGTATCATAGGCAACTGGACTTGTCTTCAAGAAACTGAAAAGTCCAGTTGTCTACGATACAGCACTTAGAAGTACAAGTTTGAACTTCTATCTTTTGAATAAGGAATGCACACCCCCTGTGGGCTTGATATGTGCTTTTTTAAAGTTTGTAGTTAACTCACTGAGGAAGAACAGCTTGTGTAAGTTTGCTTTCAGCCAGTTACAATGGATTCCAATGGTGACACAGCAGAAAAGAAAACTACCAAAATGGTGATACAAAGCTCTTAAACCACACACTGCAGTGTGATCCTCTGTCCATCCATTCTTTCAGTGGCTCTAAACAGTCACACTGCTCTAACTCACTACTTGAAGTAGCATTTTGGCCATATATTTGTAGAATAATGAAACTCACTGTTGATTATGTTGCAGAAGTTTATTCTGATATGTTTTTTATGGATATTTTTATATTTTTTTGACCATTGACTTGCATTGTACCTGACAATATTTGAGCTGGCTGCAAACATTGTTCCCACCAATGGTCACCAATGTTGGAAGTGATTGGTTTTGCACTTGTCCCTGCTTTATATTATTATAACCTGTGTTACAGCCTTTTGATTAACAGGGCAAGCAGTGCAGGAAAATGTGAGCATAAGAAACTGAACAAAATCTTGCAGGTACCTTGAAATAAACACAAACAAACAACAATAACATGTCTGAAGTATCTTAACAACATTTCAAGGTAGATCTTGTGTATGGAAATAATCATCTTTGATGTAAGGAGTGGAACCAGAATTGAACTGAATTTCTGTAGAGACCTGCTCAGAGCCTGCGTTGTTTCAGCAGGTTTAATTACATGGTTTATTGTAGGTTTTATTGCCCTCACACAGATCAAACAAGTTGTTCCACCATAGATGGACAGTAAGAGACATACATTTTGCCTGTCAAGCTTCGCAAAATGATTCTCTCTGACCTTTGGGCACCTTAACATTGTATAAATGCTTACAGAGGCATCAATTTTCGTTGCTCATTAATTGCCTAATTACTTTCCAACTGACGTTGTTTCGAATGATGGCTTACTGACCAAGAGGGCAAGTCTCCCAGCTGGTGTCTGAAAACAACCTATTAATCCTTTGTCACAGCAATGTTATGAACCTGCCAACATTAGCAGTCCATTCAATCATTTGCACAACTTGAGCTTTATGTTCCTGTAGATTGTATACTACATATAGTCAAGTAAACTGAGCCTGTTTTTATTATAGGCACTGTTGGCCTATTACAAATACAGTACATCTTATTATAAAACAATATATTTCAGCAGCACAACTAATTGCAGCCTAAATAATGACTGTAACAATGCGTTTTTCTCAGAATTTTTCAGCAAAACCTGAACATCATTAACTGTTGGGCTGTTGTATAAAATTGCATTAGTTTTATATTGTAATGTATAATAAAGTATAATACATTTTCAAAAAAATGTCATCAAAATGTAATCTAAAATCATTTATAGATAAAGTAACCAGATGGGAATACATGTTTTTGTCTGATCTAGTAAAGATGAAAGCTAGACAAATCAAGGCACTTCGTAACAACACACTAGCTTTCTGTAGCTGTTATCTGAGAGGAAATTCTAATTTAATCTGCACCTTCCCCAAGCACGTAAATATTTGGGTGCATCTTGGATTTTATAATCTCCCTTGAAGGGTAGGTTGACATGGTTCATACAATATGGAAGCTTGGCAAAAAAAGAAGGTGAGGTATTTTAGGAATAATGTAAAAAACAAGGTTTGCATCACACACCAACATTGACTGATGGTGGAGCAGCAAACTCCATAAGCGATTTTTACGAAATGCCCACACAGTTCTGATTGGGACAAGGAAAACAATTGCTCAGCCTCTTTTATTTCCCTAGACCAGCGCCCATACAGCAGAGTTTTGATGAACGATTCACACAGTTGAGCCGTACTATCTCACCAGCTTTTAACTCAGAAAGCTGTGATGAAGCTGGGAAACATGGGAACAAATCCTTGAGGAGAGCCACTGAAGTAGCAGTCACCTGAGATGTGAGAACATAATGAACAAGTTGTCACCTTCACTTGTGTACAGATGACTGGCAGCTCCAGTCTCGTGCTGTACAAACTAAAGTAATTAAGCAACACTATACAGATGAAAAACGTGAATGCACTGTTTCATGCTGTTCGAGATGACTGGCACCTTACAACCACAGATCTGGTAATTGTCACTCATGACACTGCTAGCATGATATGGACTGCACAGCTGGGCAACTTCAAACACCTTCAGTGTTTTGTACATATCCTTCAGTGAATTCTACATCCGCTTTCTGTGTCACCCCTGCTTAGAAGGATTAGGCGAATCACTGCAGCTAATTGTGCCCTGGAGGAGAAGAAAAGGCTACTGCAGTTGCCACCTCACAAGTTGAAGACTGATGTGGCCATCAGATGGAATAGCGCCTTCTACAAGGTAGACAGATTCCTCAAACAACAACCTGCCATTTGCGCAGCTCTCCTCTCTTCTCAGGTGAGAAAAAGTGCTGTTGACGTTTGTACGCTAACCCAAATGGACATCTCCAAAGCAGATTATAGGGAAGGCTCTCAAGCTACTGAGAGCAGCGGCCATCATCATGTCCGAGGAGAGGACACTTACGTTGTCAACAATTGCTCCACTGCTTCAAGACACAGAGACAGACTTTGGTGGTTCTGACACACCGAATTGTTTGGGAAATTAAACAGTTGATGCACTTGAAGTAACTGTATACTTTGACAGCAAAATTTGAAAATGTATGTATATAAATACTAATCATAATTGAGGATAGATTAAACTGATTACAATTTTTAAATAAAAAAGGCCACACTCAACTGCTGTCTATGTTTCATTCTGACATTTATTCATAATGGATGAAACGCATCCAGTGCACTGAAGTCAGCCAAAAAAATACAGTTGCTTTTTACGTCAAATCCAGAATTGTTTCCTAATAAAATACCAGATTCCCAAAGATTTGTGTTACCCCTACAAATTATGATCAGTACAGAAGTAATGAACAGAGAACTGAAATGCTATTCTATGTGAGCACCAGTGCATGTACAACCTAATGTGAGAGTCAGCAAGACTGAGGTGCACACTCAGCCAGGAGCTGTCAAGTATAAGGCTTAAAAGCTTTATGAGCAAATTAGGCATTTTCTAGGATTTCTCTATAGTTCTCTTGTTAAAGAAATACAAGATACTATTGTGACAAGACATAAAAGGCTGGAAAGTAATAGACATGCAAATTTGGGCACTTCTACAGACCAATGGCTACATCGCTTCTATTAGCTTCTTGATGTCAGAACAACTGTGTCGTAGGTAAATTTCCAATTCCAAATTCACAATAGATTTTCATTTCCTCCTGCCATTCAAAAAGTTAATCAATATTATTTTTTTCACAACCCCTCCAAATGCCAGGGGCCTTTCAAATTTCAGGTCCAGTAAATTGTAATTGCATGCTGATTTCAAGCAGTTCTCATTCTCAAAAAAGGATTTTCACTGCAAGCATAGCAACCACTTGAATGCCACTGCGTGTGAGATGATAATCACTCTTGTGTCCTTGTGTCCTCTGTTGTTGTTACATGTTGCTCATTAAAGCTGCTTAGTGTGGGGCCGGGCCACAGCTGTACATGTGCGACCATATGCAGGGATCCTCCTGTCCTTTCTCCTGTTTGACACATAAGCTCTGCTGGTGCCAGATGAGCTCTCACTGACAGCTGGATGTAGGCCGGTCAATCCTCACGGGTTCACCTGTCAGCCTGTGTCTCTGTTTGCCTTCTAAAGCAACGCTGACACTTCCTCTGTCCCTCTCCTCTACTCCTCCGCTGTCACTCTTCCTCCTCTCCTTCACCTTCTCACACTGATTCTCTGGCTTCTATCACCAGTACAGGGTTAATCATGTAGCTGCTTGGCTATAACACTTGTCTTTCAACATATCAGCTACTCCTACAGTATTTATCTGTCTCGTCTGTATCCTTATTTCCCCTTATTCCAGGACACTCTTCTCGTCTCACATCTACTCTTAAGGTTTATATCTCTACTTTTACAGTAGGTTATCTGTCTTCTCACAGAAGCTTCTGTCTCCACAGAAATAAGACCAGGGGATAGTTTACCGAACAATCATAAATATGCAGTACAGTAATGGGTTTCTACACAACATTAAATACACAGTTCATATTTTAGGGGAGCAGTGATGTGAGCGAGAACATGATAGGAGAAAATTAGTCAGTAGCCAGGTTATGGCCATTTATATATTGAGCTACACCCAGTCTCAAATTCATTGCCTCATAGTTCACAGAGTTGTGAACTTTTCTTTTGTCAATTGTCGATTTAAAAAATGCTCCTGCAGGCTTGCTCAATATTCTTTCATATGGGACAGCAGAGTTTTGTAATCAGCTATATTCATTACAAATGTTTTTCATTATTGGCTGCCATGCTGTCAGATCAGATTTGTCTGGAAAATAGCTTTGAAGTGCAGTTCAACACGGCCAGCTATGTACAAGTTTGGTTATATTTGACAGCAAACAAAGAAAAGCCTGTTGTCGTAATTGTTAATAACTTTGAAGCAAATACCATATGCAAACAAGCCAAAATGTAAGATAAGATGTCTTTGGTCAATGATCAAAAATTGGATCAAGAATATGGGTTTGATGACTTTTCAAAGATGGAACCTTTTTAAAACATGCATTAGTTTAAATGATGGTCTTCATGTTATCAATTAATTAATGAATTAAATAATTACATAAAATTGAAAAGGGTTTTTAATTACTTTGGACCAACCTCACCGAGATCTAGCAACTCTGCACAGTGGTGTCCCAACTGAATGTGACGCCAGTGAGCATCAGTCTTCTATTGAAATGTTGTAACTGCAGTCCGGCACACCATGTCGAGCTGGATTTAAGTTAAATGATGAATCTGTTTATATTGGTTCCTGTCGCTTGCATTGAAAGCACTGCAGTGGCCTGGTTGATTTGTGAAGTTGAAATGAGGCTTTACCAGTACAGTCCTGTCTCATTTAACTACTAAAACCTAAATAAGGTAGCATCTTGTTGGAGGGAGATCACCAGGGAGCTTGAACTTTCTGGTAAGAAGACTCCATCACTAACAAGAACCTTATTGCTGTTTGCTATATTGTATATCCGAGCAAAGAAAGATCTAAATATCACTATATATGATGTTTTTTTTTTATATAAAGTAATACAAGAATGTCACATCTGACTATGGAATGGATTTGAAGCTTGCAGTTTCTTAGGACTATACTCTTCGAGTCTTTTTGCCCCTTAGTAGTGTCATCATTAATATAGTTATAGAAATTTTGAATTTGAAGTGTGTCATTACAGTACTGTAAGTCAGTGTTTGACAGTAACATTTGCCCAGTTGCTGTCCGGGTCTATTTGCATTTCTTGCCCTAGTTGGCAACCACTTCCCCTTGCAGTGGCCAGTTGGAGTGCTTCTGTTGCATCTGTTTAATCAGGCAGACATGGTGATGGAAGTGTTGTCAGCATCATAGAGTAACAGAATACCAATTAAGACAGTGTTAGAAATATTGAAACAGCTGATCCTGAACAAAACAGACCACTGGCAAACAGAAGTGACATGTGGTATGACACCACACACTGGAACACAATATTAAATGGCTTATTTTGTAATATTCAAAACATCATATTAACAGGTTCTCCTTTGTTAATTAGTCTAATAAACATTTACCACATGCATTGTTAAAAGCACATGATCTTTTTCATCACATTACATTTGGTATTGTTTCATCTGACCATTGGATCATATTTTGTCTGGAGAGTCTCAATATTTTTCATTTTATTTTCTTACCTAACATAATGTCAGAATAATTAATCAGCGTAGCTTTTCAGCCTAATTTGATTAATTGCTCTTCTGCAGAGTTTATATGTGAACAAATAACAGAAGGACACGTCATTTATCAACAAAATCCGCTTCGGGTATTAAAGTTCAAATACCAGCAGCATGAGAATAATTAATGCTGCCAACACTGTGGAATAAGTCACGAAAACACCACACACACACACACACACACACACACACACACACACACACACACACACACACGTGTACAGTATTTCTACGAAACATACACACATGCTTTGACAGGTCCTTTGGGAAAAATCGCAATAAATACAATATGCCTAATACTATGTGCTGCACTTTGCTATGAGTAGCATTTCAAGATCTTTAGGAAAAACAATATCTAATGGTTTTTACATCATAGGACTGAGATGCTTTCCCCCCCAATAAACACACACCTTTTATAGATGTGAGGGGAACAAAAATGAAACCATGAGGTGAAATCGAGCAGCCAGTGTTTACTCTCAAAACACATCTGCATGACAAAGAAAATTAATTGACTAAACTGTTCATCATCTTTGTGCATCCTTTTCAATTGAAGCGTGCCATCTCGAGCACAACAGAATGCAAGATTCGATAGTCATAAAATAAACAGATAACATTTCTGTCACACATTTTTGTAGATCATAACTGTGTTGGTTTATTTAATCTATCTCTGGCGTGGATTTTGAAAGCAATAGAGAGCTTCATTAATGGTGCTGGGCCTGAATTTTTAACATACCAAATCTTAACGTGAATAGAAAATGTCGGAAGACTAATGCAACAGAGATGAATGAATGACAAAGATTTCAATATTCTCTTATTGTAGTTGCACCAAGATTTGCTCGTCAAATACCACCTCTCCTATCACTGTATCTCAAGCTCATCTTCGATTTCTCGGCTTGTAGCCTGGTGTTAATGCTAATGGCATGCTGGATCAGCGGAGACAGTTAAAGTGATGGCTAGCCTGAGTGGACTTCTGTCCTGTATAAAACCCTATCCCCAGATGGGCCAAGGAAGATTTAGTGATAAGCAAAGGGGTCTTTTAAATGAGTGAGTGCTGGAAATGTGGAGACACATCTCCACACCCAGCCATTTGGACTGGAATGGCAGAGAGGTGAGTGCTGAGGTCCTGTCCATTTGGAAGACTGACAGCACAATCAGAAGCGTCTTAATCACATCTGGTTGTCTCATTAATCAAAGGAAGTACTATTGTAAAATGTTATGCCTCTGTCCATCAATGTACACCAGTACATTTCCGTTAATAATTTGGCTAACCTTCAAGGAAAGTTCGTTCAGTGATCACATTGGAAGGAAAAGCTTGCACTTGGATTAGCTATCCATTTTAAAAAAAAATTTTTTTTTAGTTTACAAAGATCATAAGACAACATTTCCAAGTGTGTGATTATCTGGTTCACAGATTTAGGAATACATGATTCGGATGTCATTGCAGATTTTGAAGCATAGCTATTTTTGTTAAATAAAAGTGTTCTGACTCTCTTTCACTAGGTAGAAATAGCTTCTCTCTTGCACAGTTGCAGTCAACTTAGTTAAATGTCCTCTGTGGAGTTTTCTTGTAAACAACCAAGCTATGTTTACATTCATTATTTTTCACCAAACATAATGTGGGCATCCTTGAGGATTAAGAAATGCCTTGACTGCTTTTCTTCCATTATAAAATATTTGCAGAGCTGATATATCCAAGTTTACTTACTTGCAGTCATCTTCACAGGAATGTGGTGGCATGAATGTGTATTGAGCTGTCTGAGTGCTTACACAACTGTTTGTTTTCTCTTCATTTGACCTCCAGACTCTTTATGAAAATGTACATTGCTACTGTTATCATCTAGGCTGAATGCAGCATTTTTAATGTTGTGGAATATTAAGTCGAGATTTCCTCCGTGGCACATTTTATGGCACCATGCAACTGTCTCAGCACTGATTAGTAAATGGCGCTTTGCTGGCATGGCTGGACTTGATTTCACTGTAATGATCTTCCCACTCTGTTACGGTGGACTCGTTTCCACCAGATTTCATTAATCTTTCTAACTGCTGTGACCTCTGAACTCTGGACAAGGCTGGGGTCCTGAACACCTGTCCACTTCCTAGCTGACTACCCAGAACTGTAGCACTTGAAGACCCCTGCTGAATGCCTTTCCTTGTTAGCGGATAGTGAAGTTCAATCATTGCAGTTAATAGAGAGATTTCTGTGCCCATGGGCCTTGATACCACATAAGATCATAAATTCTTAATACAAAATTGATTCACAGAATCAATCATCACCAATCAATACATTGCAGTGTGACACTGGTCCTTGGATTTAGATGTGTATTTTATCAACCCCCCTTCTCTATTTCACTCTTTCTTGCTTCCACTCCTGGTAGCATAATATGATGTTGAGAAAATATGATGTTGAGAAAATATGATGTTGAGAAAAGCAAAGAACAGGTTGTCCTCAACCAGATGAAACATGTTACATCTCTGTACAGTAAGTTGAGGTGCCGTCAGGGACACACACTCAGAACACACTCTTTTGCGTCTTGCAGCCAGCTATGACAAGCAATTTATCTCCAAAACATTTGTATTCAGCCTTGTATCATCACTGCAGTCCATGTGATACAATCACTGTGGTCAGCTGTGTCTAACTGTTTTTTTTGTTTGTTTTTTTTTTACTGTGAAAGGAATTTATTTACCAAGCCGTGTTTGGAATCAAGTTTTTGTACATAGCTTTTTAATGAAAAAAAACAACAATAGGAAACAAACAAATGTAAAAATCCACTTCCACTTTTCCAGGTGAGTTTCAACCGACTTTCTGCAGCCTTCAAGTTGGACTCATAAAAGCTAGCTAACTGTCACCCCTGTCAGCACAGTCTGAGAGGTGGACGAGACATGTCATCTCGACAAAATTTAAAATGTGTTTTGAGGCCCCCTAGCTGAGTGGCTGCCACTCTTTCTCATCGCTAGGCAGATTTAATGCCCAACACTACTCCCAAGAGCAATGGCCCTACCCCAGCACATCAAGGAGTGTATTTCTCTCCATCTCTCTCCATCTCTCTCTGCCTCTCTGAAGGGACCCAGGTGGGGGTATTGTGGAGCTGAACCTTGAATTCTCTCCAGAATGTTTCTATAGGTCAGCAGTTTGACCTCTCTGCATCATGTTGAATGCATATGAAGAGGAATTTCGTATTAGGAATTTGTCATTTCTACATACATGTTACTCGTAGCAACTATAAGAATCAACACTAGGTCATGATAAACAGACACACTGCACATTCTCAATCATATCTCAATGGCATAAGTTAATAGTGTAAATAACTGTGAAATGTTTGAAATGTATTACCACATTCCAGAGAAACTTACAACAAGGAATTTACCATTCAGAGCAAATAGTTATGCATGTAGATTTTAAGGGAGCTGCTTGGATTCTAAAACCTTCTCAAACACAAGTTTCATGTGAACATTACATTTTAGTGAACTCAAAATACTGTAAATAGCTGCAGCTGCAAAAAGGGTTGGCATGAGGGCATTCGCAGAGTGTTAAGTTATGAAGGCCACCTTGTACACCTGTGTGAGTATGATTGGATGTTACTAGTCAGCTGGTACCCAGGCAGTTGATGGTGTGACTTCAATTCTTTACATAAATGAAGGCGATGCTCCACATGTAATTGGGTTATGGATAAGTCAATCAAGAAAAAAAATAATTACCATAGAATATCATTGAGTTTTTGTCGGTTGTGTAAAACAAGGAAAACAAAGAGGGTAACACCTTGGTACTGGGGAACTTGTCATTTCTTCCTACATTTTCTGACAATTTATACATCAAATGATTTATTTATTAATCAAAAAATCCCAATTGAATCATCAATTGATAATGGAACTAGTTGATAGTTGCAGCCAAGCCCTATATTGTGCACCTAATTTCTGAAGCTTTTAGCTCAAAATCCTTAACTTTGTGTCTGCTGACATCCTCTCCAGCAGCAAGAGATGATTTAAATTGCAGCAAAGATCAGGAAGTTGCTCTGACAGTGACAGTGTGAAAGCCTGCTGTTTATTTACATCAGCCAATGCAAAAGTGAGAAAACACGGCAGCTAACGAAATGTGTTACCACTGGCCTGATGCTGTTCATTTAGAAACATGGGAACACAAGCGTGGTTTGAAATACATCACTGCCTGTTTACTGGGTCTGAGTATTGGCAGCTGGCAGTGTTGTCAGTCAGGACAGGAGCTTACCTGTCAGTCGATCAACATTTTTCAGTTGCGAATATGAATGTGAAATAGAGAGTTACTGGTATTTATCAGTCAGGCATAAACATGTTCTCTCAAACCAATGTGTTAACATACACAGACACATTTTCAATATACCCCCTGCATGTGTGAATAAGTGAAGAGTAGTAGGCTACATTTTGTTCCCCATATGAAAAGTGATCCTATTTTCTGGAAGAGAGCAAGAGTGCGGGGGAAAAAGAATATCATTATGGAAACACCTGACTTCAGTCTGAGTGCATTTCTCTCCTGCTGTTATTTCTGCGTAGTCATTTTTTGAACTGGATATAAGGGGGTAGATTTCATATTGACTGGCTTATTATACTCATTCAATTTGCAGTGATCAAAAGTGTTACTGAAATGGAAGGATGAACTGTAGGCCTGGGTGGCTGTATGGATGCTAGGCTGGCAGCTCCAATAAAGCCTGAGGGGGCTCAAGTCTACCTGGAAGTGTCTGGGAGATGATGTGATTGTTGCTGATGATATGGGGTAATGGACGTGTATAGCTTTCAGTCTACTGGCAGTCTCTCCTACTACTCTGCCTGTAGCCGGGGATCTCATTTTGTAAACACCCCTGGAAAGTTAGTCTGAGAGACTCTGTGCCTCACTACATCCATCTGTCTAAATAACCCTCCCACAATGCTTTGGGTGTGTGTTTTTATAATGAGTGCTTCTTTTGTTGATCCCAAACCACCTTTTGGCATTTTTGCCATAGTTATTTTGTGTTTGATAATAAATAACCCCAGTGAAGTTGCTTTATTGTCTTAGAGCAAACAAGCCCCCAGACTGTATACAGCGGATGATCGATTGGCCGACAGTCTAGTAGTTTGCAAATGTACAGTATTCAAATGAATGAGACTGTGCAACAGCCTGAAGCTAAACTGAGGTAATGATTTATGTATGGTGGCACATTGACTACAGATAAGTACAGCCCATTTCTCACCTTTCCATAACATTGCCTCTTTTGGTTCTTTTCTACTTGATGCACCAGTTTATGATGGGTTGAATGGGTAAATGTTGCGTACCTCTGAACAGTCAAATGATACAATTCACAACATGTCATCACACTTTAAAATGACTTAAGGTAAAGGATGTGATGGTAAAAATTGTGTAGGAAATACTGATGATACTGAAATGACTGACAGTGTCTGCATGAAAGTAAAATATTCTGCTCTCTGTTCTTACACTGCACAATTCAGATAATCAAAGCCATAATTGAAGCTAAATGTAATGTTAAGCTCACCCTCACATGAATGTCATGATGAAGTGTTGTTTCCCTCAGGATCAAATAACAGTTTGACATGATTGTTGATAAAATGTTAATATTGTCAAGCTTGATATTTTTACCTGGAAACCATCAGGTAAATTGACAAATGTAACCAGAAAATCTGATCAGCCTTTTCCAATAAAAAATAACTAGATCTGAATATGGACATCTGTCTCCATCAGTTTGTAAAACTAAAACGTTAGCTCTGCAGCTAAAGTGGAGACTGGGAACAGCAGTATAATGCAGGGGCTGTCATATATATTTATCTTTGATAATGTCATATGGTTTTTTTCAGCAGTAGTTTGTCATTGCTGTCATAAATGGACAATCACCTTTGAATATTATTACGATTATGTTTTAGAGCAGTTAAAGGTAAAGTCATGTGTATCGACTATCATAGCAATGTAGTTTCTATTCAGGTCAGTTTAGCAGAACTACACAGCTCCTTTGAGGGTGGAGACTGTGACAGCTTTAGCCAGCTTTACATGCAGCAGCATGCTGTCTTGTGTTCCCTTTCAAGTTGAAATGCAACTAAAAATTTACTTGGTATTTCTATTTCCCCTTTACTTTTTATCCATTTCCATTTTGTGGTAATACACTGCAACTTCATTGTACAATGTCATTGTCATTTTGAGTCAAATGTGGCTAACTACTACACAACTACCATCCGTAATAATGACATTGATGAGTTCCCTAAAATGTGACAGAAACACAAGGATGTCACTGTCATTTTAATAGCATCATTGTACCTACATCTTGCAGGATTTTCATATGAACAAGTGAATGATTACAAACTAGTATTGCTGCATTCCATTCATGTGCAATGTCAGAAAATAATTAGTTCTGCAGACCACAGCTGAGTGTATAATTGAGATTTTATAGAGTTTCTGAGATGTGAGAGAGATACAGAAAAGGAGGAGGAGTAAAGAGTTGAGAGCTGGGACTGTTGAAACCTGTTATTTAATTGAGTGTGTGATATAGTGTACAGTGCTGTTGGCCTGAAGAGCTGCTGACCTTCACCGGTGACACCAGTGATCAGGTGAAACTCCTCAGCCAAAATGGGGATAGGAGCACTGTCCACATCTGTCCATGTACTGATGGAAACCAGAGGAGCAATAAATAGATTTTTCTCATTACAGTTTCATAATGCACTTCAGTTGTAGCACAGTCAGTACATTGTGATTGTAAACAAACATGGTTCAAGCAGTAATGGCTTATAGCAGGGCGCAAATTATTTCTGTTAATGTCAGCATCGCATATCCGTTTTATTTACCACACTTTCTGTGAAATTCAATGTTACTTCTGCCTTGTTTTCCTTGGGATAATTCTATACAAATATGGTACTGTATGGTCAAATTTTACCTGGATATAACTTGTTGTTAAACCCCATTAATCACTTACACAACTGATGACGTGAAATATTATGGTGTAGTGTATTTTATTAAACACTTCAAAATGATTTAGCAAGAAAAAGGCTTTAAAGCACCATACTAATAATATCACACACCTTTACAATTATGGTATAATCAATCACACTAATCCTATTATGCTATTAGTCGGCATTATGATCCCTGCATGTAATTCTAGTCTCATGCTACCTATTCACAGACTTTTTCCAGTTTACAGCTCACGCATGCATGTGTAATATACATGATTTAAGAGACTGTTAGACTGTAATTTCCCGAGTTACTGACATAGAGATGTTCTACTAGTATAAGATCACAGTATTAGAATTCCTGCATACCTGTGGTGCTGCACTTTCTTATTTACTTTGGCTCATTAGATCTCTACTCAGCACTGTATGGGAGTGTGCAGTGGGGATAGACCGATAACTGGCCTGGTGATTATTCCGCCTGATATTCAGCAGTTTTTCATTTATCAGCATTAGTGTTCTTTTGTGTCAGTGTGTCCAATCAGTGTGTCAGATTGCCAATAAAATAAATCAATTTAATCTGTGGTCTCTCTCAATGTCCAACCCACAACACACTGACTGGTTGCACATAACAAGTATTGGTCAACATTGAATAATTTGAATCTGCCAAGTAACTAGTAGATACATTTACCAAATAAATGTAGTAGAGCAAGGGTATAAAGTAGCATAAAATGGAATTACTGGAGTAAAGTACCTTAATCATAGAAGAACGGTAAATAATGTATCTGTCAAAAGCAATCTGTACACTAAGGATCGACCAGTATGGTTTTCCATGGCCGATACCGACACCTGATTATTCTGTTTTGACCTTTTTCTGCAAATGCACATCAGTCAGCACATCCTTGATAACTAATGACTGTTATTGGCTCTGGAAAAGCCATATTGGTCGGTCCCTAGTGTACAGACTGCTTTTGACTAACACATTATTTACTGTTCTTTGAGCTTTGTTGCAGCTGCTGGAGCAGGACAAACAACACGTTTATCATTCTTATTGTACACAGAATCAGGTGACGTGTTGCAATTCCAATCTCCAACCTGAGCAGAGGCCTCATTAGGTATAATAATTGAAAATAACAGTGTGGGTGTGCAGGGCCTTGAACTGCTTGCTACACCACTGCAACAGTAGTTGAATTATTCTGTTATTACATGTACTATTGAAAATAGCACTGATGAATTCAGTTTCCCAACATAATGGAAAGTGCACTGCAGACATAGCTTTCACTTTTTGTTTTACACTCTGAAGTGCAGTTTTCACGATAAAAGGCACAATCTTTAATTGGCATATTAATGATAATCAATTTTGTTCTTCTTATTATTATATTATTATTATTATCTGAGAGCGAACCATTAGAATCTGTAAACACCCCCACCTGACACTTAAGGTAAAAAAAAAAAGCCTGCTTGTCTGTAACAGACATGGATGTAAAAAACTAGGAACAGCTTTGTAATGTGTGTCCACCTCATATTGATTTTAATGCCACTTACGTAGCATATTTGTCCATAATTCAAATGTGTGATCCCATAAATAAGGTTTTGCTATTTTCCAGTTCCAGCTGTTGAAGGAGGCGGTGCGTTGTTTGGTGTGAAGGGGGACAAGGGATTGATGAGAACGTCGACAAAAGAAAAGCTCAGCACACGGTAGCAGTTTGGGTGGGTCTTAGAGATGGAAGAAAGCCTCAGGCTGGAGCCTTGCTGCCACCAGAATACCATATAGGCATGACACTGTTGCTTTTTTTAGCACCTGCTTTCCTGTTTGCAATGCTCTATTAGACAAAATGTCCATCTGCCAATGTATTCAGAATGCACTATGGAGGTTATTAACATGCCCTTGGCAAAAAGGGTTTAGCTCTGTGGGGCAAGCATCTCCATAAATCGCGGCAGAGGCAGTTTTATTACAGGTTGTAAATAGAAGCCGCTGTCATATTTTATGACAGCCATCACTAACTCATTCTGATTCTTATTACCTCTCTGTTCTTTGACTTGCGGGACCATTCACAGAAACATTCTGTGCACAAGTTTATGCGGTATAAAGGATTGATTGTAAAGGAATTTATTCCCAATGTAATTGCGCCTTCAGCTTGCGCCACACTTCTGACTTCAATTGCTGTTTTCATGAACATTATAACAAGCCCAGCCTGTTTCTTGAATGGTTACGTATAAAATTTACATATGGACTCTGGTACCAGCAGGTTGATTGAAGAGCTGTTTAGTGCAGCATGTTATGGAGGGGCAGAACACAATACATTTTTGATTAGTTCACAAATAAGGTCATCCAACTTGCATTTGAAGGAAGCTCATACTTTTGCTTACAGTAATTGTTCATTTCTAACTGATTGAATAGGAAAGTATATACCAGTTCATTGTATAGAATAGTTTACATAATATTGTAAATAAGAAATGGCATGCACTGTAATCAAAATCAAACTGCAGCATATTTTTTAACAGACATATGATTTGCAGTTATCACAGTGATCAGTCATATGCCAGACCAGCCAGGAACATATGTACATTTCAATCATATTTACTAATCGTCTTCTACAAGCGCTGCTCTTCTCCAGTCTGGCTTGTTTACTTATTTGAATTGGCTGACAGAGCGGTAATCTGCTTATGATCTTTAACATTTGGCTGCCAGCAGTCTGGGAGCAGTTCTCTATTCAAGTGTGCTGCTTTGTCGACCATAATCTATACATTTTTTTGTGAATATTGAAATATAAACACAAACAAAAAAACTGGCAAGGCTCTACTAGCTTTGATATGTTTGCTTTGCCAACATTGGTGACTTAAAGTATGAAGGAAAGACAGCATTCAGCTGCTGATAAAAGAAAGGTTCCACCACTGATTATTTGGCTGAAAGTCGCTGGGCTCTGATTCTGGTAAATTATAATTAGAACGTTAATCATTACCAAGAGATTAGCATAGCAGGAGAAATAATCATTTCACTGCCGCACAACAGTCATTTCAAGAGAGACAAACAACCAAATCTATTCCATTATAGACTTCCAAACTACACCCCTGTCCTGTGCTGGGACACACATGGGCGGAGTGAATGGGGATGGATGGTTGGATTAGGAATGCCGCGAGCGAGTAGATTATCCAGTATCTGGGCAGGCAGATGCGCAGAGGAGAAAACAACTACACAAAGAGCCAGATCTCCATCAGGGGATCAATTCATGGTGCTCGCTCTGTCACTTCCTGTGAAAAAGCAAATTTCATGGTGTGTTTTCAAGAGGCCGGCGTCGGAAAAACATCAAGAAGACATTTTCTCTCTCTCTCTCTCTCTCTCTCTCTCTCTCTCTCTCTCCTCTTTCTACTCTCCTCTGTTTTTCTCTACTCTACTCTTGAGCTCTTTCCTCTCTACACTCACCTACTCCACTTTTTTGGGTTCAGTTGTAAGATTTAAGTGCAAATGAGCTCTGTCTTCCTCTGTGCACATGCACAGTTACACTTAAGACACACGAACACACACATGCTGTAACCTATATTTGCTGAGTATGGTGAATGCCTATGTGTAAATTTTTTAAGAGGTTTAGCCAGTGAGAGCTGGAATGAGCGTTGCTGTTGGCTGAGTTTCTCAGCCCGGGGCCCCCTTGCCTCGCTCCCCCATTTCGCCCAGTAGAGCTTCATCCTTATCGCTGTCCTGCACCCCATCACTGCTGAAGCTGGGCTCCTCTCCTGCTTGACCACATTTATCCGAGGGGCTCTTGTCTGGGGGTGATAAGCTGTCAGACTTACCAGTATGGATGTAGGGGTTCCCACATCCTCTCCACTTCTCTCTACTGTGCTTTACTCCTTCCACAGTCGTCGTGATTGTTTTGGTGACAGTCAACAATATGTTTTTCTATACATCTGCCCTGACTATCACACACTGCACAGGTTTCCTTCTTATCCCTCTTATTCCCTCTCCCTCTTCCCCCTTCTGTTTCTTAGTACTGTATTAAAGAGGTAGAAAGTGTTTCGAGGCAAAAACAACTTTGAATGGTTAGTGTAATGGGCTCTGAGGGACCTTAGACAAAGACACTGAATGCTAATTCCAGCTACACTTCACCAGATTTATGTCTGTGTGAACTAATTTTACACAAGAGGCAGCAGACATCAAAGTCTGTCCCTTTCATCCGCTGATGACACACGCGCAGAGTTTGTTTTTGGAACATCTGTGCTGTTTTTCTGTTTCTGAACTTTGTGTTCAGAACTTTTCACACATAATTGTTAATATTTCTGCTGCGGATTGTTGTGTTGTTGTGTCACTTGGCTGCTTATTAGAAGGAGTCTGATGAGTACTAGCTTTGAGATTAGCCCTGGTTTGGTAAACGTAAAATAACACTCAGCTCTTTGATGTCGAACTGTGATGAATTTCTTGCGCACTGTGGGAATAAGAATTTTACCTTTTAAGGTGTAAATGAACGCTGCAAACTATTTTCAACAAGACTACTGCTATTATAGCAACGATTGTTATTTTCAAAGTTCTTGCTCTACCCCCGTAGCTTTTGAAGGAGCACAGCCATGTGACACAGACTGTAACAAGCTGTCACTGTAGACCACTTACTATTTAGCACAAGCTGCACCACATGCTCCATGTATTTTCAGGTCGTTCTCCACTAACCACTTGCATCTAAGCTATTTGGTGCTTAGCCTTGCCAGCATCATTTAGATCTGGAGCCCAAGGTACCACGCCAGGCTCTTTATATGCAAAAGAATAATCTCTGAGTACTACTGTTTAACACAAAAAGCTCCAGGCTACTGATGAAAAACTCCTACTTAGAGGTGTAGACATGCAGCAAGATATATTGTCGCATAAGGGTTTGAATTTACCTTGTCTTGCCCAAATTTGCTTTGTAATTTTATAACTCAATTAACAGGGGGGCTGTCATACTTTAGAATTATGATCTTAAGCTATGGTGTAATAGCCCAGAGAGAAGCAAACATTGCGCTTGTTTATCTGTCATCAGAAATTTGTATTGCCGACAGATGCTGCTGTTGGTGTCTTAGAGAAAAGATCTCTTTCCTCATGTGCAGAAAGCTTAATTATTGTTCCTGGTATCGATGCTGCTGTTATGAAGGGAAAGTGAGATAGCGTGAAGGAATAGGAGAAATGGTAGGTGGGTGGGGGGGCGACCACAGGTAGGAAATGAGTGAAGATTATGTGGATTCAAGATATTAATTTGCACTGTGTATAAAAAATTATGGACTTGATCATGGGTTTCCTCAGAAGCTGTAATTAGGACATTAAAGCCATGGTGTGTGTACGAGACAGCCTGTTCATACTCCCCGCTTGTGAAGTACCTGTTTTATGAACTTGGGAGCATAACGACCTTGGAGCTTTGTCAGAGAAATGTGGCCAGTATCTAGTTAAAGAGTTGGCCTTGCATCTAGAAAACAGGCTCTTTGAAAATCATGCCGGTATTTGGTGATCAATCAGAATATGGAATTTATTTAATTTGTGAACGGTTTTCTATGGGGCTAACTTGAAGGAATGACTGTGAGGATGTTGTGTTAAAAGAAAGCTACAGTAGATTGGTGTTGGTATAGGTAATGTGTGCTTTTGTCTGTGGAATATGGAGCTGATATGATTACCCATATGATATATGATTACTCATGCTGCTTTTTTCTGATTTATTTGATTGTAATTTTAGTATCATTGAGTTTTTGTTGACTGATTAAAAACAAGGAAATAGAAGATGTCACCTTGGGCTATGGAAAATGCAGTTTACACTGTTTCTTTTTTTATTGATAAACACTTTATTGGCTAATTCATTGATAACCATTATATTCAGGGCTTTGGAGTAACATGATGTCAAGACTATTTAAAGTGCCCACAACAACTTTTTGTCTACTGTGGTTGAAGTGGTTGTGTGATCCATATACATGACTTACACCACATTTTCTTGTTGTCTGAGCTAGAGATGTCATCGGTTAACTATTGAGAATATTTTTTGCCCCGTTACGCACGTCAGTCTAATCTTAATTTGCGTAACGTACATAATAAAGGCAAAATTTGTCAAATGAGAGTTAAGTAGAACTATAGCACTATGCTGTACTACATTACTACTACTAACACCCTGCTGCAATGTCTGAGGATGGCTTGCAGCCAAAGACCACATCGCTGCTAGCTGAAGGGAGAAAGTGTGGTGCCAGGTGGAGGAGATATACTGCCAATCAGTGTTGCAGAAGGTGAGGGATTTGAGGAGTTAATTTGGTAATGTTAACATTACCTCCAGCCCGAGTTTGTTCTAACATTAAGAGCTACTGTGACTTAACACATGGAAAGGCACTTTATGAAAAAGAAGGATGAGCTAAAAGTCAAGCTAGCCAGAGCAAACAAGCTAATGTTAGCTCTGACAAGCGACTGCTAGCCAGCTCTTGCAAATGAAAGTTAACTTCACGACTACCTATAACTTCATCACTGCTGACTGGGAGATGCAGTCCAGTGTGCTCCGTTCTGCAGCACTGGCACAGCGAAATAAGGAAATAAGTCTTGATTATGCGAGACTTGTGTGCTGCCCAATCAGAGCCTCCCCGTCCGGTCCAGACAAACTCACCGGGGGCTGTCTGAATTAATTGGAAAGCGCTTGTATTTTAGGTTTTTTTCCTTAGTAATGAACCGGTTAATTACTGGTTAATCGGTGTCAGCTTTTCGAAAGCAAAATTTACCATAACTGACATCCCTAGTTTGAACTCAGAAGTACACAGTACACTGTACTTAATAAGTTACTGTGTGAATATTTGCATGAGACATGCTCTGATGTTATGTTACTCTTACAAGTTGGATGTTTTAATGCACCTTCCAATGATGATTATTTCTGCAAAATGATTAATATTCGACTTTATCTGCACTGGTCTTTGGACGTTTAGTACACTTTTTGACCATGAGCTGTCACAGCAAAGAGGGGGGATGGGCCAGTAGGCGAGAACCCTACAATTTCCCCACGAGAGTGCTCCTTTCTGATCTTCTACTCTCTTTCCTGCCCTCTCTTTCTCCTTCTCTCTTTGCTCCATTGCCCATAGTGAAGCCTAGCACCTTTCTTTTGCAAGAGTGATGCAATTTCCATGCACGTTTCTTCCTGGTAAAGAGCATCTCTATAAATATTGACCTTGTCTTTCCCCTACACCCTTTGCCTTCACCGACTACCTGTTATTGTTACTTGCCTTTTTGTTGGTTTACACTAGCAGACAGCCTCAGTCCAACACGCCCCTGAAGAGATATTTTCTAGAGTGCAGAAGGTGGATTGTGCTACCATCTCTTGTCTTGTCCACGATGCGAAGCTCCAAGCAAAAGACAGAGCACAGAGGAATGAATTCCCTCTGAAACCCAGAGTGAGGAGGGCAGGAAATAATTCAGCAGTCGCTCCAGCAGCAGCATCGGCATCAACAGCGGTGGCAGCAGTGAGCGTGAGAGAGATGGAGAGAGAGGGAGTGTGTGTGTGAGAGTGTGTGTGTGTGAGCTTGAGTGAGAGCGAGTTCCTATGCACTGTGCCGAGCGTAGCTGAGCCGTGCCGTCGCGTGGCAAGCTGTGTGTTCCCGTTTGGTTCCCGTGCGCTCTGGTGTGGCAGAGCTTACAGAAGGGAGAGATGTGGCTTCACTCGGAGCTCCAGCATCAGTGAAAGATCAGCACCCTGCCGGGGCATCACAAGAGCAGCATGGTAGGACTAGAGACCCACTGCTGACACCAGCGTGACTGATGATGACAGCCCACGCGTGGGTTACCATGCGCCACAGCCGCGCTGCTCTAGGAGGAAACACAGCCATGTGAAAGTGACTCGGCTGCCAGCAACTCTTGGACATGTTTTCCAGGGCAAAGTCTGGATTTCTTTCTGTGTTTGAACTTGTTTTTTTTCTCTTGGTGCTTTCTGGCTGTCCCGAACTCACCTATCAAGCAAGGACTAAAGGCAGATGGAACAAGGGGGGTAAGTGATGATGGACAACCATGACTGATACGCGTAATGTTAAATGTGGTGATGTTTTTAAATGAACTGAAGATTTGATGGACATGGATCTTGGACAGGATGGTGTTAAAATTTTGGATGACACATTCTCATCACAGACTGACCTTGCCTTGAGACACTTTTGGATTTTGATGTTTTGTGCCACCATATTAAGATGCATAAACAGTCTGGACTTTTACATAATGTTCATCCTCTGGTATACTTCTTTGCAATTATGACTTATGGTGTCAGCTGAGCTGTGTTCAAAGGAAGTTGACCTGTTTTCCTGAGCATAGGGGGAAGTGATGACCACTTATCCACTGAATGGTTTTGTCTAACTTTTCAGTTCTAGCAAATGTATACTTATCCAACAATGAACACTTAAGTTAAGCTTTTTCAGAGTTTGTATGGTTTTCATCATACTTTTACCCTTCTGCTGCTATCTTTTCATGTTTTAAAGATCTATTTTGAAACCCCTCCACTCTCTTCACACAAATGCTGACACACACACCTTCCCCTCTCTGTGAGGCGGAGTGAGATGAGCGGGATCAAATTTATCTGTGCGCCCAGGAATGTTTGGTTGGCAGGACATGCCACCAGTGTCTCAGAACTGTGATATTTGGTTTAAAGACTTAGATCACCAGTCTTGAGGAGAGGTGTTAATAATTCATCTCAGCCCCTCCGTGGGAGCGGTCCTCTCTCCTCTCTTGTAGCATTTAATCCCCTTTGTCGGATTAAAGGAACCTCTAATCTTAGTGCTAGTGCTCAGTGAGAAGGCTGAGAGATGCTCCCTACAGCCTATCGGCATTGTTTAGCACTCAAGGCTCACGCTGGGATGTGTGCGTCTTCAAAGAGGCAGTGTCACCACCGTGATCTATTTAATGATTCCTTGCCACTTTGCTTTTGCTCTTGTTCTGCCTCACCCGTTCCTAGCTTTACATTTCTTCAAATGGATCTCTTTCACACCCTCCTTTTGCCGTGTCCACGCACTTCTCACCGACACGCATCATTACCACACAGAAGTTCTTCTTAATGACTTGGACCATGCTCTCAGATTGATATTACACACTCTCAAATATTGGATAATGAAAGAGTCTCTCCTTTGATGTCCAGTACTTCTCTTACTTTAATAAGTTCATATGTGTATAAATCGTTAGTTTATAAGAAATGGGTCATAGCATTCACAGTCATTTTGTTATCCAGATTTTTGCTGTCAATGTAACAACAACCTATAATAGAAGAGACACTTGCAGATTGAACGAGAGAGAGAATAAAGTTTCATTTTGCCAGAGCTTTCAAAAACAACATGCATTTCGGCCCAATTTTTGAATCATTTGAAATGATGGATAAAATGTGTTCAAGGCTGAAATTTGATGCGTTTGGCACCAATATGAATCAGCAATCAGGAAACCAAGGGTAAAAGCAGATACAGTATGAAATCCAGCTATCACTGGCCTCCTGTGAAATGGAGGGCAGTGACCTCCCTTGGTGTAATTAGGCCACATCCCTATCTGTGCACAGTTGAACAAATCATTCCACAGCCATACTCTGAATCCCAACCTTGCTTGTTTAATTATATTTCGGTGACACGTTTTAGAAAGACTAATATTTTCCATGATTAAGATAAGATCCGTGCAGAGCTGACAAACGTTGATGGATCTCCTGTCATTACCTATAGAAGGGACTGGGTGGGAATAGCTATTTAACATTTCATCTGTGTGCCAGCACAGTGTCACTGGATTTTTCTCAACAGCAGTAATTTGCATTGGCTGTAAATTGCCATTCATTATCACATTTAACATCCTGATTTTCACACTTGTGTCATTTACGACTGCACAGTGTTAGCTAAATTATCAATATTTTCCCTTCTGTTACTGCTTATATTGCTAAGAACACTGGAGGTGTTATTTTAAGCCATTTTATTCACTCATTAAAAATTGTATGGCTGAGCCTAATGTGTGTGACAATTTGTCCATCAGTAATTGTGGGTTGGTCAAAACGTAACTTTCTCAAACTCAGCATTATGCAATACAATATTTGCCACATATGAAATCTAAAGACCAACCACACAGATCTCCATAAACCTGAGCCATGCATTGAAGCGATCATCCACCGAAACACCAACCCTCTATGTGCTTGAAATGTGGCTGTAGAAATTATTTTGCATTCGTGCATGGAACAGCAGGGCTGGTCGTCTTGAATATACTGTACAGTGTGCCAATTACAGCAGTTTTCAATTGTGACAAATTGACCTAGTGGAAATATTGTCAAAATGTCCATAGAAATGTATTAAACCACTTCTGCAATCTAAATAGACTCACTCCTGTGCATTGCTAGTACTGTCCTTAAGCTTTGAAGGAAACTTTTATAGCTACCTGTCAGGCCTGCAAAGGGATCAGTGTTTGATACTGACAAGATTTACATGGCGCATTACTTGGATCATCCAGATGTGGATGTTGAAAACTAGTTCATATGAAAATAATCTGAAGGGCAATAGGTTGCAATTTCCAATACATTTTACTTTCTGACTATCATCTATCACATCGTGTAACATCTGACGATCGTTGTCCACACTGAATCCTTTAAAATGTACTTCTGTTATGTCATATTCGGTCACTATCAGCTGTGAGCTTGAGATCAGACTTATATCTCCATATGTTTGTTAGAGTTGTTCCGATTCCGATGCCAGTATCGGAAATGCCTCCGATACTGCCGAAAATGCCGGCATCGGTATCGGCGAGTACTGAGGTCCATGCACCGATCCGATACCACGTAATTTATTAGCCTAGAAATAGGAATCTATTTACCGGTTAGCTCCGAGATTCCTCTGGATACGTGTCCGCTGCGTTACGGCTCCGGCGGTTTGGCTCCGTCGTCCTCGTCCGGCAACCCCCACCAGCTGTGTTTTGAATCCGCCACGGCGCAGCTCCGCCGATCAGCTGGAGTTACGAAACCGAGGAATTCCCGCGATAATTACATAATCACGCACGACCGCAGTTATATGTATGTGTTATAAACACAACAACACGAAGTGTTCCCGACTGAAGGATTAGAAGAAGAGCGCGTATTTGTCTCTTATTTGAGGTTTTTGTGCTTGTATCAACACAGAGTGTTTTATTTTGAAAATTAACCGGATGTCATGTTATTATTTCGTGTCTGACTTCCTGTCTGCTCTGTGCTGAATTCGGCTTTATACTGTTCTTTTTAAAAATAAATGGCTTTCATTTGCTGTATTCATTCATGTTTTACAAAGGGTTTAACCTGAGCCAGGCCTCACCACAATGATAATCATATCACAGTCATGCAGGCGTAGTATGATATATATAATTTTTTATAACACACTGGTATCGGTATCGGTACTCGTATCGGCCGATACCCACAGCATAAGTATCGGAATCGGTATCGGGAGGGAAAAAATGGTATCTGAACATCTCTAATGTTTGTGGATGTTTATGTTTTTATGTCACATTTTACATCGTGACATATAGATGTTCCTTTACTGAAAACAACATACAATATAGCCCACAGCAAATAGGTTATTTTCTGAAAAGAAGATTCCAGCCTCTGTTCAATGTCCATGATGCAGCATCTTTAACGCAAGCAACAGCAATTAATAGAATCGAGGCAGCCGACAAAAGTTCAACCCAAAATGGTGCGCTATATAAAAGCTTAGAGTAGCAAAATCGGGAAATGTTTTTTGCCAGCAAATCCAGAAACAGCTAAAAGCAAATAAAATGAAATGATACAATAAAGCAGATGTCTAAAAGTACAAACAATGATGCTGAAGAGAAACTAAACTTTAAAACACAGAGAGTCACTTAGAAGCTGCAAAATTACTGGGAGCTGAATACAAAAAACCCCTGCCTTCTCTTGGGTTGAGTGTCACAACACGCGCTTGTTTGAGGGGGAGAAGGGGGGTCGCAATGCGAGACGCCACTTCGGGCCGCTTGGAGGTGGGATGTGCGCTTTGGCCCCACTCCTAAGGTGGTCCATCTTAGACGTGGCTTGGCTCAACTCGCCTTGGTACAACAGGTAATGAAAAAGCAAATCAGAGTGGCACGACTTCCCTCGGTGAGGCCCAAAGTGCCGGTAGAAATGCCACTACTATGTTACACTTTGACTTTCAGCCATCCTTGCCCAGCATGATGTATGCTGACTGTGGGTAGTCAGTGGATTAACAACAGGTGTACCAGCTGTGGTACTGTGACGGCTGCAACAGAATGTTGTTTATTGTTCTCCCATGGAGAGTGGAGGACTAGTTCTGAAGGTCTTGTGATCCAGAAACTACCCACTTACATAATATGACTTCATATGCATGATGTCTGACATCACCCAGAATCCAGCAAATTACTGTTCCTTCATATTCTCACATCACCCTGCAGAGAGACCTCCATAACTAATACAACACAGGAGACCAGATCAGGGGCACCAGAGATTGGAGTGAGCATGGCAATAGGGGGGAAATCCAATTGAATGTATAACAATCCCACTAAACTACAATAAATGGCTGTGTTCGCATAGAGCTGTGAAGACAAATGATATGTGGACTAGCCTAGGTTTGGGTCATTTTTCGTAATGTTCTCAACAACTGATTTACTAAAGAGAGGCCTGCTGAGGCAGTCAGTGAAAGAGTAATGGTAAAGAGAAGTGACCAACACCTATTACAGAAATACCACTCACACTCCTCTATCTCCCACAGCTGTGTGTATCTGATTGCCTGGGATGGGAGTCAGAGAGTATCAGATTTATAGACCAGGAGAGGAGAGCAGGAATTAATATTACCACTCCCTACTCACACAGGAATAGTGTAGCCTACTACAGATCAACAGCCCAAATTGCTTACTTCATCACTAAGTCTGCACTAAGTCCATAACTGTGCAATTAGTAAGTGCTATTCAGGGCTGCTCAGACCAAGAGAAAGAATAACACCACCATCTACAATAGAATGGAAATGTTCTTTAACGACATTAAATTTCCAACATTCACGAGGCTGCCTGAATTACATTGAATTTGCATCCATTATTCTAAACGATTAAAACAAGTAAAATCACTATTTAATGATAAAGCCATTATTTAAATAGTGGCAACTCTGAGAGACTTAAATTATTAAAGGATAATTGCTTTAATTTGTACTCAACAAATCTGCTGAGAAGTCCCCAAAAATGATTCAGACATGGCAAGAAATTATACAGGTTCTTAACAAAGGTTAGCCACAGGTTAGCTGAGCTTATTTGGAGGAGAAAACAAAGGTAAATGTGCCTAATGTGCCCTGGCCCTAACAGAAAGGCAGAAGTGGCTGCGGGGTTAGAAATATTATACAAACTAATGGGGGTAAAATTAGGCAACGGCCTGACGGAAAAATTAAATCACTGTCATCACTTTCAATTAATATGTTTGGACTTCTGTCTTGGGGCAGGGAACACAGTGATGGCTGTCATAGAGCAAGGGGAAAATCACTCACTATCTGTTCCTGTGACGTTTTGCTGACACACTGTGACTCAGTTTGGTTTAGCTGGTGAGACCTCTGAGAGCCGTATCCAGGATCCCGTGTATGCTAATGTAAAAAAATGTAGGCCGATATTTCAGTACTGCCAAACACTTGATGTTATAAACAAATTGTTTACAAGACAGCCAGCAAGAACATTTATAATGAAGCAGACTTTGCTCCCTCATAATTACTCAATCATGATGAAAAAGGCTAGAAAGGCAGAAAATATGCCTGCTGTTCCTCATTCAATCCAATTAGATCATTAAGCTTTGTGCCACTGCAAGTTGAGAATCAGTTCCTCAAATGTACTTGTCTTAATTTTGTACGCCTACGCCTTGTTAGAAATAAATGCAATGTGTACAAGCTAGAAAGTGTGGGCGAGATTACAGATACAGTGGCAACAGAATTGACTCGAGATTAGGTAAATGTCATGGCTACACAATTTAGAGTGGCAGAGGTCTGTAAACAAATCAAATCAATTCAAATTGTTTGACTGTATTATAGCATTGCTCTGTTTTACTATAAGGTGTTGTAAAAAAATCATATGTAACATACAGTACATATATGTAAAGTAGACATTCACTAAAAAAATGTGAGAATTCTGCAAGCATAATTACAATAACATTAACATATCATTAAATAATTAGAGAGAAATGTGTTCTTCTTGCAAACAACATATAGCCTTGGTAAAACTTTGACATATGGTGCTAAAATATAACAGTTAAGCGGTCCAAGATCTGCAACATTTTAGTTTTTGGGTTATTTTGTCACCTTTCTAGTCATGATAGAGGACATTTTGTCTTGTTATAGTAAGAAAAGCAATAACCTTATAACCTAAATTATCTATGGCTCTGTTGTATTCATTTGGCCGCAGTACAGTAAGTGATAGCAGTGAGCTAGAATGCACATCACCAGGATTCTGAACCTGAGTAGCTTAATGTAGTTCAGACAAAATGTGTCTACAATATTCACATATTAGTTGGTCTATGGCATCTAACCTACTGTATGTTTGTACATGTTGATTGGCTCTCTGTTTCTGTGTGAACAACCCTGTCGTTGCAGCTTTGAATGGCCATTGTCTTAGATCTCTTTGTGTTGATAATACTGTTTTAAAGTTAAGCAGAATAGCCTATTTAGTTTGTACAGCAGTGTTCAAAACTGCATGTTGGCAGTGCAAGGTCTCCTGCGTTTATATGAGCTGTGTCTTTGTGTTTTTATTTCTTTCTTTTTTTCCTTTTTTTTTCAGACAGATAAGAGCAAAAAGATCACTGATACAAGCTAAGCATGTTGATTTGGAATTGATTTTACTGATTATGTTTGTCCTACAAGGCCTAAACCTATTTAACCTTCATGATCTTCACCAATTTCAAGATAAAGTTGTCTTAAAGCCAAGCAACCTGAAAGTAACTGAATGTAAAGATAACAGACATTTGGATCATTAGACAGGGTCTTCCATAGAAGGACATTTGACTAGTCACAAGTCAAATGTAAATCACTCCTATTGCAACACGACATCTATTATTATTATTATTATTATTATTATTATTATTATATATGCTACTACTAATACTCTTAATATCTGTCTCATTTATTACATACCATTTTGCAAATGTGTGTAATTCTAATAGTTACTACAATATATTGTACTGTATACTATACTATATTATATATAATAGTATTCTAAAGTATACACTGTAACAGGTTCAATAATCTTGACAATATGAAGTTAAACATATTGTCTTTTAAAACCTAGCTTTTCTAATCTTTTGAATACGAGATTTATCATAAGGTAAATATATAAAGTTGCATATTGGATTAATCTGAAGAATGATTACTTATTGTCTGCAATTATAGACTGAGGCAATGAAATAACCAATTCAGTAAACTGGTAAAGTGCCATCATTGGGTATTGCACTTCCTCCTCCTCACCACCCCAGCCCCCAACCCACTTGCCATACAGCACAGTTTAATTGCCACATTCCAGTCACACGTCCTCTAATGAAGCTGATTTCTAATTGCAGTGGAAATTACACTTTACAATAACAGTGTTTTATGGGCGAATTTCAGACTGTAAATATGACAACTTAGTGTGATGGATTGAAGTGGTTGCGCTTTACTGCCTGGGACCCTTTCACCCTGTCTTTCCCTGACTTGGCTATGACCAAGATGCGAGAGTATCTGCTTGTTCACATGTGAAGATGGTCCATGTGTAATAGTGTATGCATGGGTGCTTTACTGCGCTTCATATCTTTCCATCTTGCTTCTCTCTCTCTCATTCGCTGACTAGAGATGATGATGATGGTGGTCCTGCTGGTGATGACGCGAGTTTTGCTGTTTAAATTTTTTATTTGAATCTTTGTAATTACAGCAGTAAGACTGAGGTTGTCTGGAGAGGAGAGTAGTAAAGCTTCTTCTTTAATTTAAAGTCCAAGGCATTTACTTATTGAAAAATCTTGCCATTGCCATAGAAGTGTCATCACTTCAGAATAGAGTAACATCATCGAGTATCTGCCCAATTGAATTTTTCTACTGTTGCCAGGAAGATGACGCTGTCATGGTCAGAAGCAGGAATCCTTCACAAAGCCTGTCAGTAGACAGAACTATATCTCAGTAAGCTTTTTTTGTACCTTATCTGTGACTCTCTGCCTCACTCTAACTCACTTTCTTTCCATATACCTCCTTACCTCTCTTTGCTCTCTGCAATAAAACTTTAAAGAGATAAGAAGCTTTTTTCTATTTCAGGGTCACCATTAGCCTGAATAATGCATTGACAAGAGAAGAGCAGTTTGAGTTCTATGGAGGATAGAAGCACAGCCTTCAATTAAATTATACATCATTATCACAGCTGGCAAGCCTGGTGCGACGGTACCCTCTCTATCCTCCTCTAAATGTTCCATGTTACTGTCTTGTCCAATATTGTGTGTCAAGCAACAGCCTCATCCTGCGCCAGCACAGAGCTGGGATGCAGATAAGGCCGCCTGTGCTGGAGGTGCACATTAAAAAACAGGAATAGTCTAACACAGGGACATCACTTTAAGGAACATTCTGGTGTTATTCTAACTTCCTGTCATTAAAAGAAGCCGTATTCACACATGCACTGCTGCACTGAACTTTTCCGGACGATACCCAGAGGAACTGTTTGAACGCAAATGTCCGAAGTAGTTGAACCAGATGTTAACAGAACTGTACTCTGTTGTGTGCTACATGTGTGAAAAGGCACGCTCATCTAAGAAAATGGCTAAAGACTCTCTCTGTCTTTAATAGCCAATGGCCTCTAGTTTGATGTGTGTTAAGCTGATGTAATCAGTCAATAAATACCAAGCTCTATGTCCAGTAAGATGGTGATATAATCTCCTGCCTGTATTTTGTTATGAATGTTCTGCTGACAGTGTGCAACTTTGACAAGTGCATTAGTACTTGTGACAGCCTTCAGGTAAACAAATCTTTCTTTCTTAATGGACCTTGAACTAAGAAATGTGTTGTCAACATATTGTATCCAAGGCCAAGAGATAAATTTGACGCTTAAATTTCTTCCGTTTTTATTCAAGGATTGTACAAATAGATGCACAGATTGAGTTGACACAGCGCACTGTAATAAAAGCCAGGAGTATATATAATGTTGTAGAGGGTATGCACATGATGTCATCACATGCAGCAAGTTAGCATCGTCAGCCCTCTTGGAGTTGCAGACTTGAAACAGCCAGGTTCTGCCGTCAGGAAAGGTTGTTGAGGTGTGATGTCAAGATAAACTGCATCTGAACTCGGAGTGTTTTGTTGTTGTTTTGATAGTCTAAATCCTGACCAAACCTTCTAGATCCACACTGATATCTCGCAACATCAGGAATGCATCAGTGTTGTTCTTTATAGTAGCTCTAGGCAGTCTGTTAGGTCAGATTTGAGTACATGGAAAGAAAGGGAGCTACATTTTGCCTCTCCCATGTGCAGTAGGAAGTATGTCCAACCAGATGCTGAATGTCATTTTGGACCCCAGGAGATGCTGCAAAAAGCTCTGGCTTAATATGTCAGTGCAGTATTTATATGAAGCGAGGGATTTTCACTGCCAGATTAAGGTGTCTACAAAGGCCCACTTTACATTTTGCAGTAGCTTGCATCTTATCCAGATCCCTTCTTTTGCCCTCACAAAGATGTCACCAAAATGGCACATGCTGTTCAGAGTCATTTTTTTTAAATGTGCCTTTTGGGTGTGTTCTAGTGGCATTTATGAAATTGCAGTGCAATTCCTTAATATAATGTAATCATGCATGGTCTGCATTTGTTGGTAACGTCACTGGAAGGAGGTCTGGGTTGATGATCATGATCACTGTACATGACTTTGACACTGGAGACAGAAGTTCCTGTGCTGTGTCCCACATGTTGTTAGATTTAGGCGACTAAAACATTTGATGAAGGTAGAGAAAAATTGTGTTTTTGTTGAAATATTTCAAAAGCAAATCATCCCCACATAATAAAATTATAATCATTTATGTGGCAAGCGATGAAGGAAATTGCTGAAGATTTGCATCCCGAGTTAGATGCACTATTTGAACAGATTAGCTCAGAGTAGCTTATAAGAAGGCAGTTGTTTGTAGTTGTCAGTAATAATGTGCTGCCAAAATGCTGCATTGATGATGATTTTTGTTGTCAAGCTCAATCATGCTGCAGTTCTACAAGTAAAGTAAGATGTAAAGATCACTCATTGTTCATTGGCATCTCAAGCAACTTTGTTTCAGGGTTTGTTTTGGGTGAAACCCACCAGTTGAACTGGCAAGCTAGACATGCACACTGCACAGTTCAGCAGGGGCACAAAAACATAGACTGCTCGCCCCCGTCCTGAAATACAATGTTTTTCATAGCAGCTGAACTTCACAGTAGGAATCCAAACATTTGGAGTAACTTAATTGCTTTGCCATTTTGCTTTTGAAGCAGTCATCAGTGAAGTAATTGTACTGATGACTAATTATCTTGTCTTCTCATTTCAAAGTAAAAATAATATATCCACCCAGACAATGATGAGAAAATTAATCGGTCAGTGGTGTAGGGAAATGTGTTTTGGGTGATTAAGCTCAAATCTGACAATCAGTCACTGCCATTCATTACTTTTCAAGAAATTGTACACAGCTATTTAGTTATTTTTGGATGGAGGTATTTTCTGTTGTAACAGGGTCAGTGATATTTTCTGTTATAGAGTGCCATCACATCAATGTACACTCAGATCAACCTAAAGCAGTGTTAATGTCTGTTACTGTTAAAAGGACATCTTAGTACAGCAGAACTGTCTGGATATATCTACTAAATTCTACCTTGAGAAGAACTGAAAGCTGGAGTTGAGAAGGACATTCTCAAGTGTGTTATTACCTGCCCTATATTAGTGCTGCATTATTAACATTGTCCTTAGCCCACTAGTTAATTAACCCCGAAGACCTTAATTTACTGACGAATAATGCATAACAATGGATTAACTTCCTGTTCTCATTACTAAGATTGATTGATTAAAATCACAGCTGTGTTATCGGTCATGTTTAAATATGACCATATTATCAGCGAGTTGCCATTATTGAGTTACCACCAGCAGTGAACTCCAGCAGCACAGTATTTAGTTTTCCAAAGTAATCCTCATGCTGGAAGAGCAGATACATGAAGCACTTTTGAAACTATGGATAGGAGTTGTTGTTTCAAGTTAGACTTCCTTGTAGTTCCGTCTTTGTTAATAAATTTCATGCACTTAGTTTTTTTATCTTGTATGAGCCAGGTCGTTGAAATAAATGTTTTAATACAGTTTATTGAGAATATAATTTGAGAATATAATAGATCTTGTCACGTTGTAGGGTTGAGTATCATTAAAAATCACACTGTTGTGCTCGCATTTGACACTGGCAAATTCAGTGCTGTATGTACTAAAGAATTACATATTAAATTAATTAAATATTGCTTCCACCATACTGTACGTGCTAGTTTCTGCATTAGCAAAGTGGAAGATTTTGTCAAAGATCTTAATAAAGAAGCTACATTTCTGAAAAAAAAACATTGTACAACTTCTTTACAAACACAGATACGACTGGGAGACAGGCAAGAGTGGTTTCTGTGGTCAGGCTATAACGATTAGAGATGTGGTTTTTTCAAACAAAAAAAAAACAGTAGTGTGTGTATGAACGCTTCTAACTGCAGTGAAGCATGTTGTGAAGTGATTATAGACATTTTAACATAGATGCTCTTAGGTAAGAACTGTAATCAGTGTCTGGCAGTATAATTTGGTTGCAGTGATAAAAATGTTGTTCTTACAATATTTTGCATTGCAACGCCTGTAAATATATTCTTATTTGATTTTGAGCTTCCTGCCTTAAAATTGGAGCTCCACTGGCACAGCAAACTTCCAAACATCTGAATCAGGTCCCACAGTTATGGAGAACCAGCATTTTTTAGCATTTTCAAAAACACAACATGAAGAAACCCTTCAAGCTACCCAGCAGAGTTTAATTTGGAATATTGTGTTGTTAATTTTCAAAATAAATTAAAATGGACATAATGGCTAATAGCAGGTTGGGTGAGACAAAGACCTTCATTATGTTCGTCACAGTAAGAAATCCAGTTCTGTATGGGCTATGAACTGCTACGCAATATAAATTTCAATTATCAAAAGAAGTGATTGTATAATAAACACCTGCATGTGAGTGTGACCATGATATTCTTAGTGAGCACTGTGCTCCTGCGACTGGCAGTGTTGCTTTGGAGGTTGTCATTGTGAAGTCGTATTTAGTGCAGCATTGTGCCTCTGTGCACTTTTGTGTTGCTGGATTAGAGTGTTTATTGTCCAATTTATCATGTTCAGTTTGCCTGCCATGAAAAATATCTCCCCATCTCTGAATATATAATGGCTTCGCTTTGCAAATACAGCAGGAGGAATATTAACAAGTGATCTCTGCAATCTTCCAGCTGATGCCCCGCGATGGTTCAAGAGCACGATTTCATGCAGAGACCAAAATAACTTGTAGAATATTAACCTGAAGGCGATGAGTGTAAAACAAAGTAATTCTCAGGACATTGCTTTACCTGCCAAGGATCATTTTCTGCTTAAGCCTATAAAATGTATGAAATGAGAAAATGTTGAATCACTGTGAACTTCAATCTCTGGCTTCTTCTGTGTCGTAACTGTTCCAGCAGAGGTTTCTCACCTTTGCTTTCGTTCGTAATGGGTGGCTATGATGCAATGGCAGCATGAAGTGATATAAGGCAGAGGATGCTTTGAAAGATGAGATGGAAGTCTGCACACTGAGGCTGGATTAAGAGTTTAATGACTGGTAAAATTGTGGCATTTCGTCCAAGGTGACCCCTGTGGAGGGATGATCATGCCAATGCTAGATGAAAAGTGAAGGTAATCCTTTCTTCCTCATTTCTAGATAGCTGTCACCAGCACAGGCTTCGTCACCAAGGCCCAAGGCATGTAATTACACTTTTATTGGCTTTAGGGAGACTGCATCATTCATTTAAAGAATAATCTCACTTGTGAGCACAGGCCACAGTACACATAGATCATACCTGCATGAAAGCCTCTTGTTCTGACTCGCTGCGGTTTAATGGACTTTTATGAATCTAAGTTTGATGCATTGTTAATAGTGTGTAGGGTGTTAATACCTGAGTGTTATCCAGAAGCCATTCCTCTCTCCTCTTCAGTTGGGCGTTTTTGCGAGTTGAAGAGCAAGGCCATATGAGTGTGACAGCAGCAGCATGCAAGTGTCTGGGTCTACTGCCAACCAGCCTTGACACCATTAGCTCTGGTGACACATTAAGGTTCTGTTTGCCTTGTAATTTGTTTTGTCTGTCAATTTGATGGATGTCTTGTTTGCCGGCACTTCCTCACACATTGGAAAATGGTGGCTCGAGGACATTGTTAAACGAACTTCAAAAAGGGAAGCAGAAGGCATTTGTTTTCTCCAAACAGGTTTTTTGTGTTAATGGGTGTGTGCAACATTGTCTCGACTCTGCGCCACGCCAGACACAGGATAATTAAAGGTGAAAAGCTAATTTGAGGAGAAAGGCGGGGCAGGTCCAGAGGCTTGAGTGAGCTAGGAATAGAGATGCCAGTGACATTATAGTGGAGTACATTTCTTGGCTTATATCATAGTAGAAATCTTTACCTTGTGCCTAGTTAGTGCATGCCCCTTTTCTGTGTAGAAAAACAGTTTGCTGTGAAGTGTAGACTGTAAAACAACCACAATGTGAATTTCCTCAGCTCTTTCTTCCTGTCAATGACTGCTTGTACCCCAGTACATTAATTTTCCTCGAAGTAGCCACCACTAATTCCATTGCAAATTCTTTGTTCACACTATTGACCTCACCTCTGTGACTGAGCAGCGCCGCAATATCCATATAACTGCAGTTTAGCACACTTGAGGAGGTGTAGAGGTGCAACAAAGAATGGCTTCACCTGTTTCTGCTCAGATGACAGGTCAGGCAGCCGAGAGCCACTCGCCTCCAGCTGTGCAGTGTGGGAAGCCATCAGAGCCCTCCACCCGGACCACTCAGCTGAGGAAATGTTACAGCTACACCACCGGCTCAGCTTAATGAACCACCTCACCATTACCTACATGTAATGCCCTGAAAGGTGTTAGAGTGAATAGCACAGTCCCACACTTTACTTGCTGCTAAAGCTTTAGCCCTTTTTAGACATGGAATAAGTAACATTGCTGGCTTCATGTTAGGGTTGCACAGTTAATCAAAAATATAATTAGATTTTTGACGAATGTGTGACAAAACAGTATTCTGATGAAGTATTGTAGTGCTGCAGAGATGCCCTGTCCCACAAATGTTGTTCTCCAGATGTAAGAAAACATGTTTGTTTGATATAGACCCTGACAAATGTCACAAAGTCATGATTTTAAAAAATGGAAAATAAAATAATCGCAATGTGATTTTGTTTTTGTTTAATCATATCCTGCAATCCTACTTCATGGATTAAAAAACAAGCCTTTGGTCATTAGGTGACTTTTATGTTAATGTTTCTTACAGCTTTATTCAGGCATGACAGGAGAGTGATGTTTGCCATTTGGAGTGCAAGAGTGAGCTGCTTCTGAACAGCGGTAGCTCAAAAGTAATGATATCAAGAAGGAGGAGTGTTGTCACTTCTTTCAAAGGCTGCATCAGTGATGGATTTTAAAACTTATTTTTTCATGGAGTATTGAATTTCTGTCAGTGAATCCCTTAATAAGTTCCATCATTTATTAGATAGTGAATTCTGCTCCTTATTTTATCATGTCCATCAGTCCACAATGAATTCCTATATACCCTAATGTAAAGTGTTTTGGTTGGTATTCATTATAGTAGTAATGATCAGTAGTGAGGACATGCTGGTCTGATTGGAATTGCGCTCATACGAGGGTTTTGTTTTTTTACTTAACCTTTTAAATAAAACTTGCGTTTTAACATAAAATGGATGACAATACTCTATATGAGGCAGAACACAACATGCATTTAATTTTTTCTCTATGCATGTTTCCCTTTTTATACTATCTACCTGCATTCAGTTCAGACAAGGGCTGTGCAATATTGACTTTAGATAAAATCACAATATTCTTAGTAATGTATCACAATACACAATATATATTTTGATATTTTAAATCTATTCAAAAGCACTGCAGAAATGCTAGGACTGGGCAAAACCTCTTGTGTTGCCACTAAAACATACTTGATTCACTTGACCTTGTATTTTGTTAAGAAAGAATATTGTGCTAACAGAGATGGAGCAAACTGGACGTGATGAATGAATCTTTTCATATCCAATTTAACTTGTGGGGGCAGCCTGTGCCGTCATCTTTGGTGACAAGTTTAGGATTTTTGAATGACTGAAAAGATGCAGGCTTCACCCTTGTGGCAATTCTAAATAATCTATATAGCACAGTACAGTAATGAAATAGCTGTCTTTTTCAAGTCATTCATATTCACGATTATCCCGATAATGGAAATTCGCCATGATCAACTTATCCTGAGTGTTTTTAGTGCGATCAGCATATCTTTTATTCTCCCTTCCCTCGTCTCACAGCAGGGTAACATGCCCCGCCCTAATCCAGACTCATTCAGTAGCGCTGTTACTTTTACTCTACCCTATAAATGTTATTTGGGGTCTCTCTCTCAGACATGACACAGACATGTACATAAGGAGGTGCATGTCTAGAAGGCGCTTTAGTGTGTTGGCATGTCTTGAATGGTGCAAGCAAGCATGGTGAATACAAAGAAGCACACTATAAAAAGATGATGGATTTAAGCCCATTTTGCTCCAAACTGCGGAAAATGCAGATGCAGAATACACTCGGGTGGCCATCTTCAATCCAGACTATTATTAGAGGGGGCTGGGGAACAGTGAGTGGTGGGATATCAGGTGGCACTATACTGTTTTGTTCTGTCAGCTCCAGTTGACAGTGTGAGAAAGCAGAGAGCACGGAAGCAAGCCTACTCAGTTTTCAAACTTGACTGAAGTAAGTAAGTCCTGTATGTCATTGCTCTTGACTCTTTCCCCCCGGTGGTTTCAATTGTTACAACAGACCTTGAAATTTGAGGGACTGTGTGAGTAGCAGTGTACGACTGTAACAGACATACAGTATCACAGTTTTAAAGCCATGGATTCCCCTCCATTTTTTTCACATGTGGAGGAGATAATATGTTACAGTTGAATCTTTTCACTACTCTAATCCATGGAGCAGGGGATGAAATCTTATTTAGGGATCAGCACCAGTGCATCACTGCCATGATAGCAACGACATGCAACTCTGCAAGCTCTTTTTAAGAGCATTAGAGCCTAAGAATGAGTCAGTCAGCAGAAATACCTCTTGGCTCAATTTTTTTTTTCAATTAGAACAGAAACAGCCAATATTCTGCAGTCCTAGAGTATGTTACTACAATAGCCGTGTCTTAATCTCTCCATTCATTCACAATATCAACCACACCAGCCATTAAATATTTCTATACATTAAACGCCTACTTGGATTCCCATAGCAAAAATATTTAAGACATAGAGCCTTGGATTATTCAAATACAAAGGCTTCGTGAATGCGCTTTGCTTTTGTATGTGTTTGTTTCTTTTTCTGTCCTTTTGAATTTGAAGCCAAGCTTGTCTCAGTAGGATATGCAAATGTTGAAGAAGAATGGCTGTTTGGCTCCCTGAGAAGCTCTTATCCTTCACTGTAGCTTCAGTGCTGAATAGAGCTTGAAGATTTTAACGTGCTATAAGGTGATGTTTGGACAAACTCACATTTGTGCAATGGAATAAATGTTTGTTTGCCGTCTGAGGAACATAACTGGACCCTTTGGTAGAGATTAAAGTATTTGTGTTTCTCTGTTCTGTTGTTGATGGTCTGAATAACTTTGTCTTGTCTATAAATAGCCATTTGTTATTCCGTACTCTGTCAACACTCTTGTTGTCATCTTATTTTAAGTCCTGACAAACTAGTCTTAGTTTGAATAACACCTGCTCGTACAAAAGAAAGCAGGGCACCTCACTTCATATCAGGCAGAATCATTGGAGGCTGAACTTGCTGCTCTGCTACACTTGCATAGCAAATAAGGGTCTCCAAGGAGCCATGAAAAGCTGGTGGAAAGTGTCACTGCTTATAAACGAGAGCTCAGGAGAGGTGTTACTCTGCAAAGAGCCGAGAAGTAAAACTGCAGAGCTGCATTTTGACAAGCAGGTTCAATCTCTGTGTAACTCAAGTAGCTGCTGACTGTGATCGTTCACCACAAAATTCTCCAATGGTCTCACTTTTGTTGCTAATAATGGTTGAAATGTTTCCAGCACTTAGTTGGACAGTTTCCGAGATGTAGTTATTGAGTTTGTCGACAGCGACAAAATCTTTTTGCAGTCGACATGCGTTTGTGATTAAGAAGACGCCATTAGCATATTGGAGCACTGTTCCAATTAATGAAGATAATTTCATCCATGCCCACACATGCCCCAAATCTGTGCTCGGTGGCAGCCTACAGTACCAGCTGAGAGGATAGACTTTGACTCTAACAGATGAATGAGCAGATGCGAGTTGACAGTTTGCCACCACAGGTGAATCTAATGATGGGATATTATGGAAAACAACCTACTTACACCCTAGAATCACAAAGGCCTCATTCCCAACAATTTAATGCTTTATTCTAATATGTTTATCAGCCAGAATATTATATGTATTACATTGTATTTTATGTTTTCTCTGTCTCTATCTATTTTTACAATATTGTAATGAAAAAGATGAAAATTAAGCTTAATATTGACCATTTTTATCAAGATATACATGGACATATTACTCAAAAGACTAATTACTGAAGAGCCTAGCCTCTCACTTTTTAGTTTTTAGGCTCTGCAAAGGCAACCAAACAGATGCAGGAGCATGATACATATTCATCATATTAGTACTGTAACTGTGCATCTACTGTGGCTTAAACGAACTACAGATTTTCAAACAGATGGCCACACAGTGGCTTATTGTGGTAGATGAGGCCCAAATGTTCTCTATCCACTTAGCTGTAGTGTACAGTGGCTCGAATGAAGGTGTGGTGCTCCTGTAAATAGGCCATCATGATCACATATGAATATTTTATTGTATGTGCTGTAATGGGTTACTTCAGTGCGCCTTGAGGGAAGAGCTTTTTTTTTTTTAACTGGACTTCCTCATTGCTACTCTGCAGGTTTATCCCTTGTAAATAATCCTGTTACTATGAATAATTAAAATAATTATTATCTCAACCCCATGATTATATAACTGTGGATAATGGCTCCTAACAGAATGTTTGTTCCATTAGTACATTAATTTTACTTTCTCCTGTTGTTTTGTATTTGCAGTCCTTTTGCTTTTTTCTAGTCTTAAATTGTTTCTTTGTAAACAATTTTAAATAACACTTTTTGTCAGGAGTCTGATAAAGCCTGTGTTAAATGCATCTTTTATTTGAAACCCCTTTTAAATGGATTAACAGTTGCATAATAGCAGACAAAAACATTTATGTTTGGCATGATTCCATTTGTTTGCTGTTGAACATGTTGGGCAAATGCTGTTTGCATTCGTACTTGTTTGATCGTTTCATGGAGCCAAAGGATTCTGCTTGTGCAGGGGTGGGTGGAGCAGCAGTATTAGCACTGGTTGCATCTGGAAATTCTTCCTCACTAAAATTATAAAGAATAGTTGACCACACCCATGTGCTGTTTCTTTCCAATTCTGTGGTTGCAGTTGCACCTAGTTTCAGGTGTGTGTGGCATACACCTTTATCATTGCATACACATCTTCACATTAAGTCCTCAAGTAGCACCAAATCAGTGTTTTCAAACACTTCAGAAGTTCACCGCCACTCATCTTCACAATTAGTGAAGGAATATGCTAGAACATTTTGTATGAATGGGCATTTCTTAAACCCCCCAACACCTTCTCCCACTTCCAATCTGTTTGACTGTCTATGTGGACGGTGTGCTACATGAAGTGCCATCCCAAACCAATTAGCATTGAGTAGAAGTGGGTTATAAAACCCTCCAAAGGTGAGTCTACGTCTATGCTGAATTAATGCCATGTTGTGTCCACGAAAATTCAAGTTCTGTGCGACTACCTGTACAAACGTGAACTGATCAAAGATAGACATTTAATGTTGTTATACAGACGTTATGAATTGAAAGGCTACTTTGTATTTAAGATCAAGTAGACCTTTCTCTAGTCGTTTTTGTTCGATGGAGTGTTGTATATTTACAGGAATTGTCGCATGAATCAAGTCGCTTTCAAAAATTAGTGTGAAAAACGAGAAGATGTTTACAAAAAAAAATGCTGATATGAAACAATTGTTACAAAAAGGTATGACAGTTCCTGTTTCCGCCAGAGAGTGAGAACTTCATCCCGAAGGTTGCCGCTTTCCTACACCTTAATGAAGGGCGTATCATTCAGCCGTGAGTGTTACTACAAACAGTTAGACTCCCAAGTGTACTGGCAGAGTGGGAGTTCGGAGGGTCTGGTTTGAGAAAGACCCTATTTATTTCTCAAGGAAATAACATATGATCTGAATATGACAATTTGGAGAAGAAATGAAGATCACCTTTTGTTGCCAATTCACATTTCCCCTCACAACTACTTTTGTTGGCTTAAGCCCCCAACTCAGTTAAACCAGAAAAAAGGCAGAGGGGGCGGTTTTATCCTCAACCTCGTCCCATTGGGATGACGAGCTGTCTTTGTTATCTTACACCCAACATCAAACTCCTGATCACAATCATACCCTTTTTTTATCTGTCCATGCTTTGAGAGCACACTACTCCCCCATGTCACCCCAACTGCTCCTCAGATTAGAGAACTTGCCAGCTCTCAGCTTTATCTACCACTCTTCCTAACCAAACAAAATTGGCTCCAGAGGGGAGTGAGAAAGAGAATCACGAGGAGATGAGACAGGCAGGCTTTATCTTAATCAGCTGCAGACATTAAAAAGTTACACTGAATTAGTTTTTTCTCGCTCCTCTCTGACTAGGGTCATTAGGGTTAACACTGTAAAGAAGGGAAGGGATGTAGGGGAGATTTGTCTCAGTGTGTTCTGACTTGAAGTACAAGGCTTCAAGGACAGCTGTGAATTGAATACACCTGGTAAAACATGGTGGGATAAGCATAAAAAGAATCAATATGATTGTTAACAGCAGTTTCTGTTTTGGTTCTGATGTCAAGGGGCTGCAGAAGGATACTTCTGTATAATCACTTTGTTTTGCTATTATTAAATGTCTATTTCATAACTTGGATAAGTTGCTTTACTCATACCCCCTCTGCAGATTGTGTGGGTGAACACGGCTCTGTTCCTAGATGTGTCAACATCCTTTAACAATCATTCTTGTGCAGAACTCAGATATATTCTTTTTATTTTCTTGGCATTTAACTAATGCAGTTCATAACACAGCGTAAACAACAGCAAAACTGATGCAGTAAATAGAAGTGCTTGGGGCAAGTTAAGAAGGCTTGTTTGGGAAACAGAGTGGGAATAGAATCAGCTGTGATAGAACTAATGGTGTACACATCTGTTTTAACAAGCATCAAATGCATGTGTTACCTTTGTCATCTTTTTTTTTTTTTGCACATTCCACTGCTGGTGTGGAAAAATGCAAATTAATGCAGATATAGATTCACGTAGGTGCATTGCTGTAAGAATCCGATTGGATTTACCACCACATCTTGGGCAGGTTTGGGTATGATTTGATCTTAGCCAGATATAAATGCTATCTGTACAGTTTGACAATGTTTTCAAGATATCTTATTTGAATTAAAGTTTAAGTTGTTCCAACTGAATGGAGGCCATCTAAAGAGCAAGGAGGAAATGTGTTGCTTAATAGCAGGAGATAGTTTCACTGCCCTTGACCACCAAATCCACCGTCTCCGTTGATCTAATGTGCATATTGAGATCCCATCATAATGCGGACAGAATTGCGATAACGGGGACGATTATTAATACCAAGACCGGTGTAAAGACCCATGATCCAATGTCATTACAGAGATAAAGCACCCTGACACAGACCACATTTAATGCCAGGTTAAAATGGGTTCTGTGTTCAACGCACATGTTTTCCAGTCCATCATTTAAAAACACATTTGGATAGTATATCACAAATCATGTGTCTCTTTTTTATAAACATTTCCTAAATGGTTTGGGGCCTTAACAGTACATTTAAAATTCACCTATTTTAGATTATACTTCAGTCCAACTGTCGCTCAAAATCTAAATGTGATGAAAAAGTCAGTACAGTAGATGTCCCTGTGGCCAGGATCCAAAAAGATGGACTTCAAACATGACAGTGAAGGGCAAGGGTTATAGACAGTACCAAGTCCCTCATCAAAATTTTGATTGAAACCATAAGACAGTGACAGATTCACTGCGACCTTGACCCAAGCTGACATGACCAGGGTGAGCCAGTCAAAATGCCTCACCCATGACGAGCTCTCCGTTCCCTGGAAGAGATGACCTAACTGGCATGTTTCTCTTTCACTCTTTATCATTAGCTGAGCCATAGCCTTACTGCATCTCCTCTACTTATCCTCCATAACTCAATTCTCTGTAACCCTTCACATCAAACCTCCCATTTGGCCTAATTTTCCCATGAGCTGCATGTATTAATCAAGCCCAAGGCCTGATTGACAGGAGTTATCACCAGTGGATCAGTTCAGCTCTGCCTATCTGGGCCTTTCCGTCTGACTAGGAGACTATCAGAGCTTCTGCTATCTCTTGCGCCTGCAGCCAGTGTCTACCATGAGGAAGGGCTGCTACATTTGTGGCTCTCTCTTATCTCTTCCATTTTTAAACATCCCACAATCAAAGAGCCTGTAGCATTTCCTGGCTAATTGCCAGAGGATAATAAATTGCAAAATCCCCCAACACCCCCATCCTCTCCCTTCACCTCCATTGCGGGTGCTTATGGTTACTCATTGGCAGCAGGTAGCTAATAATCCGCTTCATTGCCACCGCTTTTATTCACCTGACTGTAAGCATATCCAGTATTCAGTTACATGTTGAGTGACCCACTTTAATGGAAACTGTACCTGAATCCATGAAACACATCAAACAAATGGAAAATTATCCTAAGCATCATTAGGCTACACTGGCACTCGATCTGCCAAGATGGAAATGTGGAGCACTGAAGCTGAGCTGGAGTTTTCATTTAAAGATATTGGTCTCTCTCATTGCCCCAATTTACAGGATTACTATCTTTTCATTATGAGCCGGTTATGTTAAACCAGATTTACTGTATTTAAACAGATGGCATACGAGGGTGTCAATTTTGCATGACAGGATTAGGTTGATCTCGCCATTTGGGTGTCTTTTAAAAAGCAGCAGAATATTAAAACAGGACCGCATTAGGCAAGATGTTTTCATGCAGTCTTGCTGAGTGTAGTACTGAGGGGTGATAATTAGTGGGGATACACCCTTGGTCCTAATAATGTAAGGCTTAATTATTCCTTGAAAAAGAAATGTTGCCGCTGGGCGACTGATGATCTTAACTCCAGCATTTTAATCTAAGCCTTATCTAGATTCCTATAGTCTTTAATGGCTGTAATTCAGCATTCGTAAGCTTTCTAATATTAAACAACATTGGTCCATTGAGATTTATCTGTGTCAGGATGTTCTCTGATTATCACTTTAACACAAGCAATCTTCATTTTGACGCAAGTGTGACAGTTTATTAACTGTATTAAGTCATTTTGTAACCCCCCACACACAAAACACATAGACACATACTGTACGCTATCTCTGTTTGAAATCTCCACAATTAGGGGCGGCAAAACACTGATCTAATGCTTTGGCATGTGAAGAGAGAAGGGTTTTTCATGTTTTCCATACAACAATGTACCTCAGATTATGGTGGTGTTTGGATTATACCCTTGTGAGGTCTCCAAGATTGGCACCAAAATGTGGATTGTGTTGAGCATCATCTCTGTTTGATTCATGATCAAAGCTATTGTGAAGCATTTGATGAATACATACATATAAACTGGCTACAGCTGGCAACAAGCCTTTGTAATTAGAAGCACTTTATTTGGCCTCTCTCAAACAGCTATATTGTATAGAAGAAACTTTGTGTGACACATTACTGATTACAAGTTTTTGTCTTTTGTCTGGATTTTATGAAATTTTACCAATATTTGAGCAGTACTTTTACGAACGTCATTTTATGTCTGCAACAGAGCAAAAAAACATAAACTTATTGCAAAGAAAACCTTGAAAAGCATATGCTTTACAGATACAGAGCAGCTGAGAAGAGTTGTCAGGCTCATCGTTTATTTTATTTTAGTTCAGTCAGTGTTTATGATTATTAATAACTCTTGGGTTATTCATGGGTGGACTGAGCATAAAAGAAACTGCCCTGTCTCACAGTCACACCGTCACACCTACACACACATTTACATCTGGGGCTGCCTGGTACATCCATAGTCTCATATGACTATCCACTGAGCAGCTCCACTGTAGCGGTAAGGAATAGATGTATAGTGCCATGCAGTTGCAATGCAGAAAGAAATAGTCTCAAATGTAATAAAAGGCGGTGACAACTTTTTATCTTTAATTGTAAAAAACAGGCGTCAGATCTTAAGGACTTTTGCTGTAGACATTTGGTGCACTAAAACTCCTCGACAAGCTTTGTTTTAAGTCTTGGAAAGGCATCCAGACCTGGATCTGGCCCTTAAACATGAACTACTTAAGTAAGTTGTTAAGTAAGTAATAAAGTAGAAGTAGTAAGTAATAAAGCAATTAAGCAAGCAAACATAGTATTTTAAAATCAATCCTTTGATGCACAAGTACTCAGTGCTTCAACCTGAGATCTGAAGCTTAATTTATTGATTAATTATTTTGAGGAGACCTGTCGTTGTTGTTGTTGTTATTATTATTATTATTATTATTATTATTATTATAATAATTACTATTATTGTTATTATTATTATTTATAATAATAATAATAATTATTATAATAAACGTAATTGTTTACTGTATTGCTGTGAGAAACCAATATTAAAAAATACACCTCCCTGATAGTCTCAGAGCAGTAACAGTAACAATAACATAATATTTTAGAGCAAGAACTTCCTCTATCTTTCATTGGTGTGTCCTCCAGCGTATGCACTGTGCTGTACCTGTCATTAGGGGATCCCTGTTGTAACCCCCCAATCATCCTTCTCACCATCCCTCTGTCCCACTTCCCCCTCCCTTTTTCCTCTGGGTGCTAATTAATGTGTGGAGGAGGCTGAGAAGTTAACCAGCAGCCACATTATAGCAGCATCCCTGTGTCTCCATGGCTCCTCCCAGGACAGAAGCTGCTACTTTTGAAACCACCTGAACACAGACCCACATACAGACAGTGATATCTACTCGTGGATCTTGTACTTACTGTCTCAACTCTCTTTGTGACTCATTTTATATTTGATCTCACTTAATTCCCACTCACACACGCTGACACAAATATCTTATATACTTTTCCTAAAAGTTGCGAAATGCTAAGCTAAACTATGTTCCTTCATAAGGGAATCTCTTCCTGACAAACTTTATATTTTAGTTTTCACATGCTCGCTCTGGTGTAAATCAGTTCTTATTCAGGCAGAAAAGATAAACACAATTGAAACCCCTATCACAAAAGAATCACAAGTTAAATACAGCATATTTAATATTTGTAGATAAAATTATAAGGTATTTTTTGTATTAACATGCATATAGTCCTTGAGAATATTCTCATGGTGAACAATTGCTCCAACTGCTGCTATCGTGGGAGAATGAGTTTGCTCTGAGAGGGCAGAGGCTTGAGTCAAGATGTAGGCTGGCGCACCTGCTCACATTTACTAACCTAGCTGCTAGTGCTGAGTCGTGACAATTTCTCAGAAGTGTGTCTGAGCTTATTCAGTACAAAGGTTGAATTAGCTACAACACACATCCAATGCTGGTTTCTTTACTACCTGAAATAAAGCAGAAATTTGACAGAAATAGGTCTTGGTCTTTAAGACTACAAGAAGTTTGTGGATATACTGACCGTCTCTACTGGTAGTATTTGTCCACATTTAAGTAACTATATTAAAAAATAGTTACTTGAACTAAGAGGATGAGATCGCACAATCCGACTGATTAATAAAACACATAACAATGATGGACAGAATGAATATGTTCGTAATTAAAAGCCTTTTCAGACTCTGTATACTAGCACTTGATTTATTGACCGACCTATATTGTGACCTCAGGAAACAACACTGATTATAAGTAAACAACTAACAACAACTGAATATTAAGTAAACATGTGTCAGACTCACTTGACGTGGAGGCTCGATATAATACAAACATAATGAACCTGATTTCTTTAACTGATGGTATTTAATTTGTGCCGGATGTAGTTGATTTAACCATCTTTTTAAGCAAACCATATATGTCCTAATGTGTGTATGTATAGTTTACGCATCTATGTGTTTGAGGTCACAGGGCTATCTATTATGGATAGCAGACATAAGGACATTTAATCACTCTTAATAAGAATTATGAATAATTCGTTTTGATGTTGACAGCTTCAATAAGGATAGAACATAAAGAATGCAGCCACTTATAAAGGAAGTTGTTTGCTAATGTTTGTGTATAGAAAATGCTGGATGCATTATTGAAGTTTTACCGTGCTGCATGTAATAAATCCTCTTGACTCCTATTATTCATTGCATAATGGCTTCCATTCATCATTGAGAACATGAGGTATATTAGCTGCTGGAACCTGGTGTTTGGCTCCAAGGCTTTGCTAAAAAAATTCAAAGTCTTTGTCAGTTCATTTCTGTAAGAAAACGACAAAGTTTAATTATGTAATGTAGTCTTTTTTAGAGACTCCATTTGCACTTTAACAATAGAATATCTCCAAACAATGACATATTGTGCACTTTTGAATAGGAGATATTTGCCAGACCTCACACACATTACTCATGAGATAATCCTCACATTTTCTTCTCATGAGTGCTGAGTTTTTTAGATCATCACATTGCAAAGATGAAATGTATCTGTCTCCTCCCATTATATTCAACCCTTCCCCCAAAATGATAATTAAACGAGGAATGCGTCAGAAAGCCTAGAATTAAAGTGCTTAATTATGCATCCTTCACACATTAATTTTTCATGATTTGGGAATCAACATTCTTAATTATTCAAAACTGCAAAATGTATGAAAAGTTAAATGTGGAAAAGGCAGAACAGATGAACACAGGAATAAGAAAAACAAAATGCACATTGAGGTGGTGAAGTGAAGGTCTACCACACAGTGTGCAGCAAGGTTTCTCTCTCTCATCTCCTCACATCATTCAGTCAAAAATGTGCATCAGGGAAGAAAACTGGGTTTAATTACCTGATAAAACGTTAATGCAGGGCAGAGAAACAGAATTGACTAAGTGGTGCAGAAGAGATCTTTGACCTGGAACAGTAGTCCTGCTGGGAACTTAGACCAGTGGGGACAGACAGAAGGTCGAATTTGGCAATCGTGTGGGATCAAAGTAAAACTCAAGTAGCAGTAAGTGTATAGAGTGTATAATATGATAGAATTAAGTGGTGTTTTTCTGATTAAATCTACTCAGTTTCTCCAGCATCAAACCTTAAAACCTTTACGGAGAGTTTGTAATTCTTCTGTGTTTTTTTTACATGAAATCGTTTATCCAACATTAAGTGAAAATGAAAATTAATTCATTAAACAATTGTAAGGGGTTGCAAAAGATGAAAGGCCACATTTTATTCTTAACATATTTCCAGAAAGGCAAAGGCTTTTATGTTCCAAAGTCATGCTACTGCTGCGTATGCTCTTTGTGGATTTATGTATACAGTGAATGCATTCATGTGTTGTGCATGTAAATGGATTCCAAGTTTATGTATTCTGAAGGTCCATTTGAGGTTAAAAGTTGAACAAAACATTGACCCGCACCTCTGAAATCTTCTGTAGTCTGACAGTAACTCCGTAAACCACGACCCTTGGAAAGCGTTGTTACTGTGGCTGGAGGTCACCCAGGCGGGTCTGTTGGGATGACACAAGGGCTCGCAGCATGTTTTCTGGCCACTGCTGCTTCCACTGCAGGCCACCATAACAAAGACAGTGGCCTGAGCCAGCACTTGGCCTTTCTCTCTGGCCCTTGAAGGCAATCACAAACATGTGCATCCGTGTACGTGTGCATACACACATAACTGTGTATGAGAGTTGACCAAGGTTCCCCATGAGGGTCTTGGCCTGTCATCTGACAAAGCCTAACAATAGCAGTGAGCAGATGCCTGGGTTCCAGGGCCAAACAGATGGATGGGCCAAGTGGCTTTGGATAAGAATCACCCTCCTAACCCATAAAGGCAGCTTGGGGTTCTGGCTGTCAGGGTGCTATGTTTTTAGATAAATTAGCACAGCGAGAGGAAAAACAGTGGGCTTTGCAAAAGTCCAGGAACAGCTTGCAGGAAGGCAGGCATAAAAGAGAGGCTCGCTCAGGGCCCAGAATCCCACCAAGTCTAATCCCTCACCCATTGCTTGGAAGGCCAGAAGGGAGGGTCAGTATCTCTCCATGAGGGACTGAAATATTAAAGCAGTTATAAACTATCACGCTGGTCTGCGCCATGGCTGACAGGTTGACTTGAAATGGCCACTAGATTTAGGGTGCCATGGGCAGGGTGACAATAAAAGACACATCACAGGGCAGCGTACCTGATTGAAAACAAGCATAGCAGCCTCCATGTCCTACTTGTCTAGCTTCCATCTCTTTGTAAATTTTGGCTTCTCTTCCAAGCTTCAGGGTTTTTTTCTTTGCTTTGTGTTCTATTTCGACATTTGCATTTTGATGTTTTCTTTGTTTCCCCACATCTTCCGAGGCTTAACGACCATAAAAACCTATGATATTTGGAGACCAGTGAAAGAGAGCCTCCTTCAAACAGCCTCAATGTGCTGCTGATGCTACAATGTCAGGCCTGTGATGAGGCCTGTGTTGGCATGGAGCTGTAATTTGAGGAAGAGGAGGTGCTGTCTGTCTGACCCCTGCCTTGTCAGGCAACCCTCACAGCATACACAGTATTGAAACTCTGGCAGTCAAAGAGGGAGGGGCAGGCCGCGTAATGGCCCTGAGTGGAGTGGGAGAGGGTGCTTAGCCAGGGTAATTTAGGAGCAGGACATACAGATGGGATTGGGGGCAGAGAAGAGACTCTGCAGGGCAGCAGTGATTAGACAGAAGGGCTCTCTTGAGTGCAGCGATGGAACTTGGCCACCATGACAAACGAGGGGGGAGGAAAGGGGAACCCACCTTGTGACATCATCAAAAGGGGTGAAAATGGAAAGGGTGCTGACCGTAGAGTTTGGGGATTCCATAATCAAAGGGCTCTTGTGAAGTCCTTATGACACCGCTGATCATGCTGTTTGTTAAAAAGCAAGTAGGACACCAGGTTGCAACGCTCAGTGAAAATGTCCCTGTGGTCAGCAATGTACAATAAAGGTTTTCCCAGAGGATAAGGATACGGGAAGGTAAACAATCACCAGCCAAGTGCTGAAATGCTACACTGCAGCATCAGGCTCTCATCACAAACCACCACAAGAATTAAGAAATAGCACAAGTCATCATGCAGTGAAGCTGCAGGGTAGTTAAATAAACACCCTGAGGTTCAAGAGGTCATTGTTGATAAGGTGGGGAAACAATGAACGCATGGAAACTCACTACAGATGATTTGACGGCAGAATGTTGCAGACCTATCAAACCAAGCAATGAATACACAATGCCTGTAGTCGTTGAGCCCCCTGGCTCTTATTTATCTGAAGGTAGAACATAAATGGAAAACTGCAAATGGCACTCAGCACCTGCATGCTGCCCATGTCTGTTTGGACATTAAGTGTAATGAAAGCCACACGTCTCCTGTCTGGACGGGTTGGAAATGATGCAGCTCAAATGAACCTGCCTCTCAGTTAAATGTTTTCACACTTCACACTCCATTATGGTGGTGCTGATGTGAGCGGCTCCAGGTGAGCAGCGGGGATGAAGGCTGTCAGTGGAGGAGAGGGGCTGCGGTCCTTAGAGTGGGAGTGGGAGAAAGGAATGGGAATGGAAGCCACAGCTCATTGGGAACATCAGCCTGCTACGGGGAGGACAGGGAACATGACTCATTAGGTATGGGCCTCTGCACTTTCTATACTGAGCTGCATGTTAATGTAGGGAAGACATGGCTGAACTGGGACTCCTGTCCTAGATGATGACAATGCTAGAGAATTGAAAAATGTTGTTGCTTTCCTCTGTAGCAGATGGTGGATGTAGCATCACATAGCCCTTCTAACCGGCTGACGGTTGTAAAAAGTCAGCAATAGCTTCACATAACACCAACAGTTTAATGTGCTTTTATCTGAGATTTACAGGGAACATTAACAGGAAATACCACATGATTGACTTGAATAGTTGATGAGAAATGAGTCTTGGATCATATACATTGTGACCATTGAAGAGCAAGTGAGCCCTGATGGAGACTGAAGGAGAGTGAAAACCTTTATCATACTAATGAGGGATATTAGCCATACTTTCCAGGCTTCAACGACGTTGAAAATTTTTCTCTTGACATTAATTGCCTTTCTCAAGTACTGAAAATCTTTTTTTTAACCTCAAGAGTGTCATTTCATGAGGCTGAGTTAAATTTCGAGGGGGGTGGTAATGAATGTGGACAGGAGTCAGCCAAAAGTTTTCTATTTGCAAGGTTGAGATGTCAATAAAAGCCCTTGTGATGGCATTTACCACTACAGGCACACACACGCACCTCTCCTGTGTGTCATATAGAAATGCAGTCAAGGCGACCTCAATTCTGTCACATTAAGTGGGGTAGATCGCCCTGTAAACGATTACTCCACATCAAATACATGGCAATGAACTGTGTTTAAACACCACAAAACAAATGAGGGCTTGTTTGCTCTTGAATTTTCTTTCTTTTCTTGGCGAAGACTAATTAGATGCTCGAGGATACATCTGATTAAACAACACGCCACTCTCACAATTAAATGTCATGTGCAATTACGATGAGAGGAGTGACTGATCCTTATACCACGTAACCCATTTGCATTTGTATCTTTCCATCGTCCTACCGGCTCTCCTTTTCTATCTTGGTTTATATCTTGGCTTTTATAAAGGCAGAGATCCTAAGAACCTGTCTGATTATTGATCGGAACAAGATGCCCTTTGAGAATTTAAGACACTATGTACAGAACACAGCATTTCTAGCAATACAATACATGTGGCCAAGTCCACTGAAATCTAGTATTTTCACCTTGTATGAGAACTCATGACACAAGGATTGAGTCTGAATCATCCTTTATCCTTAGGGGATATGGCAGATGATGTTCTTTATTTGTCTTATTCTCAACAAATCCCATAAAAAGTGAGTTTCTGTGTCTCAGTTCTTTCCGACTTCCCCAGCCTCTCTCTGACTAGACAATAAAAAAAAAGGGCTAAATAATATCCTGAAACAGCTTGACACTGCAGTTTTTGACAAACATTACTCAAACAGGAGTAAATAGCGAGTTCTTTGGGGACAATGGTTACCTGCAGGTTTGATGCATTAGCAAGTATTTATGACAGCAGGACAGTGTATGTGGGATAGACTCAGATTAAACTACAGTGCACATAGTTATTGTGATAAAGCAACATGTCACTCCGTGCATGTGTGTTCTTAATATAAAAAAAAAATGGAGGTCTATGGCACAGCGTCATCAGACTTTGCATGCACAAGCGATACTTGTTTTGTGGGATCTATTCATTGTTAGTTTTATTCCTTTCATAGGATTTGTTGACAATGAAAAGTATATAGAATATCACCAGGGCTGTACTTTTGTTGTACTTTCTTTAGTATACTTTATGTGTTGCTGATGATCCCTGTATTCCAAACAGAGGTGTCCCAGTTTTAAGCAGATTTATGTGAGATTTACAGTCCCCAACTGAGGTAGAAAGCATTCCCTCTGGGCAAAACACCCACTCACTCACACCAAAGCGAACAACAACAACAACCAAAAGTGAGGTCCCTTTGCAAGTTGCCTCAAGCCTCGCAAGCTTTCCGCTACATCCTTGTTGTGTTTTGCTTGTTGCTCACCTGCAGTGATTTATGTGTTTATCGGGCTGGGTTTTTGCTATCATATTTTAACTTTATTCTTAGGGCATCTCAGCTTTAACAGTCTCTTCTTGCAGCGCAGGCTGGGAGTTAGACTCAAGCCTCAGTACCACGAGCACCTGGCGTGCACCTGAATCTGCTGCATTTTGGGGTATTTCAGATATATCGTATCATTTGGTCCCAACCAGACTCCTTTTGAAGAGGCTCTTGCTACTGAGATGTTTTTGATTTGACTCACATGAGGTGACCGTTTCCTTTATCACAGTCTAGCCAGCAACAGTTAATCTCAGGAGGGCTCCTTTAGATCCTTCCCCGTCCTGCAGCACCGCTATGATCAGTCACCTGTTTTCTGTTTCACACAAAGCTTGCGTGGGCCGTGCAGGAGTGTTCATCCCCAACACTGCCATATCACTGGGAGAGGGTGTTTTCCCCAGAGTAATCCTGATTTACTCCTCCGTAGAGCCTGCACACTGCTGCCTCAATCGGCTGTGGAGTTGTAGCATACAGCTAGATCCACCCTACTCTTCCTCTCTCTCGCGCACATTACCCCACCCATCTTACATGCTCTTCATCTGTTTCCAGAGGTGAGATTTGGAATCGGGTGGGAGTGTGTCCAATGGCATTAACCCACAGTGGAGCTTGAATCACAGATTAGAGCAGAGGAGGGACTGTGCAGAGTGGGGCTGGGTGGGAGGTGATACAGTGGTGAGATGGGGCTCCGGGCGCCTGAGGAGGGTGGACAGCTCTCATCAGGGCCAGCAGGGATAGAGAAATAACACAGAGATGTGGGGCTTGAAATCCAAAAAGGGATAGGCTTAAATCTTCTGCTATTGAGATGGAGCTTTGGGGCTAATAAAGGATTCCCTTGAAGGAAGAGTGAGAGCTCGGCAGCTTCCAGAGTTTGTAGTGTCCCTGCTGGTGCCGGAGCAGACCAATTTATCATCGTGTTCCCTCTGAAAGCTATCACATTCATGGAGGAGGCAAATTTGCCTTCATGTCAGTGTAGTTTTGTCAAAACTTTTACTGACCTGTCAGTGTGTTCTCAAATTTGTCTTCTTAAACCAGCTTTAGGCTGCCATATTGGGATGCATTGAAGCAACTAACTTCAAGAGCTCATAAATATTATTTGTCAGTGTTTTGGAGATAGATCCTCTTCTCCTCTCCTATCCTATTAAAGCTAGTTTTTCTTCTTGTTGCTATAGGTGTATTTGAGATGGCATTATTACTGTGATGGGTTCTCAAATATATAATTAGGCTAGTGCAAATATCATTACAACATAAATGATGATCTGGTCTTGGTTTTGCTACAAAGGATTGTAACACACATGAATAACTAATTAAAAGTCATTTATGTATTGTTTTTTGCTTTGGTTGTGCCCCATGGTTATAAACACCATGAGAATGTGTGAAATACGACAACAAAGAAAAAACACAATGTTTTCTATGTGGTTATCTTGTAGACAGAATTCAATAATAGGAGTATATTATTATTTTCTGTCTTGTACTAGTTGTACCTTCACGTCCTCTGCTTCTCACAGCGTTGATGTCAGTCAGGAAGAAAAAAAGAAATGCCTTACTGAAACCTTACCGACATTATTTACATTTGGGTGAACTTTCAAAATGGTAAATACATCAATCTTGTATGTTCTGCTCTTTCTGTGTGTGCTTCTGTGTGTGTATGGTTGAATGAGTCTATCAGTCTTCTTGCACTCATTAATAGGAGTCAGGTTCATAAATAACAGAACCGGGAGGGGCTGGTATTTGCATGCCAGCTGTACCCCCGTGTCACCAACACATTAAACCCAGTAAAAATGCGCAGTCTGTTTGTACCTGTCGACACATTACCCCACTGCATACTGAGAATCATCAGGAGATCTGTCAATAAGGAGGCACTTTAACAGTGTAAGCAAGATAAGTGGGTGGAAAGCAATTCAACGTGTTCTTATTTTTTTGGTAGCAGGTGCGAGGGTCAGTGCTGAGTAACAGAAAAGTGTGGCGCAATGAACATTAGGGTGAAGTGCGTGGGCAAGAATGTTGTTGAATAATTTCCTTGAATATATACTCGGAGGGGAAAGAGTTGGTGGTTGATGAATAGTCAGAGCTGTTTTTATAAAAGGGGCATTCACTGATGGATCATTGATGGATCTGATGTGACCTCCCTCCTCCTACAAATGCATCACAGATGTTTTGTTGCTATTATGGCTGCGGCTAACAACTATTTACTCGATGCTGAATGTGTTGCTAATTTCTATTCATTGATCGACTGCATTTTTATTAAATGTCTGAAATTTGTGAAAAATGCAGATAAAAAGTTTGCACAAGTTTGCACATCCCTAACAACATCTTCAAATTGTACGGGCTTAAAGTCCAGAAACTAAAATGTATTCAATTTGCAATGATATTATACTAAAGCAAAGGGGAATTTTTAAAATCTTTTTAAAGTACCTTTTTGTCATTGGCTACTTTCACCACTACATCCCCTTTTGAACACAAACACACACTGTGGCTAAACTGTGACTTCAAGGTGGGGAGAAATGTGTTTGGACCGACTGATGGACTGACAAAGGGACCTATAAAACTACTGGTTGCAGCTTAAAAAACAGTAAATGTTTTCTTGATTAATCACTGCTTGTGTGAAATGAATTTTCTAGAAATGTTGGCAATTAATTTTGTCAATGGAGTAATTGATTAAGATATTAATCATTTCAGTACCAGTTGCAATCGGTGTGCTTGAGCTCGTTCTGAATTCTCCACTTAATATCATTGTAAATTGAATAATTATTGGTAGTGATGCTTGGTACCACTGATTTTCTCTCCATTCTGATAGCAAGTTAAACCAGAATGGTTTTGCAGAGACCAATACAGATACAGAAAAGCTGCATAACCTCATCTGGCAATACCTCATTATATTCTGACAGGCAGAAAGAGATGTTCCTAACAGTTGGGTATCACTGAGACTAAATCCTGGTGATGGCATAGTTACTTTCTATTGTGTCCCTGTTGATGATAAAATACAACGTTTAGATATCAATCTTCTGATATGACAAATGATCCTCTGAAGAAACGTTTGGAATGGGAAGTATCAATATATTTCTGCATCTATTTGACATCACTTTTTCTTTGATTTGAACTGTTGGTCAGATGTCACCATCGGCTCTGAGATTGTAATGTTCCTTTCACATCCTTTTCTGACATTTTATAGGCTAAACAAATATTTGATTAATCTTATACTAAACAGACTCATCAGTAGCCTCGATCTGGTCTTCTCCACACCACCTGGCATCAGTGTTACCAACAGTAACTCCTTAAGGGGTCTAACCTGTCTCCTAACAAGTACAGAAATTAGGACAGCTAGCCTGCACCAGCCAGTTATTTACACTGCACCGAGCCAAGTAGTCATTATTATTCAAATTCATTCAATTGCAAAAGTGGGGGGAGAGTGGTCTTATGAAGATGAGGAATTGCAGATAATTAGCAGGAAGGCATTTTGTTTGAACCCAGCCACTTCGGCTTGGGATGCGCTACGAAGGTTGGGTGATAAACAAGCAATGGAAAAACACAAGGGGAAAGAGAAAAAAAGACAACAAGCTCTTTCATCTAAACCCACACAGAGATAAAGTCTAAGGAATAATCAACTGTTGTGTTGCGGGTAGACAGCTGTGGAATTAGCCATCTCCAATCTGATTGTCCCCAGCACTTTAATCCCTAATGCAGATAAATATGGCTCTGAAGTCGTTCGGAGAGAGTGGCTGCTGCAGCCCTGGGTCTGGCCATCTAACAGCTTCTGTCTAAATGGCTTTGACTGTCGATGAAACGAGGCTGTGGCAGCGGCACTGATGTGATGTTAGCTCGTTCCCTCTGTTTGTCCGTCTGCCTGCTTGTTGTTCGCTATAGGTATCATTGTTTCCATTCCATTTCACAGCAATCGGCCTTGGTGAGAGAAAAGTGCTTTTCTATCCTTGAGCTGTGTCTTTGTCATATCAAGGCCTCTAGCTTGAGCTGCAGATTCTTTATAAGCCTCAGAATGTGTGTGTGTGTGTGTGTGTGTGTGTGTGTGTGTGTGTGTGTGTGTGTGTGTGTGTGTGTGTGTGTGTGTGTGATCCTGTGTGTGTGCGTTTATGCTTTATCTACAGTACGTGCCTGTAGTTATTGCAGTTAAACTTCATGATGCATGGTTTTTTAATGTGTCTAAGCACGAATGTGTGTGAGTGAAAATGTGTTTGTGTGCACTGAATATATTGAGATTGCTGATGGATCTATTTTAGGCTAAAAGAGTCTCTGTCAAAAGGAATTGCATTAGTATGACAACAGACATTCAAGGCTTGTTGAAAGCACAGTCACTAGAATAAAGAATCTTTTATCAAATCCAGGCTAACACTTTTTACAAATTGTATGCAAACACCTTTCTTGTGCTCCTTTACTTTTCAAAACTGACAAAACATATTTTGTGTGGCTATTTGAATTGCCTGTTTTCTTTGAGGACACTTTTTGATGGATGTGTATTCACGTACCTGCTGATAGTGCCTGGCTTTGATTTACTGAGCGTGTCCTCAGAATAGTGAAATTTTAAGCAAACACATTTATGCAACTGTACAACTCTGACAATGTTCGTGGCTGATTCCTTTTCAGTTTTAATTGCATCCTGATAACCAGGGTGGAATGACGCTAGACGTAATTAATCACGCACCGCTTTTGTGAGTACATTTATAACACATGAGTTGACTTGCGCAGACACACACACACACACACACACACACACACACAGGGCTGTGGCAAGGTGATCAATCAACCTGCGACAATGTTCCAAACACACCATCATTCCCTCCATGGCTGCCTTTATCAACAGGCTAATTTGTCTCACTCTGCACCTCAAACATTATGAGTCCTCACACATTTAGCCCCACACCTTTCCCTTTTATCTTCCTACCCACCACTTAATACAGCAATTAGAGAACTGTGGAGGTTGCAGCTTCCTGTTAACTCTTGCCTGCTCAGTCTAGTTGCCACAATCACATACTGTAACCTGTAGCCTGCTGTGACAGCGGAAAGTGTTCAGCAGACAAGTCGATAGCTACCTCAGCTCAGTATTGCTCCTTCTACCACTTCTCTTCTTTTCACAACACATCCTGCAGATATTCTCGTTACATTATTTCTTGCATGCTAGCCTCATCGATCTTACTGCTTCTGATTCTTCCGTCTTATATACAGGTTCACTGGGTTGATAAAGCAATCAGCACTACAGTAGCATTAAGTAGGTAAACATATTAGCACTGCTGCTGTGCTCTGTCCTCCCCCCCTTTTCATTCCTTTATAGTTGCCCACACCTCGTTTCTGTTTGGCGCCATGTCTCTCTCCTCCGCTCCGTCCCTTGCTCTAGCTTACTTTTCGGCTTTCATGTGCTCTCCTGCTCTTGTTCTGCCCCTCACACTCCAATCTTTCATGTTGATTTCAAAACTGGCAAGCCCGCAGATGAAAAGTGGAATGGAGTCGGTTGAAGAGAGCCAATTTCCTCGTCTCTTGTGAAGATTAGCTGAGGCTCATTGGAACGTATGCTTTGTGTTAAAGAGCCTGCCAAATGACAGAACACGGCTGGGGGATTCATAATTATCTTTTCATTACTCTGCATGTATAATGACTGCCCCCATTATAAAACTCAAGACGATGTACACATTACATTACCCCAGACAGCACTGAAACAGGTGCATCTATTGTACATTACAGTTGATGTCTTTTTGATAACATGGTCATTTTCTTTATTTGTTTCTATGAAATGAGCGATTTGACTGTTGAATGTGATATTCTACAAATAACACTGCATACGATCAGATGGCATTTGCTTATGAATGTGGTTAACATCACAACTGCAATGTACAACACGTTCGTACACGATGACTGTTGCTTGTAGAACAACATAAATGCAGTTTTCTTTATCGAGGGTGCAGAGCTGTTTGCAGTATTTACGATATTATCTGAATTATGTGTGATTTTGAGAATCTGCGAGACCTGGTGGTGAATAAAATTTGAGGGCTCATCGAGCATAGGCCATCTGTTATGGGATGTAGCCCGTAGGTATTGAGAATTGCTGTAGATTACCATAAAATGCTAGACCAAAAGTGTTGTCTTCTTTCCTGGTTTACCTGCTACTGCTGTATGATTTCAAACAAAGTATGGATTATATGCACATTTTATACCTGACTGAAGGTTTAACAGGAGAAACAGACTTGCATTACAAAAACCATGTGGTCATCGTCCCTGTGCCAACATTACCTCCAGAGCATTTGCAGTCCTGCACTTGTCACTTCTGCTGGTTTTACACACATTTTCTTGTGTTTTAAACGACTGATTCCATTTTAAATTCTTTATTTTAAGTCTGTTCGTCCCAGACATGCAGATCTCGAGCATTACATTTGGAGAATAATTCTAGGCTTGTAATTGTGTTTGTCTTGCTTAGAAAATATGTGCAAATTCAAACAGAGCCACCATTTGAGTGCGTGTGTGCACATCCGTACACATGGTGCTGCCCGTAGTGCCAAATGGTACAGATGCGAGCGAGGACTGGCTTTATGGGTTTCTGAATGAGGATGGGATAGAGCAAATGGGTGGTTTGGCTGTAGTATTTCTGTCATCCCACCACAAACAGAAAAACAACAGGACTGCAGGCTTGTGAATAGACTCCGTTATTAACCCCATAAATCACTGGACTGCTGATGGTTTCCATATATGAGACAATTCATCAGATTTTCTGCCTCTCTTTCTCATTTGCAGACACACACACTCTCGCACACACTCTCGTACACACACATACAGTACAAGCTCATGCACTTACACATGTACAAACACATCAGCTTGAAAAATGGGAAATATTGCAAATAATCCACACAATAGCATGACATTGCATCTCTGTCACCATCGCTGTTTTGTTCAGTTTCATTTTCCTGCATATCTAGCCTGAGAGGGATAGTTTCTCTCAAAAATCTATGACATCGTTGCTGCTTCTAACTAATGGTGTTAGACAAGGCATTTGCCACTTGGGCTACTTGGCTACTAAGATTAAAGATACTCTTCCCATGAATAATCCTGGTGATTCTCATGGTTCCTTTGAAAAAAAAAATAGAGTAGTAGATAAGATTATAGGTAATGAAGAGGAATGGATTGAGGCAAAGCAGAGGGAACTGGGAGGGGGTCTTAACTCCATGACCAGCAGCTTTGTGATAGTGATTTAGGAGGTCAGAGACAGAAGATAAAGGCTTGTGCATTATTAATGCTGAGGGGATCTAACTGGATGTGATTGGAAGTTTCTGCTGGCGTTCCTGCTGAAGAAAAACGAAAATTCATCAAAGTGCCAGCGCGTGTATGTCTGTTCTCACATCACTGCCTCATGAAATGATACAGCATTTGAATCTTTATTTGAGTCCCATCCTGTGTTGCATGGTGTAAAAATAGCACAAATCTAAGGCATCTTTTTTTGCTACTTGCTGTTTTCCCAGGATGAAAGCTTACGTGAAATGAACTAAATGCATCAAAATGAATTTTTAAACTCAATTGTGCAGAAAGTGAACCTCATTGCTTTTCTCTGCTGCAGTTATTCCAAAATAAACCATTTCTATTGCTGTTTGTGAAACCGGGGGAATGTTTATCTGCAAGCGAGGAAAGTTTGTGCATAGAGCGCCGGTGAAATGTCAAACTGTGTCAGTGGAGCAAAGTCAGGTCCGTGTGTGTGCAGATGGCTCCTGTGAATGTGTGTGTGCCTGTGTGTACTGTACATATTTGTACATGTGTGTTTGCGTGTGAGATTGAGTGTAAGCTTGCGGTTAGCTGTCGCCCCCGGTGCAGATTGATGGTTTACAGACAGGTAATTTATGACCTCTCGGTTGCTGGCAGAGAGAAGGGTGACACGCGACTTTCCCCGCAGATAAATAAGCGCTGCTCTGGGGCCCACATCACCTCACCCCTGCATGTTTGTGAAAGAACAGATTTAGCTCCCGCTCTTTTTTATTTATTTTTTTGTCTACTCAAACAGCTTGCAGCTGGTCTTCTAATCTTGCTTTCTTCATTTCTTTACTTTGATTCTCTACACTTCAACACATTTTTTCCTCCTGCCCCTCTTTTATTACCGTGTACCCTCCTACCCTTTCCTGTCCTTTTCCTCTCCCACCTCTGGTTGTCTTTGTTTGCTGGCTCACTCAGCAGGGAGCTGGGGACTTTGACATGCCAGCCATCATTTACAGGAATATGGTGTGAAATCGATCTCATGGAGAACCCTGCTGCAACAGGAAATTTGGGAGGGAGGGCTACAGATTAATTTCAAGGTCTTTTTGGGCGGAACGCATGGCCTGTCTGAAACGGGGAGAACATATGAAGGTGTGGTATCATATTGTAATTTATCATGTGGCTGTAGTTTCTGCTGCCCGCATGTCCGTGCCAGAGGTTTATTGAAGGGACAAGACAGTTTCATTTGAGCTGAAATAAACATCAAATGGTGACTGAGCTCAATCAATTCCTTTGTCCGTCCAAGTAATTCTTCCCTAGAGAAGAAAGCTGTAGTGAGGCAGGCAGGGGCAGGAAGTCGAATAGCACAGAGGGAAAGAGATGCGTGAACAGAGGTTGACTGATGGATGGGGAAGTTATTACACCGCTGGGAGGACGTGTCATTTATTGCCAGTTGCTTGTCTCCCGTTGCCTCTTGTTTCTTTTATGGCAGTGATTACAGAGCGGATGCATGGACAAACAGCTCCCCCAGAGATCCCCATCAGCCATATAAAACACATGCACACAGAAACACACACAAACTACATTTTAACCTTCCACAGCAAGCCGAGCCACTGTCAGGACACAATGCAGGTAGGGGGAGGAAGTCATCAGCAAGTGTTACATTTGTCAGGGCTGCTACAGGACCTTGTCTGTCCCTGATGTGATGACGTGCTAAAGCCACAGTCCATCAGACCTTGAACAAGTTCTTCTGCCTCACTCTACCAGGGACCCGTTAACAAGCACAAAACGTGTTCGGACAGGAGATGTTGTGTGCCTGTTTAAGACCTTGGCTCTTTCCCAGAGCAGTCAAGGAAAATGTCTTCTGTGGAGCCGGATGAAATAGCGAAAACACAGAATGTTTGAACTATATAGATGTAAATATGAAGTGTATTTTGTCTGCCAAGGGTAAATCGTTATCAGCGATTTTTCTCATCAGAATAATGTGTACTGACCAGCCTTTAATATATGTGATTATATTTGTAGTGATTTGTACCAAATATTTCACAAAAAATAACAACTTAAAAGACACCACATCTTAACGTCTTTATCTACAGATGGAGCTTCCCCACATGATAACAGACGGTCATATATGGGGGGTCTTACCACCCGTCTCTGTTCAGTGATGATCTTTTGCGTCATCAGAGGTAAATGCCTCCTGGTCAATGCTAAAATACAAACTTTTTCCTGTTCTGAAGTTTAAATTTAACATTTTAGACAAAATAGAGTTAAGATTCGTATTTAAAGACACATTTAGTTGTGTGTGGCTTCAACTGTGCTCTCAACTCATTTACCCCAGTGTCCCTGGGGCAGATCCATGGTTAGGGGCAGGAGCCAAGGACATGTTACCATAGGGAAAGACAAAGTCTAAAACTGTATGGAGTATGACCAAAAAAGTACCACATATAGAACAGAATAGTTGTAGTAGGTATTGCTTGTAATTTTTCGTTACTAGTGCTGCTAACAAGCTGGACACACCTGTGTACTGCGTGGTGGTTACTGTTACTGGTTACTGTACTCATTAGCGTGTTTGTGTTTGTATAGGCTGCGTGGCAGCTGCGCTGTGCAGCTCCTGCCTGCCCTATCTGTTTACATGGAGTTTGCCTTTGATAATTAGCCATAAATATGACGTGATTTTCCTTTACCTGCTGACAGAGCGAGAAAGCTGGAAGAGGAATGAGAGGGAGCGAGGTAGAGAAAGTGAAAGTGAAAGAATGTCTGTGACACTCTACACATACAGACATTAAAACTGTAGTGAAATGCTGGTATGATGTGGATACGACTATCTGTCTACACGTCATTTTCACATTGATTTTTGCTGAGAACTGTGGGCGTGTCACGGTAGAAATGGGCGAGACTCCGAATCTATAGACCAGGCGACGCAGCAGCCACGCTTGACACGCATGTTAGAAGCGCGTCTAATGCATCCAGTGTGGCCAGTCTAACCTGTTAACATGGACATCGAAATGAAAAGTGAGAGGTAACGCCACGCAGCAGCATTGCTCACGCATCCAGTGTGTCCAGCCTGTGCTGATACCAAAACAATACTTTTTGAAAAATACCGTATTTTTTATGATTTATGGAAATGTTTTAATTTTCTTTTAAAAGAAGCTGCAAAATGTCTGAAACACAAAATCAGCCAAAGTATGATTTTTTAAAATCTGATTAAAGAATAAGTTTCATTAGAATACTAATATTTTAATATTGCTCAGACATTCACTTTCAGGTATTTGACACTTTTCGATACTTTGTCATATGTTTAGCGGTGTGGTACAGAAAGAGTCTGCACAGCATTCTCACACAGCTGCCCTCAGCTCAGCATATTTGAGTAAGTGACAAGATGCAAGTGGCCCACTATGGCCACGCTTCCTTCCCACCATGGCAGCAAGAAAGATGCATCAGGACACATGCAGCCTGAATGTACAGCCCAACCCAGCCCTAATTTTTTCATCGAGGACAATGGCAATTTAGTAGCACCTGTTTCTGACACTGTGCCAAGCCATGCTCTTCTTTGTTGTCCTATTTTTCATAATAACACTTTCTTCCAGGGCTAAACAATAACAGAAGGGAGGGACTTTAATAAGCCTCCATCTCAGCCCTGTGCAGCTCAGGGGCTTGTGGCAACAGTAACTGTGTGTATTTATTATTGATGGCTAGCACCTTGGCCCTGTGTTTGCAGTGGAGGAACGGCGCAGGAGAGAAACCAGGTCATCTACTGCACAATGCCAGAGGCCCAGCTGACTCACCCAACCAGCTTTATTGCATTATTATTGCATTTCTTTCATTACTGCTATCGCCTGCCTTTTCAATACCTCTGGCTTGGAGTCACAGTTCCCATAGAGTTTACCTTATGGCCTCATGGAGAGCCACTTCTCACTACTACATCTGCTCTATTACACACACACACACACACACTCACACACACATTCTCAATGCCTTTCTCTCTTCTCAATCTTAACACCCCCTCTACCCACCCTGTCTTTTTTCTTTCCTCCCTTCTCTAGAGTTATTTTTCTCCTCTTTGAAGAACAGCGATAACGATTTGCCTTGGAAACACCACCACTTCTATTCACTTCTGCTAAGTTGCTTCAAGGTATAATTTGCTGAATCAAAAAGGGATGTTTTGCCTCAAACGTTTACTCAGTGTTTTACTCTTGGGTAATATTCTAGCCTAGTGAATGATTATTTTCTGTCTAAAACCCTGGTTTTACACATGCGTCTGTGCTATGGGGGCAATTAGGATGGACAGAATGTTGTTGCTGAAAATTATGTTTTGAGGTCAAATACATAGTAAACACTTCCGATATACCACATTGACCCCCTGTGTGTGTTTTATGTTTTAGAGGGGTACATTAAGTTGTGTTTACTGGAATGTTAATATATTACATGTTACACCCACACATTTCAGGTGAATTAATTATAATTTGTGGGTTGAGGAGAACGGTCACAGAGTTTGTAAACATCGAGGCAGAGCATTTTTATCCCTGTCGTATTGCTCTTTCTGTCTCAGAGAAGGCAGTCGTGGGTGTTTGATCTCATTAATGTGGTGATTAAGTGTTCATTGTGTCATATTTTTCAACCAGAGAAGATTTTACTCTTTTTATGTGCCTGTGAATTGTGAATGTAATGGCACTAAATGATACTATCACGTCCTGCATGAGCCATTACTGTTTCAGGGTAATTGTGTTTCCCAGAATTAGCAGGAGGTCAGCCCATTGTATTATCACAGCCAGTGATCATGGAGATGAATACCGCACGAGTTATTCCTTTTCAAACATGTAAAATACACTCTTAAAACAGTATAAATGCAACTTACTTTACTTGCATACATTTGTCCTGAAAATTATGTACTTACATACGTGCGTGTTGGTTAATACTGTGGATTTATACTTAATGCAAGGTGTTATGTTGGTGATTAGAGCAGTCGTGACATAGGTTTTTGCGTTATAATTCAACGTTTGATTTTGCCAATTGAAATGTCACCGAATGTATATATGGTACTTGATTAGGTATTATGCTTTAATTTTTATTTATTAAATAAAAAAATATTTAAACTTGATTTATTAAGTTTTGACACTAACAAAGCAGTTCCTCTGCCCTATCTTTGTTTCTTTCTTTTTAGCAAATAGCTGTTTGCACAACTTTCTAGTAGCAGCTTCTCATTTTTTGCCACAGACATCATCAGCGGGTGCTAATTAATGTTAATTTTGTGACTGAATCTTGAAGGCAAAAAATTTAACGTGTCAGTTTTGTGGTTGAAAGTGTTTTCTGCCAATGTCTGTACTTGGGCAAAAATCATTTGTAGACTGATATAAACAAGTGTATCTTTAGTTACAAGAACTCCAAAAGACCTGAACTATTAAAATTATTTAGATAAATTAAGTTTTTAAACTTCATGGTTGTGAATCAGTACCTTCTACATTTGCATCAAGAAACTAGTGAAAATAAGGTTTGTATCACTCTAGGAAATGTATCACTCTACTGCTGTGATTTCAGTGTGTTGGATATATTTTCATTCATTTAATTTCCTTACATTAATGAGACTAAATCATTAATTGATTAACGGAAATCATGAGAACAATCAATAATAAAAATAAATCATTAGTTGCAGCATTAATGGGGGATTTTCAGTGTATATCTAGACTACTTTTTGCCATCGGCCAATTTACACAGACTGTCCAAGATCTTCCTGTGGCCACTATTTTATTTATTTTATACTGTATGTGTCTACTCTGTCTCATAAAGTGTTCCATCCTGGCCTTGTTTAATGGAAGCGTCAGGGCCACTAGAGGCCATTCAAGGCCAGAGGTGACCATGTTCCTCGGGTCAGTCATAATTAGCCGGCCTGCAGCCTGAGGGCTCCATAAAAATGAGATAGGTCATCTCAATCTCAGGTCTTCTTGGCCAAGCTTTTTGCTGTGCTGGTTTTTAATGTGTTCAGCGACCCCCAACTAAGTGCTTCCATAAAACACCATGCAGTGTCCCTGGGCAGTCAACAGTCAGTCATGTTGTTTTTTCCTCTATGAATATTTCCAAAACTACTGATGCATGAAGCTGCATCAACGCAATATTGTGTCTGCCCTGTTCTCCTTTTAAATATGTTGTGTTCCCCTCATTACACAAGTAGACTGCAGTTCATCTTTATTAGAAACCTGCATGCCTAACTTATAATAATTAATGGTGCCAAAGCAGGCTCCTATCAGAGGAATAGCAAATGAGGTTTATGTAACAAAAGCAACTTTTAAGGTTCTTGAGTTTAACTTTGAAGCATTAGGTTAAGTGCTGGGGAGATGTCTTGTTTTGCATTTGTGATCATTAAGGCTATGATGATGACCTGTGTAAAAGCTTGGGCTGACTTTCCTTTAATTGCAATATAGTTCTAATTTACAGCTGTCAAACTCGAGGATTATGGGCTCTGCACTTATAAATTGGCTCCACAAATAGCAGCTAAGAGGAAAATAAAGGGTATAATTGTGTTTTACATGTCATAAAATTGAGGTCGAAATATATCTCGATGTCACTGGATGAGGGCATTGAGGTTCCAGCAATATGGCCGGCTGTTTAACCTTTTGATAAACATTCTCATTAAGCATTAGCACCGGAAATATAGCTTTTATTCTTCTCAACACTACACATATTTGATGAAACCATAGTTAATTTTGCCCCTAAGTGCATCCTTTTCAAATCTTCCACTCTCTGCTTTCTACTACAAACTTGCTCTCCTCATGTCATTTTTAACTTGTCTTGCTAAGCTCATCATTTATCTTCAGACTCCCATAATATTCAGACAGTGATGTCTTTTATGGCTATTATTAGAAATGGTGTCTGTCTTCAGAAGCTGGCACAAAAGTGTGAGTGGTCCCTTGGGCACTGTTTCATATCAAGGTTAACTTGTAGTGATTAGGATAAGGAGACGAGTAGTTGCCATGGGGATGAAGGAAACGGCGGTGGAGAGGACGATAAGCCCGGAGTGACAGAACTCTGATGTTTCTGTTGCTCTGTATACAACAAAGCTAATCTGAATACAGTTCATATGTATTATATCCCTTACAAGGTCTTTCATGGCTGCATTAGTCATGATGTTGATGACGTAAACAAATAGATCCCTCTTACATAACGATCAGAGGAAAAATTACTAGTGCTAACGGCCAATAATAGGCTTGAACACAGTAGTATAGTACAAAGTATGTTTGAGAATCTTAAATACATGCACTGAAGAGTAATAATGCAGTCAATACACAGCAAGTTGTTTTTGTAAATCTAACAACAGCCTGACAGATTGTTCAAAACCAATCAAGGCTTTTATTATTTTCCATTCACTGATGAGGTTCGGTTGGCCGACTGATCTATTGCTTTGGGAATTCTGCCATCTGTCATTGAAAAATATGTTGTCAGGAACCCGAGTCACTTGATCAAGGTCAATCTTAATGACATTCAAACATTACATTAGGCAAATGTAATAGCTTTCTGATACTTCCTAAAGGGCACTGTATGGACTGTACTATAAGCAATGAAAAGATCAGTAATTTAGAGCCTGACTTAGATGAAAACTCTCAGAACTGCTATTCTTTAACACATTTTAGGGACTATTATAGGGTCTTTATGGTAAATCCCCTTTAAAACATAATCCAAAATTATGTAAAAACTCTAATCTCAATCTGTTACTATCAACTGGGTCATCTTCATTAATTAGAAAAAACATGTATTTAGCCAAGAGATGGCTCAGAATGATGCAGCTTTCTAACAAAAATTCAATTATTTTTCATTTTGACTGTATTTAATGCCATCTAGGCTGAGTAGACTTTCTCATGGCACCTACTCCTTCTATGGAGTTGATCCAAAATCCTCTTCAGCATACTTTTCCCTTGGCAATGCCTCGAACACTGCACGGATAATCCTTAGAGGAGAGGACTAATGCCCCCAGATCACCCCCATGAGAGGCGCTATCCGCGCATCCCTACTACAGAGCTCACTCTTCTCCCTGGTGCCGTCCCCAGCAACACAATAATTAATGAGCTCAACCAGCCTATCGCTGCAGAAACCTCCCTCCCCAATCTCCATTATCCACATCATGCAATGATAATTTGACTTACGTAGGTGCTAATTTCATATAAGTTAAAAGGCAATTAGGAAAATGTGTCTTTTTGACGGGCACAGGGATTAAGGCTAAGCTGTGATGCCACCAGTCTTCAGAGAGTGCAGGCTTATACTGGGTATGCAGGCCTCTGCTTGGCAACACCCATTATCGGTCATCACATTAATAACCCCATATTTCACATCTCCATTTGATGTGCTACATTTAATTAAAGTGCGAGGTTGTGTGACGAATTAATGCCTAATTGGAAAGCACCTTTTGAACATTCCCTTTGCCCTACACCACATGTGGTTAGTTGTGGGGTGAGAGAAGTTGTCTTATTTCTTCGCCTAAGTCAGGATTCAGCCTTCTATTGTTAATGTTCCCACGCTGTGAAAATGGACACAATTGTATGTACACCTTCTAGTAGATGCATGCGTCACTGTGGCACCTACAGTGTACGATAGCCTTCTACAGTTTTTCCACATTTCAGAAAAAGAAAGCATCTGCCCTCATTAATGTTGCAGTGTTACATAGCACTGTGTTCGTGCTAAGTTTAGAAGGTGCGTCGCATGTGAGAATACCAACTACCCATCCCACCTGCCCACTGAAAGTAATGGTATAAGCCCTGTCCGCATTGATATTACATATTATTTAAAATGTGGACAACTGGCCTCCATCTCCTGCTTTGAATCATAAACATCTGCTTTTCCAGATTAGTTGAAAGCTCATAAAAATGTAAATCTGCCATATGGGGGTGGAGTATGTGTAGAAAATGATTTATAAATACCTCAGACAAACTGTATATTTCTCATGCATTTATTTCTAACTTTGAAGGCTGTTGCCTGAGAATTGAGGCTAATCTGACATTTTATAAATCTCCCACTATTTAGGGAGATATTTGAAGATAGAGGTATTATTTCCTCTCCTACCTCAGCATTCCTATTGCAGTGGGAGAATGATTATTATGGATTTGTGGAGAAGTGTTGTTAACGAGTTTACTCACACTGTTTAGAGGCTGAAAAGCAATTTGAACCTTGGCAATAACCATGCAGGATATTGAAATGTAGTGTATGCACAGTGGAGTTCCTCGATTCTACACATTCCTGAGGACTTTTGACTGTTGTTCCTTGTGCTGTTCTGCCTAGATCCAGTCTGTTTTGTTCTGCTCTGAAGGAGACCTAACAAATTAGATTTTTGCTTAAGTGCGCCAGGCAAACTAAGTCCCATCACAAACAAGTAAGCCCCATTTACTCTCTCGCCTTGTGCCAAATTAAAGCCTTGATTCAAAGTTACACTGAGCTTGTCACTCCGTTAGATTTCACCCGTTGCACGAAAGCCACTGGTTTTTCCTGTGTTTCTCATCCCACACCAAGCCGCCATCATGCTCACATGTCTGCATTTCTTCATCATTTGTGTAGTAATGACTCTGGAACCTGATTAATGCAAGTATTGATTTTATTGTTAAATGTGAGATTAGATGCATGGACTACAGCACTATTCATCAGAATGCACTGGCATATAATTAAATTGTCTGTTTATATTTTATGTGTACACATTTATTAAATATTAAGCTCATGTTGGTATTATTTTACCCACAGGACAATGATACTGTGTGTAAACAGAGAGCAAAGGTTGAATACTGATGCTCATCTTTGGTGGTGAAGGTTAATCTGAAAACACACCATTAACATATAGTTTCAGTTTAGATTCCTGGTATAACAGCGGCATTTACTGCACACGAGGAATGATATGGTAGTTAGGAAGCATAGAAAATGTTTATGTAAAACACGTCTTTATTATTCAGATGCACAAAGTGTCACCAGCTACTTCAGCTTTCTATTTATAGGAGACATGATGTGGATGTCTGTATGTTACTCACACTGCGATATCCGATTGATCCCCATCCAAACTCCTGCTGTGAGACAGACAGATAAAAATAAAATCGATGTATGATTAAAACAAAAATAAAAAAATTCCAAAATGCTCTTAAAATACATGGGTCACTGGGACTTTTCAATTGAAGTCCAATGTGACATTTCCTTTTTGAATATTAAACAAAAATGTTACTTTAAAAACATAATCTTTAACAGAATTATAAAAGAATCCAGTTAAAGCTAATGACCTTTTGGGAATTGCCTCGTTTTTAGAGTGTGCCATGCTTTTATCTCCAAGTGAGTCACCTGATCCACTTTCTTTTCCCTGATAACATCCCCTGCAGTACTCTTGGTACTTTCTTTCTTGTCCATCATCACTGCTATAACTATATAAAAAAAACCACACATACCCACCCCCACACATACACACACACCATTTCTGGGTACTGGGATTATGGACTGTGTCCCAATGCATTCATATTTCAAAGTTGTATCTCTAGTGTCACTCTACATCTTGTCTGTGGAAGCAACGTGGAGGATCCTTCTCGTGTTTAAGCATGTTTATGTTGCTGACCCAGTTACTGGATTCTCGCAGCGTTAGATATGTGGACAGGGTGGGGCAGCAGCGTAGGCATCATTTATTTCAATTTAGCTCTCCATTGCAAAGTATGCATACACACATAGAGGTATACATGGCCATACTTGCACATACTTACATATAACAGCTCTACATACATGTACACATGCTGTGTGCTCAGCAGCTTAACCAAGCCTTGAGCTTGTCACGTGATGATTTATATATGTTTGCATTACTCACGTGACACACTAGGTATGTACAACTATGTAGCTTCTATAGATGCTGGAGAGTAGCTACACGGTCATAATACGAGTGGGCTCATGATTGATGGATAATTGAAGACCTGAACTGTGTGGAGGAAGTGGTTGGATAACCGGGGGAAGGGAACCACAAGGAATGCTTTAGAGTTTCATTTAAAATCCAAGGTATTAAATAATGTAGAGAGCCCTTTGAAAGCTCAGTCGAATATTCAAGCACAGAGGTTGTCAACAATGTTGGGAAAGTTAAAGGCACAGCTTGTTCCGAGATGTGTTTGTAGCGGGTATGGAAACCTGAGTGTTGGTGTCTCTTTGTGTGTGTGTGTGTGTGTGTGTGTGTGTGTGTGTGTGTGTGTGTGTGTGTGTGTGTGTGTGTGTGTGTGTGTGTGTGTGTGTGTGTGTGTGTGTGTGTGTGAGTCGTAGGATATGGTGAAATGACGTGAAACAGCAATGTGGCATCGCTTCATGTTTAGGATTTTTGACATTTTAGCATTTCTGTTTTTGTTATCTGCCATGATTGGCTTTATGCCTTTAAGACCTACATTATATGATGTTTCCCTGAAGTGCCGCATTTAATGATGTCATACACCCCTCTCTGATGGAGTCACCATCAATCTTTATGCTTTACTTTTAACAACACCCTATGTATTTTTAAATATTATCATCTATATACAACGCCTGTTTCAGTAGTCAGTGTTACCAGTGTTACACAATGTTTGGGAAGAGACAAGTACATTATGTGCCCACTGTCGTTTTGCTTTTTCCCACCAATGCTAAGTTGGACAATGGATGCTACAATTACGAACTTCACTCATGTGACTAGAGTAAAGATAGTTGACTAACAAAACAAAAGCAGAGGACTTGTTTTCTTACATGTTCTTGTAAAATGTACCATGTAATCGGTAGCCCCGGTGTTGTCACGACTTTATTAACAGGTGGGAATATTTTGCCATCATGGCATCTCTTCTATGTACCAGAGAAATGTCCTATATCATTTGTTTACATGTATTGACATGTGTTGTGCTACCTGCTGTTTTGTCCTTCAAGTCAGTGTCAAGTCATATCAGAGTGGCTATTCCTTCTGTTGCTACTGTAACAACTGAGTTGCTCTCTTGTATTTGTTCCACTAAAAATGTAAAATGCATCACTTTGCATGGCCTCCCCCACTGGCTGTTTATAATAGCAGATGTTAATCTTTCATGAACTCAGTAAAGGTCAAACCATTATTTTGTTGCGTTTGTTGGTGAGAGTAATTACACCAAAACAAACTTCTTAATTTGGAATCTGGTTCCAGTTTCTCCAATTTACATATTTGTCTTGTCTTTGTGTTTTGGGCTTTTGGTCAGACAAAACAAAAAAATCTCATCTGATTTTTATTTTTTATTGTTTTCTTACAACAATAGACAAAACATTTAATTGGAAAATTATCAGCAGATTCATTGATAACAAACAACAATTCTTAGTTGCAATTCAATTGATCAATTTTTGAAAGAATCATTGTGACTAAATTATCATATTGTCTTCTGTCTATGCGTGTGGGTGCAGGCTAGGTTTGCAGCGAGCTAAAGACACTTCCAATAATCAATCAAGACAGCAGATTGCTTTTGAGGTCTGTACTGGAAGAAATCTTGAAACTGTGATAGTGATTTTAAATCAGAAAACAATGAGATTCCATCTTTAATTTCCTTGGTCTCTGTATAATGCTGTTGTGTTTTTATGATTTTATTCCAGCCTTTATTCGCTTACATCCTCTTAGTTATGTCTGTGTTTTTATGTCATTCTCATCTCTGTAAGGCACTTTGGTAAACATTTGTTTTTAAATGTGCTCTATAAATAACTTGCCTTGACTTATCAACTGTCACAAAACAGCTGTAATTTAGAGTACCTGCATACCTGGATATAACACTTCAAGGGCATTTGGGGAGTAAATAAAATATGCCTGTCAACAAAACAACCAGCTGAAAGCAGCTGCTGGTGGCAAAACACATTGGTTATCATTTTACAATAGTCTGTTGTCCAAATTAATCATTTCATGCAAATGGTATTTAAAAAAAACACAAAAACAATGCCTGATATATGCCTGCAAACAATTATGTTAATGGATATTGATAAAACTCTACGTGCATGACACAAGAGACGTGACAACATTATTTTTGGTGTGCACATCCTTGCACTGCCAACACTGCGTCAAGCATAAACAAAGGCACGGACAGTCCTCAATTACGTCCTCAGGTGCACATTGACCACACATGGTCCAGCCATATACTACTGTGGTTTCAGTCTAGTCCTGTTAATTTAACTGTGGCAGCTTTCTCTTGTAATGTACCTTGAGTGTTCGGACCCATCATAGGCTGCTGGAACCCCCCTGTAATGAGCCATGTCTGTTCACTTTAGAGATACTCTGCTGCCTTGAAATCCCCACTATCTTCACACACACACACACACACACACACACACACACACACAGCTCATTCATTGGGTATTGTTTTTCTTGTGGATCTGAAAAGAGTTGTTTACTCTCTTGTGTCAGCAACAGGTGCACTGTCTCATGAGGAAGAACTTTATCTTTCACAATCTGTTTATCAGCTTTAAAATGGGTTATCATCATCATCACCTGCACACACAAGGCTACACAGGTAATTATTGAATGACACGAGCTGCATAACTTACCCTTGATCTCGCTGACAACACATCCATCTGTCTGTCCTTCATAATTCTGCTGTCAGTGAACCTGTTACACCATTTGTCCTTGTTGCAGAGCGTGTTGCTCAGACGGTATTGTGAGATTGATGTATTCACAAACCTTTACTGATGTCTCTCTCTCTGTGTGTCTGTCCTGCTAAGCTGTAGAGCCAAATCTGCAGGAGCTATGAACGTTAAGAATAGTACTGTCGTCAGTCAGTCCTGTCTCTGGGCCTGAGTTTAGGTTCCTGTTGGTCTCTGAGGTAATTGTCATGATGTTCTCACTCTGAAACTAAGCTGGACAGCTGACATCATTGACCAGCTCCCTTTTCTCTCATCTGCTGTCAGGATGACACCATCTCTTGCTTCCACTCGTGGCTCAGCAGAAGACGAAGAGAGTTAGCTGGTGTTAGCCGTGTTGGCTGTGGAAGTAATTAGAATGCACACTTCTTAGGTCCTTACATGGATATGCTAATCCACTCCATTAATCTTGTCCCCTCGCATGTAAACGTGGGAGCCACATGCTGCACCAGTTGCTCCTCACACTTCAAACTGTTAATGCTTTGCTGTTTTGCTGGGAGAGAGCAATCTGCTGGAAAATAATCAAGGCAGCCTAGCCAGGACATCACTATGGTAACTTCCCATGACCCCCCACTGCGGAGGATCAGAGCTATCTGTAGATTAATTAGGCCTACTGCTATGAATCCTCTCCCTCCCATCAGTGGACTCCACTCTGGCCGCTGGATAAACAGTGACCCATTGATTGGATTGGTCCCCCCTCTTCCTCTGTAGCAGTAGGCCCATTTACAAGTCAGCTGTTTATTTGAACAACACTCTAAAGTGAATAGGTTGAATCGGTTTTCCTAAAGGACTGAATCGAATGTTCAAACCTCATCTGTGTGCTGGATGGTTCCTGTACAGTTCAAAGTGAGCCTGTGAGCCTGTGAAGAGGCTGCTGGCTTTAGAGGAGTTGTCCTGAAGTGACTCACTTACTTTTGAGAGCCTGAAAGAGAGTCAGTATCATATTAGTTCATGGTACGGACCCAAACCTTCTGTTCTTGGGATCAGTAGCTGTGCAGAAGTGAGCTGCTGAGCTGCTAAATCTTAAAAAGCTGCTTATGCAAAAAGGTTGTTAGACCATTTTTCGGTTGTAATTTGTGTCATCTCTTCATAAATATGTTAGTGTGTACCATAATTATTTTATAGGCCTGTAATTCAAAAATACTTAATTTATAAATTAAGTATTTAAAAGTCTTCCTCTGTTGGTAAGACTTTATGTTGAGACTTTTCTTCAATGCTATCTTGCTGTGCCCTATAGTTATTTTTAGTATCCCTTAATTGAATGTTACACCTCAATTAATGTTAAAGTCCATCATAAATGATTTACGGATCATTTTTAAGTGTGAGGTGAGGAAAATGTAACTATAGTTAATGAGTATATGATGATGGGCAAACCAGTCATTCTCTGAAATGTTTCAAACTGATTCTCCGCTGAAAAAAACACCAAATAAATCTTAATTTTAGTAGCAAAGTACCCCATAGTGGCTTTTATAAATGATGTGTACTTTACATGCCTGCAGCTGCTTCACAGTAAAAACCTTCCGTTGTTGCCAGTGACTGCTGTGCTGCTTGAATTCAAATGTAATGCCTGATGACAACTTGTGAATTTCTTGTTTCCTACATGATAGTAACATATTACCATTACAATAGTATGCAATTAACTCCTCCATGTCAAAAAAGAATTGTCACATTGTGTTCATGACAGATGAAAATGTTTTTTTATTTTCATGAAAAGACGTGAAAAGTGAAGTACCACCAAAAATATATTATTTTTTGTTTGTTCTCATAATTTGAAAACACATCTTAGATTTTCTTTCAGACGTCTTTGGAAACATAAAAGAGTTGAACGAATGAATCTTTACACTAACACATACAACAGAAAACCGTCTGAAAGCTAATTTATAGTGATGACAATTACTGCTTCTGAATGCAAGAGTTACTGTAAATAAAAACCCAGACCATGGATGAAAAGGTTTACTCTGGTAATTAAAAACTGCTCAGTACATGGCACACATTGCCCTACTGTTTATCCACTGTGTAAATTCATGTCACCAGTAGTTGTATAATTTGTTTTGCCAGCTGCAGTTGGAGTGAGGATTTACTTCAGTGAGTATACACTCCCTCTCCACAGCATTGTGTGGACCACTGACCATCACTGGTAGCTGATCAAGCCACTTTATCAGCTTTATCAGGTGCTGTGCAGTTTCACCGGGGTTGGGTCGGGGGGAGCGAGGGGAGCGAGGGGGAGGGGTTGTTTTCTTTTTTCACTTCATGCTTTGGTGGCCACGGCTTTGTTGACCAGGGTCTGTCTGTATGTGTACTTTGGACTTGACATGAGGACAGTGCAGGATCAGTGGGAGAATCAGTGGAACAGAACTTGACAAGAGAACATGAAGGTTCCCTCTGGAGGAGGTTAGACAGAAAAAAGACTCTTTGTCTGTGGGGGAAACATTTCATTCAGTGTTTGTTTGATCCTCTGTTGTTTTACCTCAGTTGAGTCTTGATGCATGATTGCAGATGGCCTCTCAAAAGTCTTTGTTCTACAGTGGAGTGAATTCTTAAAAAATATCTCTCCTCCCTTGTACACTATTTAGATAATAAAATAATTGAGATTGGGTTGTTGAAGTGTTATCACTCTGGATTTCTTCCTGATGGACAAAAGCATTTGGTTTACTGTGCATTTTACTCTGCTCTTCAGTAAATATGTTAACAAAACCTAAGTGTAACCTCTTAATTAAAGCACAGCTCCACTCATTGAGGACTGCATTTTTTTTTTTACAAAAATCCTGCCCCTGCAATCTGTTATAATGCATTATGGTGGATGTGTTCAATCCAGGGAGATTGTATTTTAGACCATAACACAGACTAGAGATGTACCACTTTTTCTTGGTGCCGATCGAGTTCCATTTCTGCCGATATGAACAAAGTTGTTGTCTTGCTTTTCTTTGTTTTGTGACTCAAATATATCAGAATTAAGGGCATCTTAAGTTGCTTTATGAGATGTTCTTAGTTCACTTGTACGTCTAACTCGAGAATTTGAGACAAAAATAGGAAGGACCACTGGTTGTCTCATGCATTAGTTTTGACATGGTTCAGTTTGTTTGGCCAATGTTGTGTGATGGCGAGCAGAGAATCCTGCAGCTGATGGCAGCATCTCATAAACAGAAAAGGAAGAAGACGTGTTGTGCAGCTCAGCAACACTAGGCTTGCTTCAGTGGAAAAAGTGAGCAAGAAAGAACACAAACAACAACCTGGATTTGATTCAAATCAGTGGCAGACAAAGAGCAGAACATGTGTTTTGCTTTAATATGAACATCTTTGTTTATAGCAGTTGGATCTTTTTAAGCATACACATACAGTACAGTGCTTACTGTTGTGTTAAGTGAAAACGTGAAAATTGGCTAATTAGAGAAGCATTTAAAGAGATAATTCCCATTAAGGCTTTAGTAAATGACTAAACACTCAAGTTAAATATTCCAAATATCAAACTGGTGTAGCACAGGGGGCACAATGTGGAAACAGCACCTAATCCTGATAAGATTAATAACATACTGTACGGGTCAGTACTTATTTGGGAATATTTATGCATCGTACTATAAATAGTAGCATGACCCTCTTTGTCCTGATGAACGGGTTTCATAATATGTCATTCTGGCTGCTTGTGTCTAGTAAAACAGGATCATTACCAGTTTCATATTCAAATGATGATTACCTTTTGAAAGTTTACTGACGTGCTCTGACTACAGAAACACTGTGAACATTGACGTGTGTGTAAATATAATCTGCTCTGCAAACCCAGATTTGTCACTTGGCTGCAGGATCCCTCGCACGGCTGGCAGTGTCACTGTGTGAGATGGCTGCTGTTGTGATGGGTAGTTGATTATGCCTCATCTGCCTGCCAGCGCCCTCAATCAACATCCACAACTAAAGGGATGAGGAAGAGGGATGTTTATTTGGGCCTGGATTCTGTAAATGCCAGTGTGGATTCATAAGCCCCGTGCCTTATTCTTAAGCTCAACTTTTGCGGCTTTCTCTCTCTCCGACTCCCTCTTTCAGGCTCCTTCTCATTCTCTCCCTGTCAGCTTTCTACTCCGCTTCCCCCTTCCTCAGTCCCTCCGCCACAATCAGAGAGAAATGTTTATGAGCCAAGCTTGAAATTGTGACCCCAGCCACCCTGTCCCACGTCTCCGTCACCTGATGTATTTTTCTCCAACCTCCTGTCTCAATGCCAGAGTAAAATTGGCCAACCCTTAACATCTCCTGCAGCCCCACCAGACAACCTCTTCCCGCTCCCTCTAGCCTGGCTCAACCCAGGCTGCCAGTCTGCCGTGCTGTTCTGTGCTCTACACGCTCCAGTGCGCTGTCGGCTGGTGACAGGCTATTTGGGATTTACCCACTGCTGCTGTGCCTGTCTCTTCATCTGCAGCCTTTCATGGCAGTAAAAAGCAGTCTCTCCTCCCCCTTATCCTTTTCCTCCCTTCTCTTCCCCCCTCACCCTTCAGCTCAACTCATTCCTCCATCCTCCCTCTGCCCCCTCCCCTCCCCTCCCGCCGTATCTGCTCCTAATCCCATCCTCCTAAAGACTGTAATTGAGCAGCGCGGCATGCTGGGATTAGGACTGTTATTGGGGATATTCTCATTGCAAGAGAAATTTGGGTGAAAGTGTGGGCAACTGGAATCTACTGACACTCAGATGCGAGCAGATGGTTAGGGAATGTGGGGTGTAGGGGAAAGGGAGGGGGGTGTGAGTATTCAGGAGCAGGGTCGGCTGAGGGAACTGCCGTCACTGGACCCCTGTTCTGACAAGGTCGATCTCCAGGTCACTGCTGATATCCAACAAACTGACAGAAAATCCATAAAACCATAACGCTTAAACAATAAAACATCAGCCCCTACAGCACAATATGACATCAGATCACTGAACAATGATGGACATATAGTATTCTCCATATAGTATCTTACATTTGGAATTACTTTTCACCAGAACTATGGAGGCCATTTGAGTGATTGATGGCTTCTAATAGCAATCAGTATGAATCCATGGCATGCCATCTGAGCTGCTATGGCCTGAAAATAACGTATTGCCTGGCACGACTGGGTCTGCGGTGGAGATTTACAGGTTGGCGAGAAGCAGTGCTGCTTGTTTAGATGTGTTTGCCAATTCCTATTGATCAGGTCTTTGGCCCTTGATCCTGTATTTTGAAGCAGCCCTCTTTTTTTATCCTCCATCAGGAGCTGAGATAAAAGAGACTACACAGAATGACTGATACGGAGTTGATTTTTCCCCTGCTCCTGGAGTTAATTGAGGGATTTGCCATGACCCAGATGAATATTGATTCCTAATGGAAACCAGACTTCAATTGGCACAGAGGTCTAACAGACCATTGAAACAGTCGATGATAAAAACGAGTGCTGATGCATCTGGCAGCGTCCAAAAACAGTTAAAAGTCTTCAATAAAATATGATGAGAACTGTACATTTGCATTAAAGCATGCATCGGCCAAGTTGTCATGTGGCCAGCATGAGGTGGGATGTGTGTTTAAACTCTTTAGGATTTAAAAAAGTCTTGCAAACTGCTGTGGAATCATCAAGTTTATTTCCCTGTACTTTGTAAGCTGCTTAAGTCCTGTGCCAGCTTAGCATTGCCATATTAACATCACCCAGTGAGACAGCTCTGACAAGCTCCCTTCCTCCACAGTTGCCTCCTGCTCCTACTGCCTGACTGGCACTGTGGAAAAAAAAGACTTATGAACTGACATACACAAGCACATGAATACACATGAGCGCACGTTTCTTGCCACACACACACACACACTTAAATACACTTTAAGCAGACGTGGTTTTACGTTTTTTACATCCAAGCTTTGCATTTTGATATCAAACAACACTTGCCAGAAGAGGTTTTTTCTTACCTCAATGATAGAAGAAACTGTAGCTGAGGTATGTAGACGTGATGATTGACAAAGCTTAATGTCATGTTCCCAGCTGATCAACGCCATTTGTCTACCCTCGTGTCCCTGGCTGGATTCCCTGTTTCCTCACTGCTGAGTTTGTACTCCTGTGCCAGTGTAAATGCAGGGATGTGGAGAGGGAGGATTATAAAGTCAGTGTTAAGCAAACATATGAACGCAACACAGTTTAATACATTAGGCGATTAATAAATGACATGTCATGTAAGTAGTTTGCATTACATGATCTTAAACGATGAAACCAGCTGTCATGTGACGTTAATGAGTATGCTTTGGAAAGCTGTTGGACAGTCAATAATTGGCTAATATTTTTGCCTGTGTGTAGTTGTAATGTTATTGTGGTTTGGTTACTGTCTGGGATTGATGCCTGTCTTCTGTCTTCAAAATGTGGTAAAACAATGGCAGCAGAGTAACAGCAGCACATTTATTACAAGAGTCTGACACCTGAGACTGTAGTGCAGCTTTCACCTCATCTGTGTGTCAGTCTCAGCAACGTAAAAGTGACAAAATATGTCAGATGTCTTTGTAAGGTGTAAGACAGACTGTTACTTAGATGTTCACGCTAAATTAAACGTTGTTTCACTGAGTGTAATTATAGCACATGTCAAGTGTCTCAGGGTGAGAAGGGTGAGGGTGAATACTTTTACAAAATGGTATAAGCTTTTGTTCAAACTCGGTAAGAATTATTGATTGGATTGCTGTCAGGTTCTGTCAGGAATAGTTTGTTATGTAGTTTGCACCCTATGGACATCCAAGTTTGAGCAGTTTTTAGGAAGGAAAGAACAGAATAAAAACAAGACTTAGTTTGTCGATATGAAGGCACAATCTGAACGTGAGTAACTCCTGTCTTCTGCGACATTATGTGAACATGGGATGAGCCTCGGCATTTGCAAGGTCCAGCATTTTGTCTCCTCTCCTGTCAGTGACTTAATGTAACATGCATAAGCCTCTTACCAATGCAGAGGCAAACAAAATGGACTTTTATTGGTTCTTACAAAACAAAGGTATCATTATTACTGCTTGAAGGAATATGCGCACAAAATTATGTTTGCCTGTCAAACTGATTTGAGAGGCAGTGCAAAGCAATAAATTTGGGAAGTGAAAACGTAATTCTATTCATGATGGTCTATATTCCCTCAATATTATAACATTTATATTATGTGCCAGGCTGGTTTTCCTCTGGAGGCTCTCTCGTCTCAGAGCCTTCTGTTTTCATAATAAAGACATTATAATGGTATAAAGAGCACTCTACATTTCCATATTGCCTTCTACCAACTATTTCTCCCTTTTAAGCTATTCCTATTGCCCACATTTTAACATAAAACCAAATATTTACTACAGACCCCATCTTTTCTCAGTGAATGATGATAAGGAGTCTGGAGCCAGGGTTGGTGTGTAATTTATAATATGCAGTATATGATTTGTCAGTGTAATGAGAACAGAGCTCTTTTCTAAGCTATTCCACCCACTGAATGCCCTGATTGATTAGGACCTGGCGAAACAAACTCAGTGGATTCATGCCTGCCTTAATGCTTTGGACCCCAAGCTGGAATATTAACCTAGATGTATTACAATAAAATATTCACCTTCTGGTGCCTTTATAAATCACAAAGTGGGCAGAGATTACAGTGAATGTGGCACCAGTGTGATCAGGGTCAGCCCATTTTCTCCTTTCTCTCCCTGCTTCCCTTCCCTCTCTGTCTGGCTCCCTTTCTGTCGAGACAGTAAGAGCATGTCAAAGACAGACCACAGGGTGGGGTAGGAGGACACATAACCAGCCATATGTCTTCACTCTGCAGCACAGCAGCCATGGGGGGAGATGGGAAATACCACCTAGTCCATCACATGGTTTGTGTACAAATGGACACACATATCTCATTTGTTAACCTTTGTTCTAAGAAGCTGTGTTTCATACTTATATCTACCTTAATTAAGAGTGAATAATATAGTATATATCATGTTTAGGGACTGTATTTTAATGGATGAAGGTTTGGCTTTACAGTCCTTTTGTTTAATATTTTCCAAGAAGAAAAACATTAAGACAGACAAAATTAATGGCATGCATTATAAAACCCAAAAGACATGCATTAGTACTTAATAGGTTTTGATAGCCATATGCATTCGTTTTGTTTAGCAGTAAATCCCATCGTGTGGGCGCTACAATGTGCCCTGAGGCTGTATTATAGGTGAGTAATGGGGGTGAAGATGTAAACACTAGGTTTGGGACGCAGTTCAATCATGGGCTCATGCTGAGACCTTTAATATTCAACTGAAATTTCGTTTTGACATAAACTTGATGAAAATTGACAAGAGAGGCGTATTAACACAGCCATTCCCGAGGGTAAAACAAAAGGGGCTGAAACAATGCCCAAACCCACACAAATGCACACACACGCTCACACACACTAGACAGGAAGACAAACAGTTTCCCCGATCAGCGTGCCACATTAATGCAATTTAGAGATGAGTAACAGCGAGAAACAGACAGCATATTATCAACTAATGGCTTTGGTTTCGCAATCCATCTAACAGCAAATGTGCATGCTGATATAAATAACATTACCGACCGGGCTTGGAAAAAATATATCCAAAGCAAATAAATGATGGTGCAACATCAAATGCAAAGAGCAGTTCTCTGAGAAATGAATAAAGTAGGTGAGGGTCTGCTATGATGATGAAACTGGAGACAGATAAAGAATAGACATGAAGGATGGACAGCTGGCGTTTAGGCTCAAACTCACTTTAAAGCAGCCGCCAATTCTGTGACACGACATAGACAGCTGACATCAAAACAACAGGAGCATTATGAGGTTTTTATGTGTTCCTCTGTGTGTCTAGACAGCAGTCAAATGTATCAGTCAACAGTATAAATCCCTCGAGTTTTCTAGAGTGACACATTTTAGTGATTCCTTTCAACTTTTTTGCCTCCATCATCTGATACCGGTGTCAAACATTCAGGTTTGATGAGATCAGTGACAGATGAAGGCAGTTACAGCTTAGTTATCCTGAATAATTTTTACTTCCTATGTCAGGAATCATCATCTGCTCTCTATAATTGTGCTGCTTCACAAAGTGTTTTTTGTTTTTATGTTGACAGAATCAACCTTTTACTTTCTACCTTTGTTCAAATTGCAACTATAGAAAAAGTTGGAAAAACAGCCTCAAGTTTCCAGGAGGCTTTAAATAAAAAATGGTTTCAGTGGTAAATCCTAGGTAAATTGCCAGAAATATTTTTTTCTTCCTGACAGCAATATGAAATGCTGCAATGTGTGTTCATGTTTTTTCTCACTCAGGGATCCAGCAACTAGCAGTATTCGTTGTACTACGCTCAACTACCATTAAAAACAGGAAGGTAAAAAAACATTGTTGCACATTAGTGATAAGGAATGAGATGTAAGTTTCACAGCCTGACTTGAAGCCTGCAGCAGTGAGCCTCCCTGAAAATAACTGCCTGAGTGTCCCTGGGTTATTATTGTGCCCGTCCTCCCAGGATGGGAGCTGGTGGCAGGGCCTGCTCAGAGGTATAGGAAAACTAACAGGATTAACAACGCCATCCCCCACTCACCCACTTTGGCCCTCACATGTGCATATAAGAGGCCATTTCTATGGTAATGCTCTGTTTACATGAATGGGAAAAAAATCTATTATTTGCCATTTTAGCCTTAGAAGGAAATGACAAATTGTGTGTTTTTTCTATTTTGCCAGATTCCTATCAGTTTTGTTCCTGTTTTTGGTTTTCTAATGAAAAACAAATTGATGTCCACACTCCTGATTAAACAGACCCCGAGGATAGTAAATAACTGCAGTGCAATCTCGCTCTCATCTCGGGAAACTTTCCCATCCATAGAGCTGGCTCTCTTACAACATCTTTGTATTCAGTCATAATTCTAAAATAAGACATTCTTCTTCCTACCCTGTTCATCTTTGAAACATTATTTTGGTTTCCCCGCACATTTATAACAGTTTTATTCATGATGTTGACAGAGAGCTAGAGTAACAGCTGTTAACATAGTGAAGAGATACAGTCACATACACTTGTGGAAACATACAAGTTATTTTAAACCCCTGCATGTTGAGCTGGGGCATCACAGGAAAAAACATACCAGCAGGGTGCACTCCTGATCATACGTTTCTGTCCAAACAAGATATTTTTAATTTGTCACTGTGCCAAGTCTATATACAGTCTGTGTTTTTGTTGTTTTTTTTGTTGTCACACTTGTGCACTTCTCCAACTGTCCAAAGTCTAGATAATTGTATGACTAACAGCAAGACCAACAGTTATACTAGCTGTACTTTCGAGTCGCCTTAACTTGCAGTGTATCTAGAGAAGTTAGAAGCTCAGGACAAACCCTTGTGTAAAGATAATAAAAAAATATTCCAATGTCTTTGATAGCCCTGAGGATGATTCTAACATCTGCTATTTTTCAAATGATTTCGTTGTGTAAACTTCAAGTCTCTGTGGAATATGTTACCAATTATTTGCATAGAAAGCACACAATGTTGTTCAACTATTTTGTTTGATATACTGGCACTCTGAGAGGATGGTTTCATTAATTGAACTTCCCAGACTGTTTGACCGTCAGCTGGATTTTGATGGGTAATGAAATTTGTTCTTTGTGACTCAAAGGACATCTGAGTTTGTGCCCTCACCTAGTAAAGCCACCAAAATTGTTCCTTGCGCTGGTGCAATAAGAGATGGACTGTGCAAGAGCAAAAATACGAATGCAATTTCAAAACACACAGTAAAATTGCACAGTGCTGCGATTTGCATAAACACAACCTACCTCAGACTCACCACTCCAGCCACCTTAGTGCGGCAGATTCCTTTTGGAGACATGGCATTACAGACAAACTGCAATTTTGGTGTTGGCACAGAAACATCACTTGTGCCAAACAAAATTGGTTAACGTTCCCACCAGCTTTGCATCAGTAGACGCCATTTAAGGCTATTGTGTCCTCTTTTTTTCTCTCTGTTGAGTCAAAGACATTTTTCTATTGTTTTTCAGGGCGATAGCTATTATATTCTTGCATGAAGCAGCTCCAGAATAAAAAAGATGATTTATGATCATACATATCATACTTCTACAAACTCATTTGCGCAATATAAATGTTATTCATATGTATAAATGCATACCGAGGCTGCAAAGCAATTATGATTTGTTATCCTGCAATGTGTTGCACAATACAAATACATTTCTCATAATTCTTAAATGCATAGTTTGCATTGATAACGTTTTCAGCAGTTTGGATTTTGCTCTGAATGAGTGCATTGCCTCAGTTACTGTTTAGACTGTGTGCTGGTTAAACAACCCTGAGGGTTTAACTGGTTGGCATTGCTCCACATGGAGGAGAGACTGGTGAGTTGGCTGCTGTCATGTCTGCTAATAAAGACATCACATCCAATGGGCACGCATGCTCACGTCCTTGGTTGGCATGACAAATAATACCATTAACCCTACCTCCCAAAGCAGCCATTTTGATTGATGCATGAGCTAAAGTGAATGTAGCGTTTGTGTGTGTGTAATTTTGTGTGTGCGTGTGTTTAAACCCACAGTGGTCTTTATTGCTGTGACCTTTCTCGCCCGTATGCAGCTGGTCAGCATTCCAATTAAAAATGGAAATGTTGTATGAGATGATGATGGTGTTGACGCTTGGATCAGATCTTTGTATGATTTACAGAGCAGCTTTAATGCACGCACTTGGGGTGCCTGTGATATATCACCAGGTGGCAGCATTTATGTACAGAACAAGCAGGAGCTGCAGTGGATCTGAATTCCTGCACTCAACTCTATAGACCCGGGTAGCTTGGCAAAGACATGATATAGGATTTTACAGATTTCATATTAGAATCTAAAAATCTTAATTTCTGGGGACGAGAAACCCCGATGTCTCATAATTAAAAAATGGAAGACATTTAATGTGGATAAAAATTTAATGGCTCATTCATAATTTACAACAACAGATGGGCATTCTGGCACATGGGATTGGATGCATGTGAAATGCTGTCACTTTTCAGTGGATGTTGTGTGCTTTGTATGATTATAAAGTGATGGGGTCATTTTTGTTTTGTTTACCCTGAAAATTATCTACTCTCCTCAGTAAAGGTGGAGGTGTTTTTGATCATGAAAATATACAATTGCTGAATGTCAGTGGTCACGGAATAAATAATGAACTAAATACACATGATGACACATTTATGCAGCAGTCAAAGGAACTGTGTTTTTCTTGTCTGGCTCCAGCAACTGGTCCAACTTTCCTCAGCTTGTATTTCTCACCAGCAGAGACTTATTTACTACTTTAATTGATGTAGAGCACACTCGCCAATAGCATTAATGATTTAAAAAGATTCAAGTGAGTGTGGTGCCAGATAGCAATGTAAGACAGTTTAACTCATGTGTAACTGCATCCCCAATTCCTAACTGACACATGCATTCGCACATTTATTGTCCTTTTTACCAATAGAATGAGTGAAATGTGTGCACTTGTGGCTTTCCAGAGCTATGTAGTATGTCACCATTAAAACTGTCATTAAACAGATTGCCAATTACACATCTCCTGCATTTTACCCCCATCAGCTCCAGCAGCCCTATCCCTTCAGATTGCCCTTCAGTCTGTAAATGCTGTGCGACCCAGAAGCACTGCACAGAAACTGAACGTGTTTCTGACTGTTTTAATAAAGGAAATTGCAGTCAGAACACTCTGGACCCAAATCAGATTTGAGTGATGATGATTTGACTTACGGCAAGACATGCTGAGAAGTCTTTGTGTCCTGTGCTGAATGTGAGCGTGCGTGGGTACATGCTCACCCACACACACATACGTACGTGTGATTTGTGGGACTGATTGCATTAGGTGCTAGGAGTTAGTCCCCGTGGAGGAGCCACATGCTCGTTGTACCCCAGCTGTAGCTGAGATCTAATATTCCACCACCAGCACCATTATGTCCTTGATGGGCCAAACCCAATCTTCTGCTTCTTTGTGTCTGCCTGGCAGGGTGGAGAACAGAACGAAACACTGTGAAGGAAGCACATCATATGCAATATTCATTTCTTTTAAAATAGACTTACAGTATTGGCTGGAAGGTAACTTCAGCTCAAGATTTTTCTGCTTCTCATACTGACATGTGGTTTACTGAGATGCAAGAGAGGTCAAACACTGGTCTGAAGACACACTTTAAAAGATGACGTTCGTATGAATCACAGTCATATAGTGCACTCATCCTTTTTTCAGATTCATCCTCTGTATTGTACTCCGTCTACTGATGTAGACAGCTAACCTCGGTCACTGCTTTGTTAATTTTCCCTCTTCAGACGACTGCAGTGCATCCATTTCTGTTTGTAGTTGATGTTTTGCCTGAGGCTTTTTGTGGAAATTGTTGCAGAGGCATGGTCTAGTGTGGGTGAGCCAGACAGTGGGCACTATCGTTACCTCTCTTAAAATGACCACAGTGAAAGCCCCTATTAGTCGTCATTCAAGTTCTGCTCAATACCTCCATACACCCAAACAGCAGCCCTGACAAACAGAAAAGCTTCGTCCTCACTCTGTAGTCCTGCACATCAGTTTCAGTTGGCCAATTCAGTCTTCATTTTAATGCCTCACCATGCCAGATGGTCTAAGTGCAGGCTATATTCCCCATTTAGGATTAATTCTACAGCTGTTGCATTTGTTTAGCATATAATGAAAAGGCTCTGTCTATTTTAAGAGACACAGCCCTTTCTGATCCCTCTGTATGCCCCAGTTATAGAGGAGAAATTGGCCTTTTCAGTGTGTAATCTCACTCCATTGTCTCTGCTGATTTCCATTATTGTCATCAATTCATAAGCAGTTAGGAGGGTGCCATGTTAGATTGACAGTAGCAAGTGGAGAAGCAATTAACACAAACAGCTGGTTAGAGAGAGAGATGGGGACCTTGTCATTTGTAAGGGACAAAAAACAAACAATGTCAGTGCAAATGCTTCTTCATATCAGGGTAGTTGATGTAGGTTGATACTGTAGGTGCATATTACAGTGTGATTTCCGTTTCAACATTTACAGTAGTACAAAAATGTGTAATTTTTTGAGGTTTATATCCCCATATTGATAAAATAGTTGAGTTTTTCAACATCCATAATTGCAACTTGGTTTTTAGGATGTTTAAATGGGCATTTTAATTTAGATTAAGTTTAGATTTTCTAGCCTAGGGCGAGACTCAGATATAACACCAAGCAAACTCAGGTGTTTGGATTGTAGATGAAAACACCGCAGGTTAGGTGGGTCATTACTTCTACTGCTAAATGCAGTTACATGAATGGTGAGTCTTCTTGGAGGTGTATACTATCTTTGACAGTAAAGTCATCTCATCCACATCCCGGTATTCATCCCATCTTGGATGAGTTTTTATGGTTGGATGATTTTTATTTTCATGTTTTTGTTGGTCATGTATTTGCAGATTTTTGAAACAGATATTTATTTTCTAAAATGAGAGGCCATTATATGATATGAAGCATTTCTATCCAACATGGCATTGCTTCTGGGTAAAATATTTGTTTATTTGAATAACTGGGGAACTGTTTCCCCTAATACTTACTTTGTTGCCATGGCAACGCTTCATTCTGGCACCACAGCGAAGGCTATTGAAGATAAATTGCCCATTTGCCACATGTTGCCTCGTTTGCCATATGTGCTAATTTCTGACACCAGATTTATGTGCTCATACGGGCAGCAGTTAAGATACTATGTCTTTGTACTGAGGTGCAGATTCATTTCACCGATGACCTGCTTGTTTACCAACATCTGCTTAATTAACCTCCTGCCTTGGCTGCAGAGGAGCTGCCCCAACAGACTATACCAAGTGCCATTCCCCCAATACAGGACAGCTGCCAACTGGCCGGCAGGTGACCGCATAAACCTCTGGATCCAGGACAAGATTTATCACTCCAATAACCTCTCAGAATTCAAATGTGTGAGATGATTGCTATAGTGATTGGATGCCCCTAATAAACAGCAGGCTATATTTGGGAGAGCATCTCCCACTGGGTCATTTAGAGTCCACTGTGTCCAAACATGGCAGCTCCAAGGCCAGATGTTTGATAACAGACTCACTTCCACTGCCAAATTTCTGACTTCAGAGTTCAAATATTGATACGTTTCTATGGCATTTTTCACATTTTCAAGATCTATGTTAGCATATTCTCTCTTCCATTCTTCAGTAGTTATGTGTTTACTGTGAATGTGTAAACATTTCAGGATTTTTGACAACCTGGTTGTTACTTATGTCAGTTGTGATAACATGACTGACCAGTGTTATGCTGGGATAAGGCAGCTTCTCTAGAAGTCAAACATTATAATTATCCAGTCGTCCCAGTGAAAATGAACATTTGATTTTGCAAACTGGTCTTCAACTTTAACTTCGTATGTGCAGAAGTTGTGCTTGCATACAGATTGTGTTTAGTTTTTTTTCTTTTTTTTTTTTGCAATAAGGAATTATATTTATATTCTTTTGTGGTTTCCTCATATTTAAAGTTCTCTTGAAACATGTTGCTAAAATGAAGGTTTGTTTGTCTGAAAGCTGTCTGCTGGACACTGTTGTAGCAATGTTATTGCTTCCCTACACCTCAAAAATGAACTTAGTGAGTAAATGTTATAGTAACTAAAAGGAATGGTGGATAAATAGGACACTTTGGCAATATGATCAAATAAAGAAACATATAGGTTGTGGATGCCACAGTTTGCCCTTTGTGGGAATACCTCTGCTTTCTATCTGTTCTCTTTGGGCTTCACCACTTTCAGGTTTTCTTAGTTAAATCGATATGTTAGCAATGTGCCTGTAACAAACACATACACAGCAGCGGTGAATGTTCACAGATTCACTTTATCCGTCTTGAAATGTCAGGTTGAGTATTTCAGCATTGTCATCCTAACATGTTTATCACTTTGATTTCTCCCACGTTTTAATCTGATTTTGATTGATTAGTTAGTCGGTCGGTTGATTGGATGATTGAATTGCCTTCTGGTGATGTTCAACGACAAAGTGCAGCTGAGATCTGCACATTGTCAAGTTCACTGATTTTTCTTGTATTTGTTGCTGTCTGCTTTTTCACTTGTCCTCATGAGTCTAGATGAGTGTTGTTATCTTCAAATTTGAGACCATGGTTCTGTAGTAGCAAAATGTAGCCTATCCAGTTAATGTTAAAGTAGTGAACAACTGATTCAAACAGAGGACTTCTGACACATCAGGATCTGTATGTCCAACTACAGTTTAATGTATATTTTTTTCCACAGCTGTGTAGATCTGCTTTATAAAAAAAAGTGCTATTCGGTGACCTCTTTTAAATTAGAAATCTTACTTAGTCTGTGACACTACCAGGGAAATTGTTCTTACATTTTCTTTCTGGAAGCTCTGAAAAAGGCAGAATGGTGTGTTTATATCAATGTTGGCAGGAGACGTTGCCATCTCAGAGTAGCTGGTTTGACTGTTAAAATGGGTTTGAAGCAGTAAACCTGATTTATAATGGTTTTGTTTTGAATTCTAGCCCACAAATGTTCAGCATTATGCCAGTTTTGTGATTCAGCACACATGCTTCATCCACTTCATGGCTTCATGTCATAACTGGTTCAAGAGACCAGACATCTATCCACATAATAATACACATTAGATTGCATGACAAATCTCTCATGGCTTCTAATCATGAAATATTAAAAAACTGCAAAGTGATTATTGAGAAATTATACCATGCTCAATATTCACTTCATGTGCTGGAATTAGAGAAAATGTTTTATTGATGTAATTTAAGCCCCCCTCAAATGTTTTGATCATGGCTTCAGGACATCGATGAACTTGTACTGATTGTGGGAGAAAAGGCAATAAGAACAAAGAAGTAGGGAGTAACCTTTGAAGATGATCTTCTTTGTCACCTCTCTTTGCCATTGGCGATGTTTCTAGTGAGGCAAAAGCTAATTTCATTAAGACATGGGGGATGGTTGCGTTCGGCTCACAGTTGAGCCTGCATTATATCATTATGGACTTCATCAGTGTTTCAGAGAGAGGAACAGGATGATCAATACATAGTTCTGCAGGCGCTCATACCAAAACAAGGTACCTGGCTGAGTGAAATCAAACAGTGCGTACATGATTCCACCAGTGAAATCACAGAGATTATGGACCTCACTGGTTCGATGTGTTCGTGTGGGCAGTAATAGGAGTGAGAGCCTCTGCTTGCTTTAATCTACTTTCTGCCTCTATCATTGTCCTCCCAGCACTCGGGTGAGCAGTGCAAGGTAGACTGGAAGGGTGAAGCACTCAGAACATGACTTTATCTCTTTTCACCAGCTGCTCTCTGCTCCCATCTATAGAGGGAGCAGGGGAGGAGATTGAAATGCGGCGCAACGGTACTGTCGCAGGGCTAACCCTGAAAAAGGCCTTTAAAAACGAGTCACAGTGACAGTAAGTCCCACAGCAATGGAAACTGAGGGGGAAGGGAGGGGTGTTTACTACAAACCAATAATTATGGCTTACCTTTGCTGTGTGCCTCAACATGGCTGAGTAGGCTGCAGTGTAACCTCTGTGTCAGCTTCTCTCCACCATACCCCCTATTTTTTAATGTTTACCCAGGCACAGTCCTCTACTTAACACACAACAAGTGATAATGATACTGATGAGAGTGTATTTTCTTGTCCTGTAATGAAAGTGCGGGGCTGCCATATTAAGTAGTTAAAGTCAGATCAATGCTCATGTCCACATGCTGCTTAATCTACCTTTGATTAAACTTAAACCTCTTATTTTAACTCACAGTATGTATGTGATTTCTCTCTCTCTCACTCAAAACAAAACAAAAGAAGTGTATTGTGGGCATAAACATTTGTCTATGTGAATGAGGCAGAAATGTTCATAGACGACTCCACGTTTTAAAATGTTATTCACATTACGTTTGCCAACTTCCTTACTCACTCTGACATATCATCAGGTGTTTCCCCGGAAGTTATTACCATTACCTATAGTAAAACTACAGATTTTTGGGGGGTTTGAAAAATGTTGGAAACATTTGAAAAAATGTAAGTACACAACTCAACAAAAAATCTAACAAATGTCTATTTTAGTAATGCATAAATGTTACATATTTGATCTTTAAAACTAGACTAAACTGTGTATAATGTATCTGTGATTGTGTGTCAATGTGTGTGTGTGTGCGCGTGTGAGGCAGAGCGAGCATAAGCCTGTACAGGGGGAGGGGAGTACTGGTGCCCTCTGCTATTCCTAGTCAACATGTTAATTAAAGAATTATTAGCACTGTTCCACATGTAGTCAGACGCTGGTGATTAAAATGAAAAACTATGTTCAGCCTTTTTTGTTCTAATCTATGAAGCTGAGCCTCTGATGTGTAATCACAGCTGTGGTATCATTTAAATTAGAATTCGTCTTACGTTAAAACATCTCATTTAAATACTGCTATTGTTAGATCCAAGTTAGTTTAATATAAACTGCCTTTGTTGTAGCTGACCTACTATATTGCCACTAACGTCATAGATGGATGGTAAACTTGCACAGAAACACATTGAATCATTGTTATAGATCCGGAGGCTATGACCCTGAATCAAAAGTTGGAGGGAAAAATGTGTTATGAAGTCCTGGTTTTGATTCTTTTGTTAGTCTTCCCCTTATTCAGCCACACATGTCCATTGATCTTACAGTACATAAATCAGATTATAGCCATTATAGCGAAGAAGCCAGAAACATTGAGCCATAGATATACATTGTGTGAAGTGCATTTGTTGGTAGGTGGTGTCTACCAACATAAAGTCACTGTGATAGAACATTTTAGGCAGGTTTTTGATGCAAATGGGAACCCAAACAGATATTTACGGTAAGTCTTTTGATTTGCTTATTTGATAATTTAAGTGTTTGAGTTGACTGCCAGATTTTAGGATCCTTTTCCAAACAGAGTTAGGGGGAATGGAGTCAGCAGAAATGGGATCATTGAGCATTATTAGAGCTTTAACATCACAGGATTTGCTACTTAGAGTAAATGCTGGATTAGTGTGGGGAAATGCCAGTAGCTTGCAGATATTTCCAGGAAAGCAAACATTTAAAAAAACAACATGCACATATATGAAAGCATCCATATTTGTTTTGCATGTGTGTACAGTATTGATGTGAATATGAATGTGCATGTGTGGCCTTGTGTATCTACGGTACCTGTGTTGAGACAGGGCAGCCTTGCTGTCTTGTTTGCCTGGCCATGGCTTACAGAGCAGCAGTTGCTGCTTGGCTCACACACCAGCTGCTGTCACATTTCAGGACACACTCTGACTCACTCAGTTTATACCCTTCACTGCTCATACACCTCCTCGGGCATTTCACCTCTCTCATGGGTTACCAAACTGACATCACTGAATATGAAGATAATAAAAGGGCACAGTAGACCATGGTTTAATTTCTTCACAGCGGTCCTCAACTACTTTTTTTAATGTCCAGATGTAAAGACAAATTTAGCAAAAATGTTTATTTTTGCAAATGAGAAGTTCAATTTGTCCTCTGTGTTTGTAAACAACATATTGTCAACTGATTGATGATGCAGTTTTTATCTTTCATAATTGCCACCCACAAGACTGAACGTTTCAATAAGTCAAATAAACTTTTGCTATTTTTTCCACAAAGACAGGGATGAAAAAGAAAAATATAGATATATATTGCTTATTATTGTTAATGAAGCTGCAGGGATTTGGTGACAATAAGCAGGTTTTATTGCTATACTATGTCTTGAGCTGGAGAGCTAGGGGTTACTCAAACAAACCCCCTAAAACCAAACACAGAGCTCTGTTTCTGTTTACCAGCGTTAATGCTCTGTTATTTAGTGCCACAGGCCCACGGGGAGCAGGGTTCGCCTGCAGGGTGAATATTCATTTGGGACTGACACCTGAGACTCACAGGCATCTCGCAGAGCCCATCCCCATTCTTCATTAGAGATGTGATTTATGCACAGTATTGACTGCATTGTTTCAGTGAAATATCCACTACCGTCAACACATTCATTATTCTCTTCTGTGTTTCTGACATATTAGTGTTGGTGTAGTTTTGTGGACATACGCTTGATAATTAGGAAATGTTGCCTAAAAGTGACGTGGTAGTACAAGGCAAACAGCATGCTATTGTGGTTAAATATTTAAATACAGCAGTACTGTCGAGGCCATGTGAACAAGATTAACAACAAAAAGCAACAATGTATTACAACAATGTGTAATAATACAACATTTAGATTTAACAGTGCAATTTCCCTTCATGTTAGTGCATTGGGAAGCATAGAATTGCAGCACCGGTGCTTTTGAGCTTCCCCAGACTCTCCATTGTGTGGAATATAATGAAGGCATTGAGTGCTTCATGAAATCCATTTCCCTCTAGATCAATCTGGCCTAATGTCATCTGTCTCATTCACATCTAACTGCCTAGGACTGTATTAATAATTGCATTGGCTGTATTGATTTCTATTGACCGTCAGAGCGGGCTGTGTGAAACGCTGTAGTCTTCAAGCGGCCTGACCCTAAATCAAGTGACATCTCATTAGAACAGACAGTAGCTCTTAAACAGATCTTTTCCGGCTATAAAAATGGAAATGGGAAATGGCCGCTAACATAAAAGAGGATTGTTTCTTCATTCATTGCTGATATGTCATTCACTGAATAAGTCAATATGTCTCCTCTGAGGTTGACAAAAGGTGTCTTGTTCATTTTTTGATTATCAATCTACCTGAGCACATTTTTTTTTCTTTTTACTGTACTCTGGCAGATTTATAAAGGGTAACCGCCATGTCTTACAGGCTAGATTGATTTGTTCAAGGCTGGATTGGCCCACCCTGACACTATGGAATTATGCATTTTTTGCAGATGTTTTGGCCTTGCCTTCATGCTTTTTACTTCTCATTCTACTCATCCTAAAGATTCTTGTTGGGTTGAGGTTGTTCAAGCCATTTTCTGTCATTTCCCTGGAACAATGTAAAACATTTGCATATCTGGCAATTCTCCTCTGAGGTCTCACATTGATGAGTTTTTTGTTTGTTGCCACCAAGCAGTTGCTGAATGTTGTCTTTGTTTATTTTATTGCACCATTGTATGTAAACTCCAGATCCCCGATTGTGTGAAAATCTTGGGAGGGTTTCTGTCTGAGATGCAGAGATCTGTCTTGCATCCCCAGTAGTTTAGTTAATGGTTACAGGATATTTTATAGGATTGTATTATAATGTTTATTGAAAGAAAGTCATAATTTGCGTTTGGTTTAAAGGGAAATTACACTTTTGGCTGGAGTGTTATTGTCATAATTGTGTCCATTTTGGCTACGTTTCATGCTAATTTTGTAGTCAGACAACACGTAAGGGCAAGCAACACAAGACTTTTAAAGAAAGTAGCCTCCTGGATTAGTTGTTATAGCTAACTGCAGTCTACTTTAAGGGCAACATGCAAAAACTAGCTGTCTGTTCATCTGTACAGAGCAGTTTGTTAACATGTGTTAGGCTGAGGATCACAGCTGTTTTACTGTTTGTAGTACTGCTAGAGAACTAGTGGCAAACAATGTAAGATTTTTTAATTTTATGTCTATTGAATTTGCTTTGAAAAACACTAGCATACCTGCATACATTTATACTGGTCATTCAGTTGATGTAAGGCGAATTGTAGCTTGATCGCTGACATTCAAATTCTCCTTTTCCTTTCTTTCTTTTGTGCCTCTCGATGACTCCTTCTGCGAATCTCACAAGGTAAGTGCACAAATACATTTACATTTATCATATTCCTTTGCTGGGTCAACTATTGATAGATGTAATAGACCAAAGGAAACATTGGAAGCGAGTCGTAAATTGATCAAATACTGCAGTGGAAAGAGGGCAGGACCTGTGGTTGTTAGGACTGATTTCTTTCTCAGTCTAATGAGTCGCTGCTGACTGGCTGCCACCATAAATTAATCTCCTTCTTTTGCCTAGTTTTCACTGTAAAAACACTATAATATCATGCTGAATGGTTCATTCGTGTCTTTTCTACCGAGTTTCTACCATCTTCATTGTCAGTGGTATAAACCCCCTGACAAGAAAGATGGTTTGACTTCTTTACAATGCTGGACTTGGAGGAATTAAGAATATTAGGCTTGTCCACTCTCCACTGACTTCATATTCATGTTGTATTCTACTTGATACTATTGAATACAATAAGCAATTGCAGTACATTGTTTGTGTATAAAACATACATTGAAATTATATAAACTACGAACCACACACACACCACTAGACAGACTAGATATTTATGACTTACAAGGATTATGAGTTGAAACAATGACCCATTTTTTACAGTGCCGCTCAGGCCAATATAAAGGATAATCTGTGGCTGGATCTGGTGCTAAATGAGTGCTTTATGATTCAGTGCTGCTCTCTCATGGCTGAGCTCGATTCAGTAATGAGTTGGTAATGAAATTTGGGTTGGTGGATGCTGGGTAATGTGGCTAAGCAATGCACCAGGGGTCCGTGGCGTATGCTCACTTGCTTGTTGGACCCTGGGCTCTGATGAAACCCCCACAGGCTTTAATATCAGAGCAGAGGCCAGCATTGGGGAGTTGGTGCTAACGCAGCCTTATTGCCTTCTGATAGAAGAATATTGACAAAGGACAGACATTTTCCACATCTCGGCTAGGCTTCACATATGTCATGATTAATGATTAATGAGATAAATAATCAATGTAATGTCTCTATAATAATTCTCTCTTATTTAACAATATGGCCATTTGGTCGCTGAGCTCCCTTCTCTATCACCTCCCCTTTACATTCCAATCTTTCCATCACTGTTCTGCTGAAAGCAGCAAAATGGGCGCTCGTTTTCAAGTTTAATAGTCATTAGATTTGTAACAGAGTGACGGCTTCATGAATCCAGAAAGCTCCTTTATTGTGTTAGTAGCTCAACCTTGTAAATTCCTTTGTGACTCTTTGTAAATTTAAGGCATCAATTACACCGTGTAGTGAAGATCCGTGATAAATCTGTGCGGTGGATGTGTTGCTGTAAGCCCAGACGGGGCTTGCACATATCCTGAGCCAGCCATGCATTTGAAAGAAAATTTCACTGTGTTGTCAGTATGTAAATGCATTTGTATTCATCTCACTATTTTCATGATTTATTGACTATAAAGTGTAAACGCGTAGCCCCAGGCAGTTTGTCCTCAGCACAATTTAAAGGTGCTGTTGAATACAGCTGCAACAAACCTGAAATTATTGCCTGTACGTACGTATACAAAACACTGCTTTGATAAACAATCCATCAGCCCTCTAATGCCACATGAAATTAATATGTTGCCATGTTGGAGTTTTCAGTTCAGTTTGGTCTTTGCGGTGCTGTGCTTTCTCTTGCTTTTGAGGACAAGAAGCTGTTTATGTGGAAGTCAAGCCAATATAGCTTCCATTGCCTCCACAATCTTTCACTTAGATATAAGCCACTTTCCGGCACTGCTCGAGTCAAGCCCACCTAATCCACTCTGTATTCGCCTGCCTCCCTAGTTCGCCGCAGCAGTGGCGGTGACACTGGACATGTATACAGCACGGGGCCGCATAAAGGCTGCCTCCACCTAAGGGGAAGAGGAACCCCTGTAATGACTAGTTGAGAGAGCTGGATAAAAGGAGCACAGCAGAGAATAGAGACCAGGGAGTGGAGCTCGGTTGACCCGAGGATCACGCTCTGGTTTGGCCCCTTGGGGTTTAGATCATAACCAATTGTAGCAGCCCCACTGCCCAGGCCTCACATACACATCATGTTCTGAGCAGGGCTGTTCACAACCCCACCACAACCCTGCTGCTACCTTTCCATAACGGCCAGGGCTGGAGGTCTACAGGGAGGCAGTATTAAAAAAGAATTAGATCCTAACTCGGTTTAGAGTGCCCCAGGCGATATTAGTATTATAAACTGCCCTTTGTATTTGTCACGCCATTAGACTCCACCTTATTTTCACTTTACTGTAATGTTCCAAAGAATATTTTTCCCCTGCCTTTGTTAATATGCACTACACTGTCAAAGCACAAGAAACTCTAGCCCCCAACAGTTTTCTTTGAACCTCATTTAAATGGAAATTGTACAATTATAACCCCTGTGAAACTCTACCACTGTGATGAGAGAACGGAGACTTTTTTTATGTCAAACATGCATTTTCGGTAATGCAATTACCGATGCTGAATTTCTGTTCTTCTTTTCTGTTGGGAGGGGAGACTGCTTAAGGTGTGTTTTGCCTCTGAATGCACTATAGTAAAGATAATGGCAGCTATCAAGCTATCAACCTATCAAGGTTTTTTTCCATGAGGCCCCACACACAGGGGGCCCGTGAGACAGAGTTGCTGCAGTAATCTTCTTTCCTGCACAACTCCCACCTTTAACTGGGCTCGGCATGGCCTGCTGGCACAATAGCCTCACCACTTATCATAACCACCTGCCATTTACCCGCAAACACAATCCTATTCTCTGACTAGGTAATTACTGTGTTTGCTTCCACATTGTTGTGTCTCCACCATGCTGATAGTCATGTCCAGAGATGACAGCTACTGCTGGTTCTCCAAAGGCTCTGCAGCTATGTGCCATATGTGCCTCTCCAATATTATTTATCTTCTGTTCAATCCAAAGCACCCTGAAGAGACAAACGTGTATCACGTCTCATTGTTATGCTCATATGCAATCCAAACATCGCTTTTGTTTTTATGTTTTTACTGTAAATTGAGTCAATAAAGTGGTGGGGGTCGTGGAACATTATCAGCAACTGTTCTTCCATTTGAAACTCCTCAGGTAGATGGTACAGTCTACGCTAAGATGGGCTTCACGACCTGTCTTTTTCTCAGCATGGCTACAGCTGCAAAATGTTTACTCCAGGCCTTTCCTTAAATACAAGGCTTCTCAACTGACCGGGATTAGCACTGTGGGGAAGGGAGGTTCTACGAAAGGGGATGGGAGTGGAATGCGGTTTTTGGGGGTAAAAAGCAGCTGTTTGAAGACCGTAAAAACATCCATGATGTAGGTCCTGTGTACTTGATAATGATGACCCTGGATCCCATTACTCCAGAATCAGGGAGTCAACATCTATGCCCTGCAATTTAGAAGCTGGATTCCAGCCTGTAATGAGAGGCCCCTTGGTCTGGACTGCACGGGATAGCCACGTGATACAGGAAGTCACCCAGGCTCCAGGTCACACAAGAAAAACACATGATGGCTGCTTACTGTCCATCGTCCATTAGTGACAATTATTTCAATGAATTTGGGCCAAAATGCGGGTCATATTTTTGTGATATTTTTTTATGAACATATATACTCACTTTTGTCCATAGGGGCCACCAGAATCAAGAAAAAAATTATGTTCCGTGAGTGGCTTTAATGGTCCAATTTCATTAGAAAGTTAGTTTTTGAGTCTTATTCCCAACTCGTCCAAATCTGACACTTTGGGATGGTGGCTGACCCAACCTTTAATCCCAAGCCTTCAGCATTTGACTGCTAAACCCACTGATATAGCGCTGCTTTCAGACTGTGGGTAGTAATCTTTGTCTTCTCATATACTGATTCAAGACTGAGACTTAGCAAAGCATCTGTTCAATTATTTTCATGCAGGTTTTTTAATGCAAAAATACTTATTTGAATAAGTAATTTAATCTGTCTTTCAGCCCTATTATTGTTTGTTATCTTTAAAGCAGATGAAATCAGTTAAATTGGATTTTCAATAGATTTTAATATATTTAGTCATGTATTGGTAAAATAATCTACTGCTAACTGATAAACCAGTTGATTATATTATTACAATTTGAAACAGACAATCAGATCCCTGTAACAAATGTTATTTTCAAAGTAACCTTTCCAAAAGTGAATCACAGTGTATGATGCTATCAGGAGGACAGCTTGTATTGCTCATCTCAGGGGGCAGCTGATAAAATAATTTCAAGGAAGGACAATTGGTCTCTACTGAATTTTAAACTCATTTACTGTCTTTTGCCAATTTTTGACAGATGGGAAAGTGGCAATTCTGTTTCATTCCCCGAAGACTAAACAAATGAAAAGCAGGGGGGTCACAGACGAGCTCCTGTGACTGAATTAACGCCACCTTTTTCATAATTGCTCCAGAGTAGGTGCTGTAGATTTCAGCTCGATACGCCCCGCCATCTTGCACACACAGATTTAGCCAGACCCTGACCCCCCACAGCTGTAATTCACATCAGGATTAGATTTACCCTCATGCCTCCTCCATATTTTTTCAGTTATATAAATGAAACTCCATCTAGGTGCAGGCAGCATCCTCACCCAGTTGTTAATACAGTTTATTAAAACCCACCATGGTGGGCTTGGTGGAATGGAGGTCATATAGGAGACTCTAACCTGTGTCATCTATAATTCATTGTCAGAATATGCTCTTCTTAGTGGGATTAAAGTTTAATAACTTGACAGTCTCTGTAAATACCCCTTTGTGCAGAGCTAGTGTCTTGCCTTGTGTAGGGACCGATGCAGCACTAGATCTGGTGCTGAGTAGGGGGCTGGGAGAGATGGAGAGTATCTGCTGGGGGAGAGGAGGTGCAGTAAGCCCAGGTTAAGCCCTGAGAGCCCACCGTCAGCAGGCCAGTCTCCTGCATAAGGACAAGCCCCAGCTGAAATGTGTTTCCCTGCAGATAAGGTCCAGTCCAGAAAGGGGGCATGGACGAGATGTGGCCCCTATCTGTTATGGTTCTTATTGTGTGGGCGAGCGATTAGGTTAGGGGAAATGTAATACCTCTGTGAAGGAGTTTTGCTACGTATGTACCTACTATAGTAACTTGGCTGAGGTTAGACAGGGTGGAGGACATACTGTCTGCAGTTGTTGGGAGTCGTAGAGTGAGTTTTACAGTCTAATCACACAGAGCAGTATATTAAGCCAAACTGCATACCGTGCGCAGCATAGAACACGTTTTAAGCAGCATGTGACTGAGGATAAGTACATGCTTTTATATATTTTACTGTAGCTTTTTGGGATTTTACAGTCTCACAGGAGTCTGGCTTTGCAGCGAGATGCCTGACTGTCTTTGGCTGGCCCCGTCATCATTATTAGGTCTGTCTTGTTTATGGCTGCATTTAGCCAGTGGACTAGGTGGGGTCACAGAAAGGAAACAAGCTCTATTTGGCCATCACTCAGTGCTTGTTAAAAATAACAGCTTGACTGCAGCACTGAACCTCAGTGTTCCTACGGTACAGTAATGCTCTGCTATCAGTAACTGAGTTATCAGTAACAGATCTCTGATGCGGTTGGACATCATAGCACCACTTCAGTGTAGTGACCTTTCTCCTGTATTGTTTCCCACGGAAGAAGTGCATCTTTTGATCAGTCTTGTGGACATTTGCCAGTGTCTGATTGCTAAGCAGCAGTGTTTTGGCATTCCTAGAAGTCACTTGAAGTATGTCTTATGGTCCAGGCTCAGATTCAGCTTTCGTTGGATGTGTTTGGCACCAGACCAACCAATTAACCTCCCTAAATGGCGGTCTGGATTGTTTGAAATCCCTTTCGTCACATTTAGCCCCCCTGTGGTTTCTATCAGGGAACAACGGGTAAGAGGTGATGCATAGTGTGAGTGTGTGTGCTTGTGTGCGTGCATGCTACTCCTGCACTGTACTAGCAGGGAGTTTAAAGTGTAGTGTCCAAGCTATGGCCTAGTAATTTAATCTGCCCTTTAATATAGCTTGAACTCCCTTTAAAGCTATGGACATGTAAATGTATTTCTGCCATTTTCCCCCTCAGTGGCCCCTCTCTTTCAGGTTTATGGAGCACATTATAGTCTAATTGCTTTGATTTGGATCCCGCTTGTAAAACCAAGCCTGTGGTGGTGCTCTTCAGACCATCTCCTCACTTCAAAGAGAAAAAAAAAAAAAAAACATCTATCCCTCCCATCCCCCCTATTTACTGTTGTGGCTGGGTGTGCAGGAAGAAGTGCTTCCCTTCAGACCTATCTCCACTGATGTAGGCACTAAATTGCAATTATTCATGATGGACGGGTCGGGAAAGGTTTTCCTTTTTTAGAAAACTCAATTCTCCTCCATTCTATTGTCGTGTCTTTCATGCAAGTAAAGTGAATGTATGTCTTCTCCTGAGTGAGTGAGTGTGTGTGTGTGTGTGTGTGTGTGCGGGCTGTGGTGATCTTGTGATTTCAGCACATAAAACAACTTGTATTCTGGGTCTCCTGGGGGCTGATCCTTTGACATAGAATAGATTAAACAGTGGAGGAGATGGCTTTGTGTGCTGCACTGGGCAACTGGGCAAGTGGTACAACAGCCAGGTAATGCTAGAGTAATGCATTCCCACCACACCTCTGTTGCAGCTATGAATATATGGCCAACAACTACACTGCAGCTCTGAATGCACGTTTAAGTGTTGCCTTGTAATTTGCTGCAAGCCTTGTACCTTGTGTAACAGTTCAGTGTTGGGTGAAGTGTGGAGAATTCATAAAATACCAGCAGATCGTCAAGGAGAGGAGGTGAAATACTCGGCTTGTTTGTATCACCATTATGCTGGTGAAATTTATAAACGCATTTATGTGTTTTCAGTAGTAAAATGCTGTGGTTACTGCTTCTTCTAATGGCGGTTTCTAGGAACTTGCAGGCTCCCACTTTTCCAAACTCTATTAGAAACAGCCCGCAGAGACCAACTGCTGGCTGGACTAACATACTGTATAGTGTAGACAATTTATTTCAGGTTTGAAATACATGCTTTTATCTTTCAAGACACTGGCTATTTTTGGCAGTTTTTTTTTCATTACTGTGCAATTTTAGCTCTGTTCACAGAGAAGGCATGAAAGAAAACGGTCCTGTCAGAATGACAGGAAGCAATGTGCAACTTTACCTTTGAATTCAGTCCAGGCATGATGGAAGTATTTTTGACAGAACTGCAGCTGCGGTGACTCATGTTTGGACAAAGAGAATATGCTCATTCTTCAACATGATGTACCTCATTATTTAAAGTACCAATATGACTCTTTTAGCTGTTGTTAAGGTTTTTTTTTATCAACTGTAGGAGTCTGTGACAAACCTAAATTTTAGCAAAGGAAAATCAGTAAAAGAAGTATGATATATTCAGTGTTTTCAGGCATTAATGGCAAAACACTATGCTAGTTTTGTCCTATGCTTTACATTGTAGATCCAGTTCATTCACTTGAATATTTGACATTGATTTAGAAGTGATGTAAAGGGACTTTTTTGAATCCTGGCCTCAGTATACAAAGATTTGAGCCTGTCCCTTAACTCGATAAGAGCCCTTTCTTTGTTCTTGAGGTTGATCAAGTGGGATTGTTTTGTCAAAAAATATGGCGGGCCATTTGTCTTCATTCAGACAACAATTGCTGTGTACCCAGGATGCTTCCTGTCTCTATTGTTTTCCTCAGTTGTACTCATTTTTCTCAGGTATGGTCTCTTTGTTTTCCAGAAGCGTATTTTGCACAGTTGTAGAAATCCAGAATGTCCTAACTCTGAATAACAAGTTATTTATTCATACATACAAAGACAATACAATTAAAACATTTCTTATGATCTGTAGTGATAGAATGTGGTCTACTCTGTCATCCTTGTTAAACATTACTGTAAGAATCCAGTAGAGGGCACATTTTGCTAGTTGCTTTTAATAATGTCATTGTTTTTAAAATGAACTCACTCCCTTCCCTCTAATACTCTGCTGTGACTGAGCATAAAATTAGAGAAATATTGAACTCACATAGGAGATATGACTGGGTTGGCAATGTCAGACACTTAATTTTTGTTTTTGTTTTTCAGTTTCTCTCTTCCAATCTCTGATTTGAGGTGAAAGAACGAGCCATTTTGTGTGTGTTGAGTGGGGAAAAAGAAGAAAGAAAAGTGGTTGCCCTAACAGGTTGACTTACACCATGTTCTTAAACTCAGAGCTTTTCCTCAGATGTCATTTTAATGGCCAGATTGTAAATCATCTGTGCTTGTACCTGCATTTATGTTAAAATATGAGAAGCATAGCGACAGCCTTGGCCACCTCTCCGTTAAATGCACACCCAATTTATGACCACCATCATGGGACTCCAGGGAGAAAAGCTCAAGATTGTGGCTGCACAGCAGAGTGAAAATGAATAGCAATCCCAGTCACAAGGGCCTGAAAGTTCAACACCTGAAATGCAAAAATAGATTCTGAGTGCTGAACTTTAAAATCCTCAGAATGTTGAACGAGCTGTACATCTGGTTTCTTTCAGTTTCAGCACAGTGTTGCTTTTCAGTGAAATGAAATGTCACTTACAGATCACAGTATTGAGAGTTCATGGCACCCATTAGAGGAGATTCAGTTGCCATTAAAAGGGATATTTGTGTGGGTTGCAGTGCTTCCTAGAATGGCAACAGCTTGCAAGGACATATATATATTAAATACCTTTCTGTACTGTATTCTTGGTTTGTAACATGGATGTATGAATGGATGTATCACTCTTTTGTTACATTTACGGCATATAAGAAGTTCAGACCACAGTTTTTTTATTCAGAAGTGCATCTTTTCTTCAGGAACCACTATTATTTTCCGCTTTTTTAAATAGTTTTTTTTTTTTTTTCATTTCTACAATACTGTCATGACTACATTCATGTAAGTGTAGTATATATCTACTATACTTCCAATACACTGATATTGACAAAACAATTACAGATCATAACAGAACATTTGTTAGAACAACTAATATTATTTAATAAAAATAAGTACTTCTCTTGAATAAATATGACTATGGGTAGAGACTTGTCTGTTCAGAACTGAAGTAAGGAACAGTCGAAACTTTGAAATCCTGTAATGTTGACATACTTGCTCACAGCCTGTGTAATGTAGCACATGAAAGACAACCTGCTGTCAAGAAGAGAGAGTGCAGCACACATATATAAATAAAAAAAGCACTATGGAGGTGGTGCCACAAATTGTTATGTTGAACATGTCAAACCTATATATTTTTATCTACAAGAAGAATATCCAGCATATGGTGAACTTGCATTCTGAGTACAAGATATATGAATACGTCTTTCTGGGCTTTGGGAATTTTTTTGACATTTTATAGATTAAACAACGATTCAAAAGAAAATAATCATTAGTTTCTGCCCCCCTTTATGTCCCACTTTTTATTCTTGTTTGTCTCAAGACTGCACTGTCGGGTTTGTTTAAATTAGGTAACCACATCATAAAAGTGTGTGCAAGCATCTGTGTGGGGATCTGTGTCCTACTTTTAGTATATTGTGATCTTCCTTAACTGTAAACTTACAACAGTCTATTCATATTTTGGAAACTGTGTATGATGAATAAGCTAAGTTGGCACATAATTCTGAACTGCAATAAAGCAGTTTTATTGTAAGAGTCTGGTTATACAAAAATGATGGGCAGTGAGAATTCACCCGAGCCACACATTTCTTTTATGTCTTCTATTCTCATTTCTGAGGTGTCACGACCAGCTTCTCAGGGATAAAAACAGCAGAATTTACTGCAGCTCTAGCTGTAGTCTAAATGACTTCTTTTGTAGCCAACCATTTTTTTCTTTCTTCCACAAACCGAAGCAACAACAAGACTGATCAAAACCAATCATAAGCATTCTTCGTTAATACTGATTTCTTTTCATTTCAAGAGGCATGTATTCATCTTTTTAATGCCAAAAATGCCTCTTTTTACACAGTGAACACTTTCTTTTTCCAAGTCCCCACAGAGCATCAACTGCTTTTTTCTGCGTCATGGTCCATAATCGCCATCTCCAGTCATACATGTATCTCAACATAGTATTACACCCAGCCCACTCATATCACATTGGCAATAATGCCACATTTTAGTGCTTGATTATATCCTTAGGACAGATCAGACAGTGACCACCTTCCTGCTGCAAACTAATCAGCTCCAAAAAATTACTTATTGATCCCAGGCCAGACCAAGGAGGGGGATTTAGTGTTGGGGTCAGTGGGAGGGCCCGTGTTGCCTGATTGCCAGCCAGCATTTCTGAATCATGAAAACACACACTCACACAGTCGCACACAAATACATACACATGTTGTGGTTTTTCATTTTTTAGCCAAAATGAATCAATTACAGACCAAACATGTACTTCTAACATGCTTTCCTTTCACAAAGACGTTGTGATAGATATGATGGTAACTGGATCTGGTTTCATATGGAATACTCCCCCGGCACAACATCTCTTCCCCTTAAAATACATAAATTGGAAATGGATTTTTTTTTATATATACTGTGCATGACATTTAGCTCGAAAAAGTAATATGATGGGACTGGAATTGAAAAATCATCTCCAGTAGGAATGCTCACTGTATGATCCTGTTGAGTTTTGTAATAGCTCACTGTGGGAGTTCAGACATGTATTGAAGTGCTAGAGGGTTTTTATATCGTTTTTGAACAACATTTATTTCTATGTTGTATTTTATTGATATTACATAGTAAATGTGTTACCTTCAGCTCACCAATATTTACACTTGTGTTTTTTATGAGTAAACTCATTTTCCGTCCAGTTTACGGCATTGCAAGCACTGTTTGACCAAACTACATGTTTTTCCTGTACTGTTCCCCTGGCATGGCAGCTCTCATTCCAGACAGCATTGATCGGATCTTTTAGAGATGAATGGATTAATTACAGGCAGTGAGAGGAGACGAAATACAGTCTGGCGTGGGGACGAATGGAATGGAGGGCTGGGATTGAGAAAGCCATTAAGGCAAATTGAGGGCATTAATGACTGTAACACTGCCAGGGGGCCCCAGCGGCCCACCCTTTTCCCTGGCACTATGGCTGTGTGTAATGGCTTCCTCAGCTGCTCTTTTCAGGCATTGGTTGAGCAGTGGCTCTGTGGCAGCGTGGTTGACAAGATGTTCTTTTCCACACCTCTGAGACTTTACGGGGTCTCAAAGAGGCTGCTGTCAGGAACCACAAGAACCACCTGCACCACACTGGAGACACGGTACAGGTTGTAAATAATAATTAGATATATTTGACCAGGGACTCTGATGATTAATACCACTTAAGTATACACGATAGAAATACTGTAGTTTATGAGAAATACAGGAACAGTGTGTGCTTATTTCTTTTTAATAGAGAGAAGTGGGGCAAATAGGTTGTCTAAAGAAATAAAACCGCATGACTCATTAAACCCTCGCCTTGCAGCAATATACTGACACACAAAGCAAGATTTCAATAAATAATGAATAGCAAAAGAAATATGGGCCTTGTGTTTATCTAATTAAACACCATGAAATATGAATAAAAATCAATTATGATTTGCTTAGAGGCTTTAAACACCATCTCTTTAAAGTCATATAATGTACACAATCCACCCACACAAATATTAAATACGTTTTTAACTATAAGTTACATCTCACTTTACATTATGCCATCATCAAATGTTCTGCACATGAGCTCCAGAAGTGTATTGATGCATCGATCAATAATAATAATAACAACAATTATAATAATCATAGCCTTCGTGCTCCTCTTTGTTCTCTTCTTGTAAGTTTGTTTCACCCCTTCTCAATGTCTTGGCTGTTTAAATCTAATCTAGCTGAACACATTACTCCGCTCACACAGCCCCCAGCCGAATGTAGCAACTCATAAAAGCCCAATATTTCAGCCATATTGATTCCTCTGGTAAAATTGGTTTGAGCCATGAATGTGCTGCAGCACTGTACACTGAAATGTTTTGCGGCCGCGGGGGAAAAGAACGAGGGTGACCTTGAATGTTTTTTCCCCCCTCTCTTACTTTCATATCAGTTTTTCTCATTCTGCCTTTGAGCACTGTTTCATGGTTTTTCTGATATCCTCATGTACCGCTGTAACTTCAGTGACCTATAGCACAGTGTTCGCATTCTCTTAACCTGAATTACCCTCTATTCATGGCTTCTCAAAAGAGTAAAAATATTTGGATTTGTTCCTAACTTTGATCGAGGAAATGACATAAAGTGGTTCTTGTTTGATCTCCGGTTCAGATAATTTATAAGACGGTTTCTCTGCTTCCTTTCATCTTTTTAGCTCCTTCAGCAAGAGTTCACTCAGATGGAAAGTGCATTATGTGCTTATATGTGATCCCTGACCAGGATTTCGATAGTGTGCTGCTACATTTCTCTTACAGCACAATGACTATACACTACGCTTTGGTGATATGGAATGTGGCATGCAGAGACAGCTAAATAAAATCCTCTCGTAATGGAATAACCCCCTCTAAACTCCTAACCTTCCTCAGACACTCTAACCGTCACCCTTTACAATAGTAGTAACAGTAGTTCTTGCTTCACCAGCACTTTATCCTCCTCTTAACTTCATTACTAGAGACAGATAAAAGATCAATGCTACAGCTGGCTGTTTACTTTTTACAGACATCCATGAACTTTGTAATGGCTACAACTGTTTACAGCTATTAGTGAAAGGGATGGGAAGCATTAGGCTTATATTGATATCAGTATTGATGGGTTGTTTTTTTTTCTTCCACAAAGTGATCATGGGATACTGTTAATTGTGTTTCACCAGGAATGAAATAATAACCAGTGTGTGAGATCTAGACTATGACTGACATTCTATCTTATGTGTGTTTAGTAAAGGAAAAACAACCTGCCTTCTGCTCCAGATGGAGGCTCATGTGTCGACAACAGCTACTCAGTATAAGCACACGTGTAGTTTTCTCCTTCAAGAACAGGTTATATATCAGATGTGAGGAAAATTTAAGAAAGTATTGCATACTGTGTTTAGGAGCAGTGTTTTGCTATATATTGACTGCAGGAAGACTGTACAATGACCACAGCTAGTTACTAGACGAGGGAGATCGAACAATTTTAGATTGTGATCAATCTTGAATGTGTTCAAAATCTGTGTTTCAGGCAAATCCTAGAGATCACAGTATTTAATGTCCTTCTAATTATTTTTCCAAACATCAGAAAAACTCACTGCCAAGTAGATTTTGGGCCGTATTGTAAACATTGCAATATGAGTTATTGCTAGCATCATGGCAGATGAGGAGCTGCTTTGAAAAAGAATATCTTTAATGCAATCTTGTGTTTGATTGGTGCAAATGGAGACATTTAAAGACTGTTTGAAGTGTGGCTATACTCTACAGGGCATTTCAAAATTGAGGAAAACATCATTTAAAATGCGATTAAGTAGATGGTGCTATTCTTTGGCTAAATCGTCCACCCCTTGTAATCACATTTGGTAAAGCTATTGTTTGTGTTTAATCATTCGTTTAAACCAGTGGTGTTAATATTTAAAGTTATTACTGATGTTGTTTTATCTGATAATGTCTGCCTTGACATGAAGTTGACTCTTGCCAACTTGAAGTGGGGAAGTAGATTAGCTAACTAACAAATGACATATTGTCCCATTGGGTCACACCCATTACATGACACAATCAAAATAAACATACACATAGTCTTAGCTGTGTTTCTTTCACATTACGGTTAGCCTAATTTTCAGAGCATTTTAGTCTGTCGCCTATAACTCAGTCCACATAATATAAACTCACATCGTCTCACAACGCTAAGGAATGCAACATCATTAGGAAACAATCTCAAGTTAGGAAAAAAATTATTTGAATGGCAGAAATGAAGCACACATGACGATATGTTGCCATGGTGATGTATTGTTTTCAAAGACTGGAATAGAATATATTTAATACAATTATTTAGCATTTTATAGTAGACATAAAGTTGATGTTAAAGTCCCTCCAAAACGTAAGGTCATTCATTCATCTCCAACATGGATAGTGACAGAAGAAATGAAAACCCAACATCATAAGCTTCTCGTTGTCTCCCTCCAAAAAGCATAAAAACATGGATGATCATGACAATGTATCATCTGCTTGTAAATAAAAGGTACAATATTCTGACTTTTGAAGGCAATGCTGTCTTCCATTGCTGTTGGCAGTATTCTCTGCCCCCTCACCTAATTTTGCGGTCCTGCCCTCGTCTTGCAGACTACCATCTCCCTAAATCTATGTGAATGCAACATAATAGTGGAGCAACTGAAAACTGCCAACCAACTTCAACAATCTGACCAATCAGGATCAGACACCAATTAAAGACAGGTCTTCAGTACCCATCCCTAATTAGTACCGATATGTGTCATGCAAGATGTCCTTGTGCATACATGGTTGCGTGTGAGTGGCATGTGCATTCCTTCATCATATCCGTGCCAACGGCTGTTTTCCTCACTCATGCATCGTTTGTCAAGTCAGCCAGTCAGTTCATTTCAGCAGCAGAGGGCCGACAGATTTGACAATCTGCTGCAAGTGGCGTTCCTCCAACTTTCTGCTGGCACAATACTTGATTGTGATTTTGGGGAAAAAAGAAACCCAGTACTTTTGTAGCGGTGCATTTGGGTCAGAGTTAAAAGTCTAATGTAGAACTGTAATAAAGCAAGGGAGTGAGACCCAAACTCAGTAGAGACTGATGGAGGTAAATCGTGTGCCGGGATCTTCAGCAGCAGGTCCATTGTGGTGAAAAAAGTTCCACCTGATGGAAATAAATTGGCTGGGGGAGTCGGTGCTGAGCCGGAGTCTCTAAAGGCTGAGCCAGCTTCTAAATGGCTCAATTTAGCTTTTGTTGGAGCCAGGAACCAGAGCAGGTCACTGCCCCACAACCCACCACAGTGAAAATCAATAGGTAGTTTCAGAACAAGGGGCCTTATTAAAACAGGTCCTTTTTCTGTGAGGTGTTTGGATGACACTGTCTCACAGAAATCATTAAGCTCAGCTCAAGCTGCTCACCACGTTTAAATTGTCGCAATCCCTTTTGACCCACATATCCTCTCTTGTTTTCTCTTATATCCTTTTTTTGATCTTAAAGATAGTGGGAGTACAATTACAATCTGCTGTAACTGTAGGATACCAGAGACTGTATAGACATTTCCAGTTTATAGCTAGCAGACACTAAAGAGCACAAAATAAATTTGATAGGCTCTCCTCCAAATACAGCCACAGTAAATACCAACAAAAAAGTCTTCCAAGATGAAGAAAAAACGAAAACAACATGAATAGACTACAGATAATGCTCCAAAGAGTGTTCATTTTGATGCTCCTTATCTTACAACTTGTGCACCGTTTCATTTTTTTAAAGTTAGCAAATATAGATGCTTCCTGTCACCTTCTCTCGCTCTCGCTCTCGCTCTCTCTCTCTCTCTCTCTCTCTCTCTCGTTTCTATCTTTGTCCCTCTTTCTGTTGTAAAGGTAACATGCTCACGCTTTTAGAGCAGAGATGACCTTTTCAGTTTTATGTGTCAGGCCGTAATGGCACACAGTAAAGTCTCAAGGCCAGCAGCGCTGCACAGCAGTGTAGTAAAATCCAAATAATGTTGTTGACCCAAGGCTACATGCCCACACACTCATTCTGTTTACCACCTAGAAGGCTTTAACACCGACCACAGGGAACGTGGCAAGTGAGCCTTTTAGCAGAATATTTCTTTCTTGATCATTTTTAAAAGTAGGTTATTTGAGTCTCATTCTCAGAATGAATTCACTCCCACGTGACTGCATTGTGATTATGTTTGTTTGGTTTTACATCCATTCTCTGTTAATATAATACACTCCTGCAGGGAATGCATTTATGATTTATGGCTGTGTATTGTAACTTTGTCACAAGTTCCTGCTTCTGTTTTGTTTTGTGTCAAATGTAAATCAAAACAAGGAAAGAGATGCAACAAAGTACCAGGCTAGTGCGTTACATTAAAGGGGAATTATGGACAGAATTTTAGTTTAAAGCATTAGCAAACATTATTAACAGAACGTGAAGAAACAACAGTATTAAGACATCTATGTAGTTTGTTGCAGTGATGTCTACTGAAGTTAGCATGCTAACTTGGACCCTGGCCCATCCTGTCTTTGTTGCCAAAGTTTCAGCTGCCAGATGTAAAATCAGTTGCAAATTCACTACATAGTCTAATAAACGAACAAAAAAACCCCCAAAATGTCAAGAAGTAAATATTCTTACACCTTTTACCTTACTAAACAGAAAAATAAAACCGAACAGGTCTGAATTCAAGTTTTTCTTTTTGACTGAACTGAGACAAGCTCATTTGCCTTGTTGTCTCAATGCTGATGTCCGACACTGTCTCTCTGTGTGCCCTGTCTTCAAATTGGCATCTGTTGCTCTCAGAGGCTGCGTTCAGTCCAACTCCGGTGTCCAGCCGTGTTTACTGGGAGGCGGCTGAGCCTGGTTTAAGTAAGCACTATCGTGATCCAGGCAGATAAGAGTCAGCTAATAGCCACTTAACTGCACAGCTAACATGCTAACAGCAGCTTGTCGCTACAGCAAAGAGTATGGTGAGCAGCAGTTAGCTGTTGTGCTGCTCCCTATTTTTTTTAAACTACCTTCAAATTCTGCTGTTTTGAATGAAATATACAGTATATGTTTTTAAGTCTTGCTGTGTAATAACAAGGGTGTGACAAAATGATGTAATTAAAAGTGTACTAATAACTCTTGTCTAATAATAGCAAATCATGCCATTTAATTGCTGCTTCCAACCTAATAAAGCATCTACTATTTTTGTCTGACACTGTTTTGATCCTATATTTTTATGCTTTACGGTGAAGTGGAAGGATGTAACAGTGAGTGACAAAGTATAATGATGAGAAGAAGAGAGGCAAATGAATGTCTCCTAGCATCATTCTTATTATCACATCATGTCTTTATAGATAATTCTGTCTGCTTTTTCAAGTCAGTGTTGATGCAGTATGCACAAACTCAAAATGCATTTGAAACCAGATCGATAAATAACTATATATATAAAGAGAAGATTCATATTTATTCTACATTTTAAATCGTTTATCTTTTATGAGTGTCTCTAAATGCCAAAAAAATCAGTTCAGAAATGCTTGGGCCATATCATTGGAGACTTGTGTGGGTCAACATTTTGAAGGGACGGGGAATTTGTTACATTTTGAGAGACGTTGCCAGAAACCAAACGTTGCTGAGTCTGGTTTATGTTGTAACAACAGAGAGTGATCCAGAAGAATCAGCATCTAATTTTATTCGTCCAGATGCGGCCTTCTTGTAGTTTTATGGTAAAACCAGATGTCTGTCTTCCACTCTTTGTGTAGCAGAAGTAATTTACTTGGCACTGCTCACACAATCTACAGTAGGACAGACACTGACCCGTTTCAACTGAGACCCACTAACCCATTTTTAATAGTTAATGAAGAAAACAGCGATATACTGTATGTATAAATAACATCATATTATGAACTTACACGTTAAACTGAGCACAGAGATCCAAAAAATGGTGTATACACAGTGTTATCTTTACTGAACACCTAAGAAACTACAATTACTACAATCTGACGTGAGAAATCAACTGTAGTTTTTAAAGCTGATGAAAATGTGAATATACACATCACTAGTAAAATGTGGATTCAGTCACAATAGTAAGTAGAACAAATGTTTGAGGAAGAATTTGTAATGTGCCTGAAATAAAAGAGAGCACGAGCATCTCCTGTCTTTTGTTACGGCTAAGAACTGAAGACAGCTATTCTTGGAGGAAGAGACAGAATGATACAGTGTGGGTTGAAAGTACGGCAGATTAGACAACAAAGGCGATGGAAAACAGTAATTTAGTGCTGCATTAAAACAGATTATGGAATGTGCAAAAATGCTCTTTGATGATTGCTTACAACTTTGATGCTTACAGGCTTCGGTGAATGTACGATACAGTATCTACTGTATGAAAAATAGCATCTTTGATGGATGTTAGATTTAAGCAGAAACGCAGTCTCACTAAGCTTCCCATTGTTTGGCCTCATTCTATCACCTTTTACTGTGCTCTGCCACACAAATAAATTAGAGGAAAATGCAGCATTGCCTTTTTCTTCGTGCCATTCTGATATGTAAATGAGGAGTTTGACTAATATGCTTTGTTTCATTTTCCAATTAGGCATCTTGTTTGCTGCATAAAACACCCAGAGTTCTGCCGTACCAGTCAGCATACGTTGTATAACATGTTTAGAGTTGTTTACAATATTTAAAATACAATAAAACACCATACATAAAGTGAAATTATGATTAACATGCCATGTAACCATAAAGCATTTTAAGTACCAATGCAGCATTTTTGTATCGATGACATCATGGATTTATAGGCTGCTATTTGAACAGCCTTTGTGTATTCATAGCTTTCAGGTCTGTTTGGCTTAATGTCCCAGTGCTGCCGGCAGTATTTGTGGCACGGTGCGAAATCTGACTTCTTCAGTGCTCAGACTAGGCCTGTAATGGCTCTGCTGGGACAGCGTGAAAGTGCTTCTTCAGCGCTCATTAATGGAGCAAATTGAACAGGTCTCCCGGCCTACCTCTATAATGAGGGCCCCCTCTTCTCTGCCCCCCCACTCCCACCATCATCCTGCAGTCTATTGTTCACCTACAGTTAGGGTCAGAGCTGCCGAGCAGTAATTGTATCACTCTGACCCTCTTTTGGTTTTTATTTTGTCACAGGGACCTGCTCTTTATTGGGTGCAGGCCATCCCTCAGGTTGTAAAAGCCACGGTGCCCCTCCTCCCATACCTAGGGACAGGGGTGCTGCCTGCCTGCCTGCCAGCGATCAATATGCCACTGTCGTTAACTGGATTTGTTGCTGTGGTGCTTGCTTATGAGGCAGCAATTAGAGTGTGAAGTGGCAAGGCCAGGGTATGAGGCTCCGGCCGTGCGAGGCTTGGCCCTCAGGGGGGATGGAAATGTCAGGGGCACAAGCCCAGTTTCATTAGGGCCTGAAGAGACTATGACGATCCATACTGTCTGTGTAATTCATTCGGCCGAGGGGGGTTAGAATTATTTGTGGTAGACAGTTAGCAAACATAGAAAGAGGTCACAGGTTAGGAGTGGCTGTGGAAAGTTGCTTGCTGTGAAATCCACTTACACCCTGTGGAATCCACTTACATGCTTCCATTGTTTTATTACCAGATCAGTGGTTTGAGGGGAGCGTAACCTGAATGATACAGCCAAACTGCAGCCTCTTGTCATGTAACAACTCAGCTGTCATTTACAAATGATACCAATCTATTCTTCAGTGAGGTGCTTCAACATACAGTACAGTATACTCCAAACATTTTTTAGAGTAGCTTTTCGCCAGTCCTTCACCATGTCACCACCTGCTGCTTGTAGGCATTTATTGTGTTTCTGCTAGTGTGTGTGGGAGACCATGCCTAAAAATAATTACAGGCCAACATGTTTGTGTCCAGCGTCATCAGTGTCAGACCATCACTCATTTCAGATTGGCGACATTGAGGCATTTATGGCGGTTGGGGTGCCCGAGGGCCTCCCCCAATGTCTGGACATTTTTCTCCCCCCCAAAAGGGTCATAGTGTCCCTGATCGAGCATGGGTTGGGGTGCCCTAATGTGTCATTTGGGATTGACTGTGACCTAAGGCCCTAAATCACTTTCCATTTTGGGGGACAATTAAGTTTGAACCTCTGATGTGCACTGCCTTCAGTTGATTCTGTCGATAGCACTGTGCAGGGGCGGGGCCGTCTGTTTCACAGTGTTTTTAGAGTCTACGTCCAAAACGTATCAATAAATAAGAGACTCAACATCTAATATTCTGATTTCATAGTCAAGCTGCTTTGGTAAACTCGCTTATGTTCATGTGATCAAAGGAGCTTGCTCCTCCAGTGTGACTATTTGTTTGGCAAGTCGTCCAGGGTATAGCGTTGCGTTGCTCCATGGAGCTGTACCTGACAACATCGCACACTAAAGCGTGCAACAAAATTCATTTTCTGGCAGTAGGGGACAGCAGATGTTCAAATTGTCCCAGGCCACTGGGTTACCAAATCTGAATATTGAGATTAATGTTTTCCCCCTGCTCACACCTGACTGAAGGTGAGGAGGAGCAAAGCAGACAATTGAAAGGACGTGAGCAGGGTAATATTGTTTTTCTAGTCATGATTACAGACAGTTTACAGTGTACAGAGAGGGCAGGGCGATTGAAAGGGTTTAAGTGGGGACGAGAGAAGTGGTGAGAGGAGCGGTTTTAATTCTGGGCTCTGTTCCAAAAGTGAGTGCATAGTTGAGAGTGTAATGGGGTACAGATTTTTGAGTGTAATCTTGACTGTGTGCAAAAAACAGCCTTTTAAGAGATTAAAGCTGAGTTTTACTTTTTATAAACTGTTTATACACAACATATTCCCTGAAAATCGGGTTTTGCCGCAGTAGGTACTTTATAATGTTTTGTGTTACAGTGTACACTTGAGAATACTGGGTTGAGACGCGCATACATAGTGCATTAGTACATGCATAAGGTTGTTGACACATGGTGAAAAAGTACAACGTTTGACGACAGAGCAGTTGAATGAAAGAAATAGGAGTGGAGAGACATTGATAAACGGGGTGACAGGAAGAGTAAGCAAACTTTCATGTCCTATTTTATTTTCCTGATACTTAAATCTATTAAAGATTGCAGCATCAAATCTTACCATCATCCCAGTCTTCCATCACAGATCTCAGAGTTGTCAGCTGCAAAGTGAAGTCAGTACAGAAGAATTCAATCAAGCTGTCTGACTTTTTCATGACTGGTTGAGCTGCTGCACCGAAACTCCAAGTTATTTACTATTCCCGATCTATAGAGTGCAGGCAGAAAAGAATGAGAATGAGTATAATGCCATCCTATATATAATGCAATACAATAAACGCTGCCATTAATGGAGAGATTGTGAAATTTGCAGGATAATGAGATTTCCACTGTGCATTCGCTACCTGCTAACACAGAAAATAAATTGCATGACTCTCAACAATTGGATGGTCTAACAATCCTTAAATACTGTTTATTGATCACATGCCACCACTACAGAAGGAGATTTAATTAAACTCTTAGTTCATGCTCACACCCACTCTGCTTCCTCTCACAAAGAATAAGAAATATTTATGGCAGCAGCTAATAAAGTAAGATAGTCTTAGTGATATTAAACGGGAACAGCTGGTACACAAAAAGCAAAAGAGCCTTTTTGGTAATGATGAATGCAAATTTACAGTAGAGGCTATACTAGCAGACAAGGCTTGGTAGCAACCAGTTAGCACTAGGACAGAAAATGTACACAGTGGATATAGCACACAATCTGTGCGCTGATGTAAGTGTGACAATGTTGGCACGAAGCAAGGTGCTACAGATCAAACTAACACTACCAACTGATCTGAAAACCGTTACAAGCTAATCTCATTCTCCTCTCTTTAAAAACACATCGCTAGCCAAAGTAAACACTAGAATGGGACATAAACAGTGCATATACTATGTTTTACAAGGATTTAATCATGTGTGAAATGCAACAGGTTAATAGTGGTATTTATAATTACACAACACAGCTCAGACATTTAAATGTGTTTGGTTTCCTGTCTTATAAAGTTTTATTCTCCCCGACAAGACTTGTAAATTCTTGTGCCCTGATTGAGAATGCTCATGCCAAGTCTTTTGGAGACTTGGTGTTTCTTTGCAGTAATGTTTTAATGAGGGTGGAAGGAAATTACTATGAATAAATGATGTTGATAGCTTAAATAAATCCATTTGTTTGGGTTTCTTGGGTGTTTATGAGACCAAATTTGCCATTTTCAGAATTTCCTGCAGGGATAATGAAAATAAATAACTTCCCAATTTAACGGAAACCATTGTATAATATTGGCACAGTGAGTTTCAGCATTCCGAGAATGAAACCAGTCCTATCAGTCTGTATAGTCTGATCAGTTTTGCAGGACTAAGGCATTTACAAACCAGAGGAAACAGAGCCTCCTCAGAGTCTCACTAATGATGTCTGTAGCTGTAGGAGGACTGGAGAGAGGAAGGACAATGTCTTAAGTGATAAGGAGGGTTGGAGAGATCCTTGAGAAGCTCTTGTCCTCCCTTCCTCTCGTTCCCTCCCTTCTGACTCGTCACAGCTCAAGTATTCACTTCTCACTCATTAGCGGCTGCTGCCCATCGCTCACTGGAGCAAACTGTTTACCCTGTCCTGTCATGACAAAGACTAGCACCCTGTTATCAAGGCCTGCCCTAGGTGGGGGATGACAGTCGAGATGAGTTTCTACAGAGGCAGATTAAGCGGCTGTGTTCAGGAAAAAGTAGGCCAGCTAATTAGCCTCAGCTCTCAGGACCCTGGGAGTGGGCTGTTTTTCACCTAGACAGGGAAATTCCATAAATGACAGGAATGTGGCTGAAGAAGAGTGGCTGGAATATCTAATAAGAGTGGGAGGAAGAGAGAGGTTGACATAACATAGAAAAAATGGAGGAAGGAGGCAAATCATCTTGTAACATTTACTTTGGATTCCCTGCAGCTGAACTCAGTGTACTTCACACATTCTCTTGTGTTGTGTAAAGTACACAGTGTTGTTAGTAGCTTCTGTGAAATGGCCTTGACAGTGGAAAAAAATAGATGTTACCATCTGTGTATAGGACAGAAAAGTTCATCTTCTAAATGAAATATGAGACGGTCTTTTGTTCAGTCATCTGAGCTGCAAGTTGTTGCAGAGTATTTCCTTTGCTGCAGCATCATCATCATATTTCATTTTGCAGATTTTTGGTTGGCTCAAGAAAAGAAAAACTCACTACATGTTTTCTCAATCAGTTTCTCATTATGAGTGATGGGATCTTGCATAAAGATTTTGATTTGGTTATTTCAAATACAGACTCGGTTAGAAAAAGGTGATGTCATGTATTTATGAGCACAAATCAGAGTTTAGCAACCATTTAACGGCATGTTATGAGTTCTGAGCTTGTTTACTTACATTGCCAAGTCACTGTCAGTAAAATCTGCTGAAACCACATCACCACCACAAAGTTATGATGAAACAGATATGTTTTAAGCTCTATAAAACATCTAAGGATGTTTTCCCCCAACTTTAACTTTGGCTGCTGCTTATTTAATCATGAATATTTCATGGAGAAATAATCAAGATTTCCGGGGCTTTAATGTTTTCTTTTAAAAATGTAAATCTTTAAAATCCTTTAGTACAAATTAGTAAACATTGGTCATGGGTACACATGAATATGCTCTGCTGTATCTTGTCTGATTGCCTTGTAGTTGCTGCTTGTTCACATACATTTTCAAATAAAATCTCCCACAGATGGCTTGTTTATTCAGTACTTTGCTTGACATTAAAGTAGGAGAGAACAGGAAATGACAGAGCTGAACCCAATGTGAAAAGCATAAATTCCTACACAATAATCCCCAGTTTTGCAACATTTGATAGGGCGCCCCTATCTCACTTCCTTTGCCTTTCAGTGAACCCAGAGGAAGAAGGGGCAATGCATTACATACAGAGTTTATGTCCTGCTGATAGAAGCCTCTCTCCACATCGAGCTCAGGTGTCCTGTCCTCCATACTTCCTCCATCTGTCCAGCCCCGTCCTTAAGCCCCTCTGAGGGAGTATCAGAAAGTACAGAATTTAACGTGTGGCACTGACTCCCATTAAATGTTTTATTACCCTGAATAAACCCAAATCTGCTGTGTTACGTCTCCGAAAACTTGGGTTCTTGTAAATGTCTCCCTGTTTCATGTATCATGTTAAAGCCACAAGCTTAAATAGCAAAAGCAGCCCTCGATGCTGAGGCTCCGCCAGCGTGGGTCTACTCAGCCTGCCACAACTTTACTGACTCCTTACTCAGTAGCCATATAACCATTCTGTAACTGCGTGAATCTTATTCACTGCTGAGCGGAGTGGTTTGCATTTTTGGACAATGGATCATAGTGAGAGGTTTGTCACTGCTTCGGCATAATGTGATATTGGGTTGTGTGTATTAAAGAGTGGAAGAAGAGGAGGGAAACAGAGATATCTAACAGATCTATGGACTCTGTGTCATGCTGGAAGTGACTCTGTAAAACTTGCTAAATAAGAAAGTAATATTTCAGCCAATGCTAACGTGAATGTCCTGATGTGTTTATGAGTTATGAGTGTGCTGTACTGTGCTGGGTGTGTGTGTTTGTGTCTGTCACTGCACTGTATAGAAATGATTGTGTCAGTGTGTGTGCCTATGTGGGTGTTATTGCCGAGGATAGTGCAGAGCAGAGCACAGCTTAATATCTATGTTTGACATAGAGGCCCATTAATAAGGGCCTGATCCGAGCCCAATGACAGGACTGCTGACAGAGGAGGATCATGGGGAAGAATCATGCCCTGCTGAGGGAGCCTGGGCTGCAGGTAGGCCCATTCTGCCTTCCCCAGGTGTCATTACGGATGCTGGGGAGGGAGCACAGGAGGGAGGGCCTCTACTGACATCTACATTAATCACCCCTCCGCACATCACCCCCCTACTCTGCACACCGCCGCCCCTACCTCCAGCTCCTAATCATCCCCACACAGAGACCCAAACCCAGTAAGGGGATACTCAGCCGTGAAAGATATCCAGCTAAGAGCTCCCCAAATACCACTCTGATCTGATCATGAGTGATGCTGCTACCTGAACCTCTGACCTGGCTCACAATTAAAAACACTTTCCTCTCTCTCCCCCAGACACATACATACAGCTTTACTGAAACTACACATTATGTCACTGTCTGCGTTTGATTCATAGTTTGCATTTGGATTGGACCTCAGTTACATGCAATTAAAATGCGGAAAACGTCTCTGCTGGAATGTGTCTCCAAACCCCCAGAGTGTGTGCTGCTGTTGAACACACTCCTGATTGTCTTGTAGATATCACACTTCCCACTTGTGGACCCCCCATTGATCCTCAGCTGTGCTTTTATCTACAAAAATAACAACACTTGATGTTCATGTTTCTTCACACTAGACTGAGCCATTGAATTAGAGATCATTTATAATCTACATGAAAAAAAATAGAGGATGCAGTTAATAAACTGCTTTAAGTTTCTCTATCTTATTTTAAGCTGCTATTTGTTGTCCTATGACCAGTGTGTAGGATTTAGTGGTATCTAGCTGACCAATATATCAGTCGGTAGCTATTAATGTCTGATATTAGCCTATCACGGATGTATCGGCATATATGTTGTCCAATATGCTCTAAAATAACTTCTTTTAGAGGTCATAATGCAGAAAAAGTTGCTTTGGGTAACTTATAATTATTAAATTTCCAGTGACATTTATGGTTTCAGTGCAGGTTACTGTTAAATGTAAAATATCTTGCTTCATTACATATTTTTGTCACGTAAGTATTTGATAACCACATTCAGGGATCACTGCAAAAAATGTGTGTATATCGATATCCAAATATTTTATCCCTTAATATCAGTATCGGTGTCCTGAATATCAATCAGGATTTAGCATCTAGCATCTCACCATCTTTAGCATCTCCTCTTCTTAACTACAATGGCAGCTAAAATGCAAAAGGACCTCTCCAGTGCCAGCGTTCAGTTTGTCTGCTCTGGGCTACAGTAGAAAAATGGCAGTGCAACATAGCGGTCTCCATGGAGAATGACCCACTTCCTCTGTAGATATTAAAAGCTCATTCTAAGATAAAAAAAACACAACAGTTCATAGTTTCAGGTGATTATACACTAGTGAAAACAATTATGAATATTTAATTTAATTTCTGCCCCTAAATCCTAAACACTGGACCCTTTTATTAGACATTCATTAATTAACCCGATTTTGCCACAAAAGTCAGTTGACTTCTGTGATCAACTTGACCGGTCAAGTCATGTCACTTGGGGAGTGGACGAGGATGGATGTGGGTCACACCATACAGCCTTCCTAATGAATGGCTCCACCCAGGATCCATCAATGAGCAGATGTTCTGAGGACAATAATGGGAAGTTATCCGATTGATTATTAGTTCTGATTCAATTAAAAACACATAATGGCACAAAACGTGACAGTAATTGTGGCATGATTAGTTTAGGTTAAAACAAATGATCCATTTCTGCATCTGGTGGTGAACTCAGATCATCTTTACAGGGATGGAAAAGGGTTGTAATTACACACACAAGTCTGTGTTTTCACGTTTTTAATATCTTTGGTTTCAGCTGATGCAGTCTTCCAAACCACCACTCTTGCTTCGCTTTTCCCTCAGTGAGGTCACACTTAATTATGTGTGTTTACACCTCATCTACATGCTTGCTATTTTAGAAATAAAAGATTTAATCAACCCAACAATCCCTGTTTGTCAGTAATATTATGAATGTCACCCTAATAAAAGATCCGTGATGATATTCCAACAGTGTAATGAAGCATTGAGCTCATATTATAGTGTCCGTGAGTCATCAGTCCATGGCTTAGCCCACCATCTCATTTTTATGTAACATGCCTTGCCCTGAGTAAACACAGCCTACAGTTTAATTAAAATAAATCCACTTTCAGCTGATATTTAGAAACCCGCAGAATATCACTCTCTCCACTAGAGATACAGTGATTGAAAGTGGGGGATAAAAGGCTAGGCTTGAGGGAGAATTATACTCTACTTACTTTTCCATCAATGAAGCCGTACACTCCATTGTTTATGTTTGAAGCCTGTGTTTCTTCTTACTAAATTACCCTTCTCCAATTCCCCTTTTTCTCTGTTTTATTCGCCTTGAACCTTCAGCAACACTGATGACACAATAAATTTCTGTTTGGCTCAGAGTGTGTGTGTGTGTGTGTGTGTGTGTGTGTGTGTGTGTGTGTGTGTGTGTGTGTGTGTGTGTGTGTGTGTGTGTGTGTGTGTGTGTGTGTGTGTGTGTGTGTGTGTGTGTGTGTGTGTGCATGTTCAAGTGTGTGCGCTTCTGGTAGAATCTAGGACACTAGAGGCACTGAGAAGACAGCATTTGCATGCAGCTCACAAACATATTAAAATATGAAGACAAATCACTGTGTCTGGCCAGCTGACAGCGCCGCCTGCAATGGGAGCAAGCATGCAAACTTGCAACATGTCGCGTTTCCCCAGTAAGGCCTTTATAGGGCAAGCTTGAACATGCGGCTTGACAAACAAACGGAAGAAAAAAAAAACCCATGAGCAGTCAAAGCTGTTATTAAAGGCAATAGAAGTGGTTCCCTTTTTTCCAAAGCCATCCTGTCATGGTGCTAGTCTCTCTATTTTTTTATTGGGAGAGTATGGTTTTCACAGACACCTTCAGGGCACATACTGTGAGTTTTGATGGCTTTGTTCTATGGCTGACTTTGATGTAAGTCATAAAGTGGGAAATCCAAGCCTTTAAGGTTGTGCCCCTGCTAGTCGGTGCTATTCAGGTAAAAACAAAGGGGCCATGTTAGATTTATCTTGCATGTCTTTATGTTTGTGTGACCATACTCTCTTTTTCTTTTTAACTTACTTTGGCTGAAGCTTGAGTATTTGCTTTCTGTAAGTTATAAACCGGTTTGCATTCGGTGTGGGGAGAGAGAGACAGTGGTGGCCTATTTTGGGAGAAGGGGGTCGGGGGGTGTTTAGTTATTATTACTCTTACAAACCCCTTGAACTGACGGTGTAAATGAGCATTATGTTGCTACAAGGTGTTCTAGTTATCTAATTTTAAATTACTTAGTGTTGAAGGAGCTCTTCTGATGTGGTATTTATCAAATCTGCTTCATTCTGCTGCTGACAGTAAAACAAACATACATGTGATGGCACAGTTATGTTATATCAATCACGTTGCTATGGCAAATATTTCTGTTGGGGCTACACATGCTGTCTCCTCTTTTTACACCACTTGATAGCGCAGTATTAAGAAGCCTGGAGAGGAGACAGTTGCTATAAGTGACACCAGTAGGGGGAGCTCACAGCTCATAGCTCACTCTGTAATAAACTGATGGGGCTACATGAATAAGGTTGCCGGGCAGCAGTGCAGACCACATACATACAAGACCCCCTTTCTGTCTCTGAATCTAAGCATGTCCACGGTCCTGACTGCTGTGACCTAAATATCTCATTAAAACTTGGATTGTAGTGATTTTCTTGTGTGCTGTCTTTGTCTGCACACCCTGCCCTGAAAAGGACTTATGCATGTATGCAATATTTGTATGCAGAGAGGCCGCCTCTCTGCTCATCTCGGTGCAGGGGCTCGGTCAATCAGTCATTGATTTCTGACAGAGATCATATTTACAATTCTGCTTCAATATCTCAATACATAAGCATCCCTTTGCCATTCAGCTGTGGAGTCTATTGATTTGTGATTTCAACATATTCAGAAATTACAATTTTTGTTCTTCTTCATTATTCTCTTTTTCCTTTTTAAAACTGGTCTTGTGATATCACTACCTGTTGGCTGTTTTTTTTTTGGGGGGGAAAATGTCCCATGAATATTGAAGTAAATAAGGTGGTCAAACTATAAGATAAGATTTGTCCTCTTTGCTCAGATTTATGTAAAGCTGATATGGAAACGTGTGAGAACAGAGTGTATTCAATACATCTCTGTCTAAAATGATTGTCTGAGCAGGAAAAGGGGCTCACTGTCTCCATGTCTTCATGACTACAGTCAGATTTGGACTTAGCTCCAAGCTTTCCTCTACTCCTCCGTCCCCTCACTCCACTACTCTCTTCCCTTCTCGCTGCTCGTCTTCCCCTACCGATCCGTGTTTCGTGCAAGTGTGTCAAGCCTCAGTGTGGTGGGCTGCGGGCTGTGCCGGGTGCGCATAAACCGTGCGCTCCTAGCGGCAGCGCTGTGGAAACCAAACAGCAGAGAGGGAGACGGAGGATGTTGAACTGACTTGTATGACTGTACATTTACAGCGCTATATCTCAGGCAAAGCACATGGGTCGTTTGGGAGCTGGTTCCCGTTGTATTAAAACAACTTTTTGGGAATGCGTGAGAGTTGAAGGCTGGTTCCCAGTCAGAGTGTCAGCCGAGCCATGTGTTGAACTGTGGAGACATCGCTGAAGATTTGAAGGGTGTCAGAGACGCGTCCTGAAGGAACCGAGGACCTGCGGAGAAGAAGTGCACAGCCTACGCTTATTTGCCAGTGTGGACTTACATTTGTTGGACTTTAGCTTGTTATTGTAGGTCTTCTTGGAGGAAAAGCAGAAATTTGCGGATGAACTCGCGGGGCAGGCAGGGGTAATTCTCAGAGACCGAGAGTTTGGTTTCAAGGTTTGCTGGATATGAACACCCCGAGCAGCTCCGGGTGACCTACTCTGAAATGGATCATCTCAGTTTTTGGACATTGAAACTGGCTTTTTGTCAGTAACTAGGACCCCTAGATAAGTCCCAGAATCGCGGAGAAGACTTTCCTCTAATTTTGGAGATATTTTTCTGCAGTGAATTCGAGGATTTGCGCGCCCGCCGTGGATGTTTAATATGCTAGTATGGGTCCGCTAGCGTTCATCCTTGTTGGTGGATTACTGTATTTTCAAGTTGATGGTAAGTTGCCTACCATGTGCCGTTATGTAAAACTTCTATCAAACCATCTATTAAAATATTCAGTTGTGTTTTGCATAGACTTCGCCAGACTCTGCGCATGGCACCACTCATGTTTATGCTGCAGGTTAGATTTGGAGGCAGTATTTTAAAAAGGCATTATGTTGTTGGACTGTGGTTCACAGGACAAACATTTAATTAATTCTCTGCTTTTTGATTTCTGAAGAACTGTTAAGTGAGCAACTGTGCAGTTGTTATCAGAGACTACTGTTTATTAAAGGCTCACCTTATGGTGTGATTTAGTTTTAGTTCGCCTCATCTCAGCGATGTTTTCCCCCTTTTTATATATATATCTACCTATATATATCATTCATTAAACACAGCACATTTTATAGTAACCCTTTAACAACCAGCTGAGTTCAACAGATAACTCTCCTGTCCATTGCAGCTGATGGTCGCCTCTCAGGAGGGTAAAATTAGGGCAGAGATCAGTTTTTTTTTCCTTTCAATCCAAAAGATTGAAGAAGCAATCTGTGTTTTTAAGTCATAAATATCAGTGCATGATAGTCATGTATTCTGATTTAAAGGACCAGTCAGAAAAAAATATTCAGTTTTCCTCTGTGAGACTCAGTGAGTGTAAAGCAAAGATGTCTGAGTGTGAATGATTCTCAGGTTGTTGCAGCGGCTACAGGTTATCTCTCTGATGCAGATGTGGAGAGCAGTTCTGCTTGTTAAAGGATTTTTGTATTAATGGATAACGAATCCAAAATATTTGTGAGTATTCAGATGAAACAAATGAAAGTAGTCTAACACAACAGAAAGTAGTTTAAACCTGTGGGTTGGAGGTTAACTGACTTGCAGGTGTTTGGCAAATGTGCTGTGAACGCCCTGCCTCTGCTCTGTAGTAAATGCTACTGCTATGGTCAGTCAGGATTTCAGTACTGTCACTGTGCATTGTGGTGTAAGCCGGCTTAAATCCAAGCTGGGACAGTGCCCCACTTTATTATTCCCATTTGTTTGATGAAACTTTAATAATGATGCAAATGAGATGGATACTGTTTAATTTCTGCAGCCCTCTTCGTCCACTCTGCTGCTGAGTGCTAAATCAGCATCTTTTCCTTCTGATTTTTCTTCTTGGGATTCACTGGCCTACACAAGAAGAAGTGGTTTAATGGAGGAATTAAAACAGGCTCCACTGCAGGTTATTAATGTGATGACTCACATCAATCATCAAAATAGGAGAGCTTAGGTGACTGAAATCATGATTGGGATTGGTCCAACCTGTGACTGGTGGAATGATGGGTGGGGTTGATACGTTACTTTGAAATAAATAAGCCTTTGTGTGATTACAGATTTTGAGTGCAACTTTTGAATTAGACACACCTTTTCACAGTTGTTCTCTTTATGTCAGACACAAGTTTGCACAGACACAGTGGGGCTTTTGATCATAGAATGAGGAAATAATTCTTCTGACCAGTCACACACTGGGTCACTATATCAGCACTATGTTGTGAGCAATGATTCACACATGTGTTTGCTTTGTATTGTTTGTACAACTTAGCAGTATGTAAAGCCGAGGTTTTGTTGTCACTGAATGCAAGAGCCTGCAAGGCCCCATTTTTCTTTTCTTTCACCTGTCAACTTGCGCTTTTGTTCTTCACAGCTGCGAGTTTTAGGTCTGAAGCTTCATGTCTTCTGCAGTTAGCAAATCAAGTCCCTTTTCTGCTGGGATTTGAATATTTTTGCTTTTCTTTCTTTTACCTTTTTCTGGCGTCTTTCACTCTGTTCAGCCAAACCCACTGGTTGCTAAGCAGTGGCTGATGGCATTGCAGGCTCTCCAGAGGGAGAGGGTGCACAACTCCCCGGGAGCAGTGGATCTTCCCAATCATTCGCCTGTCACCCACCTCCCCCCTTCTTCCTCGCTCTCCACCTCCATCCCTGCAGCACCCACCCATCACCCAGCCCTTTTCAGAGGTAATCTGAGGGTCCTTGGAGAGGGAGGAGCTTCCTCTAAGAGTCCACTTAGGCAGACAAAAAGGTCTGGAGTTGTATTCACTGGGCAGCATTGCCAACAAAGCCAAGCCTTGTGAATGGCGTCAGTCACTGTTTAGTGTGCTGTGATTAATACTGCTTGTGTGTAGGAAAGAGGAGAAAAGGTGAGATGGAGAGAGAGTCGGGGGAGAGACTGAGTGTGTGTTGGTTGTTGTTTTGAGCGCTGAGAAGAAGAAAACAAGGTCCCCTCACTTTTAAAAAAAAAACCTGATTGATTGTAGTTGAAGACATTTCCAGGAATACACCAGTCAGCAGCTGCCTGGTTATCTCTTAAACTCCACCATTCTGCTTTTGAGGCTGGATTAGAACATGCTTTGCATAGTGGACATGCACTCTTGACCTTGTGCTATTCTGAGATCTCCTGCATGCTTGTGTGTGATGTAGGAGCTGGTGACATCACGTCCATCCTGGGTGACACTCTGAGAGGTGCTGAAATATGGCCCAACTTAAATCTGTCTAAGAGGCTTTGGAGACACTTGGGGTCTTATGTGGTGTAGACAGCATACAGCTTTCTATCCACCAGCAGGGCTGTGGTTTCAGTAATGCTGAGTCAAGAGAAACTCAAACCAGGAGTGGTTGTGTATGTGTCAGGGAAAGGAGGAGGGGAGGGGGAGACAAAATGAGTGTAATCAAATACAAAAATTGAGAGAGGAGTTGTTTAACAACACAATCTTTTAAAGGGAAATGGCGAGGATGAGGCTTTATTACCAAAGCACCCCGGAGACTAACAGCTCTGTTGATGGTCATGATTGAATGAGAGAGGTTTAAAGTACTGCCCTATAATGGAAAGTAAGCCCAGATTAAAATAGTCTAGGTGAATGATGAGGCAGGCTGAGGTCATTGTGTAAGAGCCATTGCGATGTCTCGCCCCAAATGTGATTGTTCTGCTTGAGTTGGCAGCGTTTAGGCAGCGTTATTGTAATTGCGGTTCATTTGCTGGAATGGGGTTGCTGTAATGATGAACCCTCATCTGAGATCTACAGGAAGCGCCTCTCTACTGTCTCTCACGGTCTCATCACTGTCGAAGGAAGCGGCTCTCCTCTGCATCAAAGAGCTCTACTGTTTGTTCTCTGATTAACATCAAAAATGAGTGCAGAATAAAGACAAAGGTGGTGATCATGAGAGGAAGTGAGTGAACAGGGAACAATGAATGAGGTGAGCACTTGTCCGATGAAAATCAGCTTACAGACCCTTGTGTGTGTGTGTGTGTGTGTGTGTGTGTGTGTGTGTGTGTGTGTGTGTGTGTGTGTGTGTGTGATAAGTGTTACTTGACCAGTGACGTGGGCCTGTCAGCTCCTATGATATTTTAACAGGCAAGTCTGACTACTCTGCGGATCACATTTCAGCTGCCTTCCACTCCAAACGTTGAAGATAGACTTTGAGCTCTACATGCTTCTTCTGATCTGCAATCACTCAAAAAATAAAGTGTTTCACAGCCGTTTTAAATTCTGGCATCATGCTGGTTAATGCTTTTGCATTTTCATAGTGGGAGAGAAAATGTCAGCGACAGAAAATGCACATGGCTGATTTTGCTGTAAGACCAGCAGAATGCAGGGGAGGTAATACCACTTTTCCCTGTTTTACCTCCGCTTTATTAAGTCCCAGCCAAGCATACCCCTGACATTTACAGAGCAGAAAATGGCCTATTGCATTTGCCTAGAGAAACAAAGACAGAAAGAGTACGAGAGATTACAACAGGGAGAGATAGAGGTTTAACGCTAACAGGTAGGCGGCAGTAAAGGATAAGCATCTTTCCTCATATGATTTGGATTTCCAAACTTCCCCAGACTCATCTTGTTCACTATCTCTCTCTTTCACTCAACTATCCATCGTTGGCTTGTCCATGAGGGTGGAATTCAAACACTGAGGGGGTTGTGGTACACCTGCGATGGCTGTATAGTTGGTGTGTGTGTGGAGGTAGGGATGGGGGAGGAGTGATATGATGAATTGAGCGTGCTGACTACGAGGCAAAGCAAGCGGTCAGGGCCTTCACCTGTCTCACACACCTGTACTTACAGAATACACACCTGTGCTTACCCCCTGGGCCCCCAGACACATATAATCCTCGCTCTATTCTCTCTCTGGCTCTGTTTGCCAACAGGCGATTAAGGCTTTCAGGCAGGCCAGCAGACAGAAAATGTTGATCTGATGACTCTTATATAATCCCGAATGGTTAGACGATAGTGAACGAACCCTTATTGATCAATGGCAAATACCCAGCCAGCAGTTACAATTCAAACTGCCTCTGTTGTAGTGTGGATGTGATGAGCGTTCTCATCTCCACAGAACTTGATCATCTTAAGAGCATGCCATAATGCAGACAGTACAAAGTACAGCACAAGTCTGTGATGCCTTAAACTTGCTGAAGAGACAGCATGTTTGTCTTATCTGTGTTTTTATGTTGCGTGCTGCATTGAAACGTCGTGTTTGGGGAAGCGTCTAATTACTCTGTAACCCGCTGGCCTCACTCTGCCTCTCTGGTTGGCTGTCTCGCAGCAACCTTTGGATAGAAGGGAGGGATGTCAAGGTTGAATGACTCATAGAAGTGCATACAACTCTATAACTATACATGCTCAGCCCACATGCGCACTGTAAACACATAGAGAGGCAGACAAATGCATACTGGCAGCTGTGGACTGTGGTTGCACAAAGCATTTATTTTTCAAGAGGACGAAGTAAGGAGGCAGTTGTGTTGAATTAGAAAACAACTTGTTTATTGGACATGCATGTTTGTGGTCTATTTTAAGTCATTGTCACATTCTTCCTTGTTTACCTTCTTCGTGTTTTGAGTCAGTAACACACCTTCTTCGTTGTCAAGAGTTTGTGTGACAGCTGTACCTGAGCAGAGTGTGTCTCGCCAGTGTCTTGAAGATGAGGTCAGGCCTGGTGATAAAAATGCATGAGCTGTCTCTCAGCGTGAGACGTGTGAAGATGGACAGCCAGAGCATGACACTCGGCACACATCCGTCACACACAGCAGTAGTCCGGCGCAGCTGTAATGCCGCTCAGAATGGTGGAGCCAGTGAATAAGTGTCTTGTTTCACCATCTCCATCTCCAGCCTGGTCTATGGATCACCCAGCCATGACAGCTTTGCACCTTTTCTTCCACATAACTAACTGGGGAATCTAACCAAACAGAAGTGCTTGGACTTCAAACAATACTCTATCACTATGTGGAAACTTTAGTAACCCAGAGGTCTTCTAATGTCTTCCCCTGCATGTTTATAAGGGCATGTCAACATTTACAGTAGAGTGTAGCTGAAAAAAAGAAAATAAAAGTCAGACATTTGCTGGTTTCAGCTTCATAAATGTCAGGATTTGCTGCTTTTATTAGTCATTTATGATAGTAAATGAATGGTCTCTAGGTTTTTGGACTGTTGTTTCAGACAAAAGAAGTGACTTGATGATGTCACTTTGAGCTCTGGGAAATCATGATGATTATTTTTGACAATTATTTGACATTTTATAGACTAATATTCATGGAAAAAACAGGCAGCTTAACCCATAATGACAATAATTGTTAATTGAGGCTTTTTATGAATTGCAAAAACTAAATATTGCTATTATTTTCCCTTATTCCCTTATAATGCAACATAGTGTTTCCTGGCAATATCCTTCTAAATAACCATGTTGGTAAACAGTGTGTGTGGTAATATATGCTGTAATATGCTAAATTATGTTAAGAGTTCAGTTGCTAAAAATGCTGTTAAATCAGCCTTCTCATTATGAGACATTTGATTAAATTAATACATGCATAATAATTTAATATGTTCTGTATGTCAGTGCTGTGAGAAGCTGTTCTTGTCATGTCCCTGCTGGAAAAAAACATGGCACCACACTGCTTTGTAAACTGACCCGCCACGACCAGGCGTGAGTTGATTTACTGTATATAATGGCTCCTGGTGAGACTGGCTTTGTGGTTGAAGTCTCAGTGTGGAACGTGGCACGAGCCAAAGTGTCACAACCATAGCGGCGGAGCAGGAAGAAAGCCTTAATCGCATCCTTGAACGTTTGAACTCTCCAGTTTCACTTCCAGGATGGTGATGACTTTTCTGGAGAGCTGCTCGCAGGCATTTGTCATTTAGAGGCCCAGCAGCACTCAGCTAGTGGTCGCATTATGAAATGTAGTGGGGTGCATGTGTGTGAATGTGTTTGTGAGCACCATTAATAACCATCAAGGCCCATTGTTTTTTTGTGTAAGCGTGGATTTATGGGACTGAGTAAATTGAGTAAGTCCTTCATCCACTTACTCCAGGCACCCTTGACCCTGTCGCCCTAAGCCAGACCGGATGAAGTGTCCCGTGGAATAGAAATTTAATAAATCTCATCTTGACTTAAAAAAACACAAACAGTGAGCTGTAAGCGCCATTTCATTACCTTGCTCTGCTTTTTGAGTCCATCACTTGGATGGTGTGTGGTTACAGCTCTTATTCCTCATGCTCACATGTGGAGCTGAAGACCAGTGGAGTGGCTGGAGGTGGTGACTGCCCTCATTGACATGCAGGGACACTGCGATGTGTTCACCACAGGTCAGCACCCTCGGTACACCTCCAATTATCCACTCATCTCTCAACACAGTGTATCATGGACACCTGAAGGCCTCCTCCTCCACCCTCGTCTCCCCTATGCCTTCATTTCTAAAGCAATAAAGCACTTATTTATTTTGCCCTATTCAATCTGCAGGGCCAGCTCAGCAATGCAGGTAAAGAGATTACAATGCTAGAGGGAGAATCAATTGATGCCATTCATTTCATTGCACTTGCCTCAGTAGGAACTGTATAGAGTAGCCCACGCTTGAAAGAAGGGAATTGGTGATGTGAGAGTTTTGCGGGCAGGTCTCACACACACACACACACACACACACACACACACACACACACACATTTATCTGGAGAACACTAACATAAACACTGCTGCTTGCTTATTTGATTTTATAGCACATTTACAGAGATTAAAGTGATCAGATAAAATGATGCTATATTGGCATATTTTTCTACTAATGAACACTAGCGCTTGACTGGAGCAAGTGGACATTAACTTAAGTCAAAGGCTCCTAGACCATTAATCATTCAGTCACCTCTTAAACTACTCTACTTTTACTACTTGTACTGGGATTTGATGCACAAGCACAGCTTTTTAATATCAAGGCAGCTACTACCGTAGTCCAAAGGCAGAGGCAGGCAAGAAAATGGCTGAGCACAGGCTCCTGAGATGGATCTACGGGAAAAGAAAGAGGTCTGAAGAAGGTGGGGTGATGCAGCAGGCTACATGCTTGAGTGGCCCTGGCATCGGAAATCATTTAATCTGCATCACACAGCTTAGTGTCCCTACCAGTGGCCTGACATCCCCACAGAGCTGGTTCTATAGTCCTTGCACTAATCATCCTGTATAGAGGGGAAGCAGCACCCTTATCGATACATTGCACTTCACAATAAAGAGGTCTAAACTATCCTCATGTCCTCCTCCTCTAGTCTCCTGTTTCACGTCAGCAATCTCAGCTCTTCTTAGACACACCATCTGCTGAAAAAAAGATAACATCATTCCTTTCAGTTCATGGCTACTGATAGGACAATGAAGAGCAAGAATGAGAGTAGTTTAGATAAAAAACAAGGTGAAAACTGCTTGAAATGCAAGCTATGTGAGTCGGCCCTTTGCAGCAAAAATCAGATATTCTGTTTCCCACAGTAATCTATTTATATATTCCAACTGCATGGGGGAGAGAGGGCAAATACACAGACGCAGAGTCAATACGACCCCACAACACCACTGCCCGAAATACACTCAGAGTGGAATACTATCTGATATTTGTTGGAGGCAGGCACGGATGCAGTGAGATGTTGAGAACAGCTCCTAGAATTACCCCTGTGTTTGCTTTCAGAGTATAGATCTTAGCAGGAGAGGGGGGGGGGGGACAGTAGAGTAGCAGAGCGCTGATGCGGAGCAGAGCTCATCATTGGAGCTTGCTTGCTTGCAAGCTCGAACTCCTTTTCTCTCTTGAAACAGAAGATGGAATTAAAGTAGCTGCTCTGCACCTGTAAACATCCCTCATTTCACTTTCTGTCTTCACTCTGAAGATTTTGCTGTATATTCCAAGCTGGGATACACTCCTGTAAATACAGCAGGATTTTCTTAGCGACACCTCACTGAGATGAGCTTTATGTCTTTGGGGTGTAGCTGAGCTCACGTGGTGTGACGCCACTGACAGCCCACCCTAAAGAAGATGAATCTGGGGTGCGGAGCGGGCTGCTCGCAAGTGTCACGGCAGGCCAGTGCAGAGGCGAGGACGGCCAGTAACATCATCCCATCGCCACCCCCAGTTTCCCCCCTGCTGCTCCCTCACATTTCCCTTTTGATGACATGATGGATATGACTCTGTCACCCTCACAGCAAAGAGAGGATGTAACAGGACAGGGAGCAAGTGAAGGAGATAGAGAGAGACTGGGGAGGGGGAGGCAGAGATGTATAGAGAGAAAGAGATGGAGCGAGAGGCTGAGGAGCATATTTTTCAAAATGGACAACATGGATCTGATGCATAATTCATTCCTTATGAAATTTCTTTGGGTTTTTCACATTTTTTTCGGAGTATAATTTTATTTTCACTCTCTGCGTTTCAGCACTTCCTGCCTGGCGTGCCTCCACCAGTCTCCACATTAGAGTTATTGCACCTTGGCCTGGACTTTGGTTTTCATGTTTGATGTTTTATGGAGCCTCAGTGACTGAAACTTTTTGCCTTGGTCTGAGGTTGCCGTTGGTTACCTGTGATCAGCGCACATGTCTGTTGGCAGAATAACTTATATCTCTTCGGGGAGCCCTTCCCTTTATGCTCTGGCTGAGACTGGTGTGGGTATTGATTTGGTTGGTGGGCTCGAATTTCTCCTGGGAGCTAATAAAAATAATTAGAAAAAGATCATCAAAGGCCTGACCTTCTGTTGCACACATGAATAAATATGTGACAAAGATAATAGAAAAGAGCCCTTCTATGTGTGTGGTCAGCGGAACATGAGGGAGAAGAAGCTGTTTGTCAAAGTGGTGTTTTAACACTGGAATTGATCAACAAATTTAACAATTTCTTTTGTTTAACTGTGTGTTTACGTTTATTTGTCTTTATAATAAATGTGAATGGTGATGTGTTATTTGGAAAACAGAAAAAACACAACAGAGTCAAAATCATGCTGTAAACTGGCCATTTCTTGGATAGCAGCATTGCAAAATTGCATCGGATTTCAGTCAAGCTGACATAAGTAGAGTGAGAGAAAAGGCAGAAAAGAATCAGCTTCTGGTTCAGTAATCCCTCTCTGATTTCATCCTCTGTCTGTGTGCTTGTTTGTTTGTTCTCTGGTTCCTGCTTTCCTCCAGGAGTGGATGACTGCACAGCAGTGGTGAAAAGTAATGGTGGTGTTATTGTAGACAGGGGGAAACACAGCATTTTGATTGGAGCGTGTGCCCTGAGACCCAGTGAAGTGCACTCGCCTCAGCTCAGAGAGCACTTGATTGCACAGCACCAATGATCGCATTAAAAGGGCAACAGAAAGCCCATTTACCGTAAAGAGAGTGAGAAAGGGGGCCCAATAGGAAGCTGCAAATTGACTTTCACTTCCGTGAGGTGCCTGGTCTGATGGTTGGACAGTGGGGACATACATGAGCTTTTTGATCTTCTTTGGTAGCATCTCCTGGACATGGGAGCCACATGAGGGCACAGTTAAAAAACACACATACACAAGAATGTACAAACATGTTTAGTGTGTGCTTTTGAAAGTGAAGATTGCCCAACAACGGGTAGAGTTTACAAGTTGAAGTTATCCAGTATTGAGATTGATGTGCCTATTTTAAAACATATTCCAGGGCATATGGGTGTGCTTTTAACCTTCTCTACCTCTACACCTGACGAACCCCACTCAGAGAAGGACACTGACCAGTCACGTATAGCCCTCTGTGCACCCGGCCCAGCTTTTTCTGGCAGTGAAAGGACAATTGTAGAGGCATCTGCTGTGTTCATTTCCACCGGAAAGAGGAGAGCAGATGGAGTCTCAAGGTTTAAGTGATTAGAAGGCAGTAGATTGGAATACAAATTGGATTTAAAGAAATTAGACTGATATAAATCGAATGGAGTCGCCACAGTTTAGTGCTGTGCATGCGCATTGGCTTTAGTGGGAAGCCACCGCAGGGCCTGCGGATTATAAGGGAAGCAGATGCTCCAATGAGATAAGAAAAAAAAAATGTTCATTTGACACTCCATCTGAGGGAGATGGGGGTCTCCATGTCCGTCCTTTATCTTGCCCTCCATTTATCAATGTCACGGTGTTAATTACTGCTTCATTTATTTAGTCACTTGCCACCAGAATACAAACTTGCCCCTCTGCCCCTACACTGACAAGGACTGCTTGCCAGAGGACTGTTACCTACCACTGGTGAAAGAGATTGGGTTAAAAACTGCCAGTGGCATGCTGTAGGTTTTTGTTCCATCTCCAATAGTATATCTTTAGTTTTAATGCCAATGAAATTAGATCATGCACTCCAGGAGCAGGATGTCACTACCCCCTCTACTGCAACCCTTGTCTGTGGCCCCACTTAGAGCAAGACACTAGGCCTGATCACTAATCAATGACAGGGAAATGGAGGGAATTAGCCCAAATTAGGAAGAAGAGAGAACAGACTACCTCCTGTTCTTGGGTCAATATGCCACTGTCTGATGCCTGATCCCTGTTAAGACAAGTGGTGGACTCCTACACATTTCCACAGAGCCTTCCTGCATGTATGTGTGTCTATACATGTGCACACACATTCACCACACTCTTTGAAGTGTGTTTTGTGCTGATCAGTGAGTTTCTAACTGCGCCTGTCCTTTTTCCGGGAGATTCTTGGGAAGGAAAGACCAGGCTACAGCGTGTCCCGGATCCCCCTGGGAGATTCAAGTATGAGGGGTAGTGGAACATGTGCAAACCCTGGCAAACAAAGAGCTGGAACCTCCACTGTTATGCCTCCATCTCAGGTTGAAATTAGCCCTTACATAAGCACAAAGGCGTTTGTGGTACACTGCTCTTCTGTGTAGCAGGCATCGTCCTATTACCCCGCTGCACCGCCCCGGGGAAGGGCACAGTCATCAAGTCAGCTCAATCACACGCACACCTGCAACAACTAATTTTAAGACAAAGAGCCCAGCACTCTACTTAATACAACACTGACTGGTTGTCTGCCAACTGAATCAGAGTTATTGATGGGGTATTGAATGTGGTTCAAAAGAAAGAGGATAAAGAAACGGCTGCTGGAAAAGTTTGCCTCATTCCCCATTACCCTCTACTGTGTCTTTGACTGTTTGATGCTGGATCAAACTCTTTGATTGTTGCATGGTTCCCAGGGCCTCTGAGATGTAAATGTGTGTGTGTGGCCTACAGCATCTTATCTCCGTGGTTAAGACCTGGTCACAGACACACACAGCACTCTGACTTGGGGAGCATTATCTTAGCTGCCAGACTCCCACAGCTCACCCACTGCAAGCCCTAATAAAAAGGAGCGGGCCAAGGTTTTCAGCCACAGGGGATTAGCATTTGACATTAGTCTGGACCCCGGCATTCATATTCACATCACATGTGTACTGCTGCAATAGTGGACCATTTTACTTGTTTGCACCCCACTGAAAGCCAAATATATAATTTGGGTGTGTGTATAGTGCAGATGTAAGCTGACTGTACGCCTCCATTCACCGTTCACCCATGGGTCCAATTACCCAGAAGCCCTTGCATATAGGGTTTAGAAGAGCAGATGGCTGCTATTTGACTGGCCTGAAATGGTGATTAAAGGGTCCAATATATGTTTTTAACATGCGTCCAACCAAAGACAAGCTTTCGTAACTATTAGTTAGAGTCCATCCATTTTCCATCCTGCTTATCCAGCTCTGAGTAGTGGTGGCAGCAAGCTAAGGAAAATAGCTCATTCAGTATGTTGTTCTCTCCAGTAGTGTAGATTTTGGCACCTAATATTTGTTACGTTTTCTGATGAAAATATAGATAACAGTCTGCTGGCTGTGTGCTTGATTTCTCCAAGCTGCACTGTGAGTGGGAGCTGTCAGTGGGATTGTAACTACATGAATTAAGCCCATAGTTCATTTGTGTACTTTTAGTCTTTTGCAATCCCAGCAAATTGTATGTCAGAGTGAAAATTGTAATATATGTCTTCATATTTCTGTCTAGTGATTTATTTACTTGTTATAGATGCATTAGTATTTTCTTGTCTCTTTTGTCATGAAACAAAGGTCACAAACAATATTTTTCATCATAGTTTTCATTGATGAAAATGAACATCTAATGCACCTAAGCCACATTTAGTAGCTCATCCTGTGGTTTCCTGATGCCTTCCCCAGCTAGACTGGATATGCGATCTGTTCCTTTTAGTAGTATTTATTAATTAACCCCCTACCTCTTCCCTATTTTGCAAATATTGTACCTGCTGACTATTATGCTAATAGAAGGGATTTTTGAATTGAGAAGGCCTTGTCGTTTCCAAATATCAACTGAAACAATGCCTAAAACCTGCATGGTGTTCTTCTATGATTAAATCGCATCTCTTCTTTCTCCTCCAGGATCCCGTCTGCGCCAGGAGGACTCCCCACCCCGGATTGTGGAGCACCCCTCTGACCTGATTGTCTCCAAAGGGGAGCCCGCCACTCTCAACTGTAAAGCAGAGGGTCGGCCAACCCCGACAGTGGAGTGGTACAAGGACGGAGAGCGGGTGGAAACGGACAAAGATGACCCACGTTCGCACCGCATGCTGCTGCCCAGTGGCTCGCTTTTCTTCCTTCGCATCGTTCACGGACGACGGAGCAAACCGGATGAGGGAGCCTACGTCTGCGTGGCCCGGAACTACCTGGGAGAAGCTGTGAGCCGTAATGCATCTTTGGAAGTAGCATGTGAGTCAGGACTTCGTGTCCTCTTTTTTTCTTATTTGTTTCTTCTTTGCTGCAATGCTGCTCTTTTGCTGATATAATTTAATAAGTCATTTGGCTGGATGAAGCAAAAAAGTCTGGATTCCAGATGATGGAAAGACTGGATTTACGTACGGCACAAGAAAATTGAGAGATAATATTTGAACATTTCCTGTCAACAACTGCACAGTCTTTTTTCCTATTTATATATAATGGACAATTACACTGTCTTTACTGCAGGGAACAGTAAACAAATCAATGTTTAATTTGAGGCAACTGCTTTCAGTGTTCCCTATTTGCAAAGATTGTAATGATTTCCTGCACGTGTAAAAGGGACTCTTAAACGCCATCGTGGTCCCACTTCATGGGACATTGTTTGGAGTGATAATGAGTCATGCAGAAGAGTTTTTTTTAAAGGACTTGAGATAAATTAGATATATTTTTTACCTCAAGGGAGTTTTAATAAAATTGTCTACAGACCTTTGAGTTGGACATAAAGCTGCTGGGACATGATGACATGGATACTTGGGTCTCTCACAGGTGGGTGGGGGTCGAACGTCAGGCACAGATCAAAGTCCTGATGGACATTTGACACAGGCTGCCTGGACTGTGTTGGTGAACACTGACAGGCAGAACCTGAGCTTTGGATCAAATTACCTTTGAAGATGAGCCTCCCCCCAGCAGGCTCAGGCTGGGCTTCTCAATGGAGCCGGCTCCCAGGCACCTCAACTGCCCATTAGGTGGAGCGGAAAGTCTCCATGACCTTATGTTGTTTTTAACTGGTGGTAGTGACATAGTCCTCTGTTTCAAACAAGGGCTACATTCATGGGATTTAAGCCAACTGTAGCATGTTTTTTTAGTGGTATTTACAGATTCATTTTTTGGATGTTTCACTTGATTAGTGTGATTTGGCATGGAAAAGAGACTAATGACATCATTTTTGGCATCATAGGGTTAGCTGAAATGACCTTCTATCTGCAATTGAGCAAAAAGTTAACCTTCCATTATCCTTAGTAAGTATAAATGTGTTTCAGTGTTTCAAACAGAAAAGATAGCAGTAATACCACCTCCCATGAAATAAAAAGGACCTGTAACTGTATATCTGAGGCGAATACATTGATCATTGGTTGTCGGATGGGAAGCTGGTGTGAGATCCTTGGGAAATGGACTTTGTGTGGTGGAGAGGCGGGGGTTGGTCTCCGCCTCTGATCCGGTCCCCTGCCTTCCCGAGGGCACTTCCAGCAGCCCCCAGGTGCTAAACTGCGTGACAGCAGCTTGATCTATCGATTGCTGTAAGAGGGCTCTCCTGGTCTAAATGAAAATTCATGAAAAATTGATGAAGTCTCCAGATTATTTTATTTTTCCCTTCTCATACTGTTTCTTAGGGCTTTATGTTCACTGCTCTCTCGTGTAATATGGGTTGAGCAGCAGAGGGGGTTGAACAGATGCATTGAGTGCTTGAATGGCTTAAAGGTTGATGGGTGAGAGGTCGGAAGGCCAGGAGACGAGGGGACAAGGAAGAGTTAGCAAGGTGAAGAAATAGGAGTACACATATGATAGGTATCATCAGAGATACTAGGTTTGAGAGAGAGCTTCAGGCCAAATCCTCAGGCCACAGTCTGAGTAAACAAGGGTAAAGAACTGTACCTTGTAACTACAATTTTGGCAAAAAATGTACATCATCCTCAGACAACACACTGTACTGGCCTACAAATGTAGATACATCTTAATACCTTACTGTTCAAACATGTCCTCTGGTGCATACCCTCGTTTATTGATCACTCTGAATGCACCGAGATGGAAGTATAAACAACTGTCTTCCATCTTTGCATTCAGTCAGCCTTCAAATGAGTTAAAATGACTCCCCATCTACATCTCATTGTTCTTTAAAGTACCATCAAATCTTCCCATTCAATTTCTAGATGAACCGATATCGGCCCTTCATTATCTAACATTATTTTGCTTATTGACCTGACCTGACCCGACCTGAGCCATTGAGAATCACAGCAGTGTTGGTCCAACTGAGATGGAGTGTGGGTGTCGGAAATGGTTGTGCTGGTGGGTCAAGTGCAGTTCAACAGGAGCACTTTCTTGATTATGATGTGACAGTGCAATGAAGTTTTATTAAAGTAGAATAATTGGTATAAATTATTTGATTATGAAGAGATCAAAGCGCTCAGAGGCACGTCAGGGAAATTGGAGGAGATGAGAAAAAAGAAATAATATGCAGGTAGGGTGTTATATTAAGACACTAATGACTTCTTGAAACTTTAATGACAAGTAATCTAAAGGATATTGAGTAGGAATGTCCCAAAGCTGATCTGCAGGATTGGTGTCTGAACCAATCAAGTGTCTGGCCTAAGGCAGCAGAATGGACAGCACCAGCACAGCTCCATTATTGTTTTGCCATCGTGCTATTTTCATTGTTTGAGAGCATCTTCTCTCTCACTCTCTCTTACTCCATCTCTCTTGAACATACAATAGTGTAAGTCTGTCTGTTAAAGTAGTTTACAGATAAAATGGTCAAAAAATGTAAAATATGAAACTTTGATTTAAAAAAATGCTGTGCAAAAACATATATATAAACGTTATACATTTATGAGGTGTTGATTAACATCCACACTGTATTTTTGGTGTATTTGTGTTTTTCCAGACACAAGGCTCTCAATGGTCCCAAAGAGATAGGAGGACCATTTTATGGAGCGCTCTATGCCTGGCTTGTTTTGGGCCTTGGGCTTTCTTGGCTTTCTCTTTCAGCCAGGTCTTCAGGGGGAGCAGAAGGGGGTGGGGTGCTAAATCCCCTTGCATTGGCTTACTGCAGTGATTAGCTTTATCAGGTCCTGACATCCGTCTAGTGATTGTAAAGCCAAAGCTAATCGCACAAGAAAAAGCAGCATTTAAATCTATATCCATGTTGAACTGGGTTTGTGTTTATGATATGTCTTGCCCCCCCTCCTACGCCTGTCTTCTACCTCCCTCCCTGTCTCCCTCCCTCGTATTGAACACACCTTTGCCCCCCTTCCATTCACGAGTGGTTGAGCAGGACCCTGGTGAGATAATTGAATTGCAGCTTTGAAACAGATTGAACTCAGTGTCCACTGAGCAGAGTGGCGCTGCTGCATGCTGGACCTCAAGCTGGGCAGCACTCACCACTCTCTCCGTTTGAGGAGGAAAGGTGGAGTGAAGAGGAAGAGGGGGAAGAGGCCTCTGAGAGGTGCCTCTGCATTATTAATGCGGGCCAGATTGGGGGGACTTGTGCGGTTACTGGGCTTAGTCTTTCAAACATGTCTCCTTTAAGTGTTGGATGTTGAACACACATTGTTCACAAATGGATGGAGAAGAGCATGAACTGTCTTGTGTTATTTGAGTTCATGGTGCATGCGCAGAGTGTGAGGATAATGCTTAGGCATCACTTCGCTGCATTTGGGTAGAGATTTCATTAACGCTGTTGTTCACTGTCCCGTACTTGAGAATATAGAGAACTTGTAAACATTTTGCCTAGAGCGTATCTGAGCAGTCTGCTTTGTAATCTCATTCCTCCTCCCAAGCTCTCCAAAACTGACTGCAGGCCAGCTCTATGGGATGGATGTGCCGCATATAGGATGTGCCCCCTTTTCTCTTTTCAGAATAAACTAGGTCAATGAGCAGGTTCATAAATCATTGTGAAGCCTGTGTCAGAAATGCTAGCTCCAGCCACCACTGAATAAATTGCTAGCACTGCGGATATCTGTGTATATGTAAGTGTGACAAGGCACACCTGGGGCGATAGGATCCCAAGGAAAATGTTAATTAGCCCCATCTTTTCAGGTGGATGGATAGCACACATACGTAGTGCTCCAGATACAAGCGTGTAGGGTGAACAGTTGCACTTTTAATGGAGTGTAGAATGTGACTCAGGCCCTCTGACATGTATGTGGCTGCATGTGTGTTAAATGTGTGTTATTGTCTCAGGGGAGAGGCATCGCAAAAGAACGGAGACAGAGAATCTTGAGGTGTATCCTTTGCCGCTTCGTACACTTTGTAACCTTTAAAAATGCAAATGACACAGAAATGAAACAGATGTCTTGGGTTGGTTCTAAATGCCGCTTGGAATGGGATCGGATGACTTTTAAAAAGGTCCTTTGATATCATCTAATGTACCACTTCTGCAATTAAGTGAATCGTTAGGTAGCATTTGGTGCTCGTACAACAAGGTAATTAGCAGGAAAATAGAGTTGGGAGAGGTGCGAGTGGTGAAGAGAGGAGGAGGGTACCAAGCTGTTCCTGTTGTGTCCAGCATGAGGGGAAGCTAATAAAGGGACAGGCCAGGAGGAGCAGGCCAGGTGGGGAGTCAGGCTGAGCTGCACTGCAGAGGCGTTCACAAGCTCATCTGGACTCATTATTCCGTTTCAGAAATTAGAAAATGGAGTGACAAGTGCACACAAACAACACACAGACACACACACACACATCTCACAGGAAAGTGTGTGCAAACACCTGCCCTCATGCTGATATAAACCCCGATAGGATGAGGTTTAATCTGCGCTGAAGTCCTTGAGAAATAATGAAGGGTAATGAAGGAAGCAGCAACAATGCAGCCATTACGGCACATTAATGACGCATGCTACAGTTAGGAAATAAAACACAGTCTCAAAAAGTGAGCACGGACTAATTTGTATTTAAATATGTTTTACTCTCAGAGCACATCTCAGTGTGTCTGTTTGTTTATGTGGTGGGATGTGTTGAACGCAGAGTCAAGGGTCAGTCTAAAACAATTATTACGGCCTCAGGTTTCTCTTGTAGTTTTCCCGACTCTGTATTCCCATTTCAAATAGCTTTTAAATAATATATTTAACTGAACATAGAAGCACAGGACAACAATGATGTAGTGACCCTATGGGGTTGGCGCTGCAACAATTAGTCATTTAATTGATCAGTTGATTGGAAGAAAGTTATTGAACAGCTATTTGGAAAATCAATGAATCATTTTCCAGCAAAAATGTCAAATATTTTCTGGTTTGAGCTTCTTAATAGTATGGACTTGCTGCTTTGCTTTGCCTTTTGCCTTTCACTCTGTTGTAGCAAATTCAGAAAGGTTCATCGTGACAGTTGAGAACAGAACATGACAAATACGGTGAGAAAATGTAATTTTCAAGTGCCTCCTCTTTTTATTTTGAAAAAGTAATCTGAATGACTTGTTGTTAAATCACATAGCAGTATTGATATTTCTTGCTGAGTTCAATTTAGAAAAAAAAAATAGTTATGCGCAAGAAAAGCAAAAAGTATTGATACAAAAAGGTGAGTGTTGTCCTGTGATAAGAGAGACGGTGAGAGCAGGCGAGGGTGTGAGAAATATCTTCCCCTGATAAACTGTGAGAGAGCAAAAACCCCTGATTAAATGTGTCAGCTCTGTGTCTGTGCTGCTGGAGTTTGCTGACCTCTGTAAAGAGGTGTTGTTATCTATTGGGATTTACTCGCACAATTTCCACGTACACACACACACAGCTCTCACCAGCAGCAGCATGCAAATTTCTCTCTCATTTATCAGCTGCAGATGGCTGCAGTAAATGAGGAGTTCCCGCCACAACCCCAACTCCTGTGCAGGGCATGGGAAGAGAATGGCCTGCAGAAATGGAACAGAAATTTGGAAAACTCTCACAGGGAGATAAATCATCGGAATACACCGCAGTCACTCCCAGCACTCTGACCTTTCACTGTCACACACACAAACTAGCACATTCACACACACATGATATGTCCTGAGACTGCACTTTTGCTATCCTCAGCGGGCCTTGTGTCCCAGCTCTGACCTCCCCAACTCCACCAAGGGAAATAGACTGTGTTACCTTCTTACCTTCAGAGGAAGTGAGTGTTGTGCTGAAGATGGGAAATACTGCAAACCTCCACCATGGCACTTATTATGACAACAATAATGGAGTGGTGCAGCAAGAGCTGAGGGCAGAGATGGAAGGTGTTGTGAGAAGGTGCAGGAAGATGACAAAGAGCTGGAGCTCTTAATGAGATCCAAGTTTGGTTTGACCTTTGACTTTCTCTCCCTTTTTCTCACTCTCCACCTCTCCACTTCCACCATTGTGTCACCTTCGAGTGTATAAACTGGATTAAACAAGTGTGTGGCGCTCCGTCATGGATGCCACTGCACGTCAGCAGAGGAGTGAGCCGTCAAGCAAAGAATGCTGAGCCAGCCGCTTCTCACGCCCATTAGTGCCCGGCAAGATGAAGCACCCGTCGCACCGGGTTTTGTTGTGTTTCTTTCATACACCCTACTCTCGCTCCTTCACTCTCTCCCTCTTTCTCTCTTTATAGTGACACTGTTATTGATGGCCTCTCCACTCTGACAATGCAGGGCTATTGCTTTGTCTCTCCTGCCTGCCTGCCTGCCTGTGTTTTGCCTCCTCTCTCCTCGTTCTCCTTGCACCAGTGTCTCATCACCCATGCTTCACACTATGGGTGCTCGCTCTGCGTTGACTGAAAAATAAATCTTTGCATTTACATCGGGTCCCTAAATTGAACAAGCTTGGCAGCATTGTAAAAAGTAAGCACTCTCAGACAAGCATGTTCTATAAAATAAACGCACCCTGTCTTGCCACTTCTTTCACTCTAATCAGACAGTTTTGGATGTAGACTGAGCTGTAAATTATTGAAATCTGTCTGCAGGCTGATTATTGATCAGCCTTAAAACACAGACAGGCTCAGAGGCTCCTGCTTTCATGGGTGGATTGCACTTTGATTTCTGGTTTAATATCGACTCATGGTTGTAATTTATTCAAGCCGTGTGTAGCTTGCAGTTTTTAGTAAGCAGATTTAATGATCATCAAAATATCTTCCAGAATATACCCTGCTCTATCAGTCTATTAATCTGCTCTTCAGGCTGTGTGTAGATAACCTAACACATGGGGTTTCCAACTCTTTAGTTAAATTGCTGCACAGGTGTGATATTTACCAGAATTTAGATGAATATGTCTGATACCACTCTATTTGCTGTCAAATGGCCAAAGGGACAAGTGAGTGATAATAATATTAATCGAAAAACGTGACCCTGAGTGAAATCCCTGTAGACCGCTGCGTTCCGAGGGTGGCTTGCCATTGAGTCCAGCCGGGATTGGATCCTCTGACCCTTGGAGAACCCTTTGCCCTCTCCTATCCACTCCAGATCTCTGTCAAACCATAATTCCTTAACCCAACGTTCCCCTCCGATGAATGCGTCCCTGTTGTGACTGACCTCCCCCACCCACCTTCCTCTCTCTCACTCTCTCTCAGAGACCCTCTGAGACTGCCAGAGATGGTAATCCATCATATGGAGCAGGGGAGGAGGTGACAGGGTGGAGGGCTGAAGTTCAGGCGCTAGCTGATACGGGTTTGAATCGAATGTCGCTGAAATTGATTCACCCTCTGGTGTGTAGAATGGTGTGTTATTTCTGCACTGATGTTCCTGGTTCAAATGCCCATTATTTCCTTGGTTACTTTCACACACACCCTTAAACACACATTCATTCACACACATACATGCCTTTGCGCAACACTTCAGGGTGCACAATGCTGCAAGGATTGATCTTGCGCAAGGGCCAAGATTCAGTCAGACCCACGATTTAGTCTGTTTATTTTGGTCTACGACTGTCACACTGCACACTGGAACTCTGATGGATATGTCTTGCTGGGAGGTGTTGTGCACAGTTACACACAAGTACTTACATACTAACACAAGTGCACAAGCACACAAAAAAATGCTTAAGGTAAATGGCTTTTGTGGATGTTTTTCTACTTGTACAAACATTAAGGGCAGCCTCTCCTCAATGTAGCCCATTGGGAACATAGGAGACACAGAGTTTCGGCTTCATTAGATTCTCAACTCAACTGTGTGGATGCAGAGGAAGAGGAAAACTGGGGGCAGGGAGGATGGGAGGATAGAATTCATGGGACACAATTTCTAAAGTGTACAGTCTTGCTAGGCTTTAGGCTTTGAGAAAACACGATCAGGACAACATAACCTAGTTTGTATTGATTTATGAATTAGTAATTACTTTTTATTTGTGTTCTGCAGTCCCTTAAACTGTTACCAGGCCTTGATTGGCTCTGGGCCATGGCAGAGTAATCGTGGGTCCGGATGTGTTATGACTCGGTGATCTCTCGATGGCGTAGACAGATATTGTGTTTGGCTTGGATTACATCTGCTGTAAGGGACACCTATCAGCCATCAGAGCCCTCAACAGCTGCAGACCAGAATTGAAACCTGATCATCCAGTCCCTGCTGTCTCCCTCTCTCTCCGTCTCCCACCCTCTATCACTCTTTCCTCTTTCTCCTTTTCCACTCCCTCCCGCTCTCATTTCCTTTCCTGCTGTTTGAAAGTGATACTCAAAGCATTTTGATCACTTTCAAAAGTGAAGGGAGACAAGATCAAATGTTTAAGCGTGTGGTTTCTAAGACAGCTGTGGTTCCATTCCGTTTTACTGCCTGACCTTTACATGACTGCGCCGCTGCATCCAATGGGCATATCAGCAGAGGAAGTTGGGTGGCTGCTGTGTCTACTTGAAGGTGACCTTGTGTGTTGCAGAGTTAATGGCTTGCCATTTTGATGTGGAGTGTGTCCTAACTGCTGCTTCTGTCTGTTAGACTGCTCTGGGATCAGTCCCAGGCTTTGCCGAGGTGAAGGAAGGGACGCAGGGGCTTGATGTTGTTCATTCAACAGCCATGGCTTCACTACAGGAGGTGCTGCATCCACTAAACACTACAGGTTCTCAGCTTCAGGACCATCAAAGCCACATGATTTCATAGAGGGTAACTGGCTACCTCAGTAATGTGTAATGCAGTGTGACCAGGTGCAGTGAGATGACATCACATGGTGAATGAGACCGGGAGCTGTGGTATGTGTGGCCACCTGCTTCTGCAGCTGGGAGGATGATTAGCAGCTAGCCAGGCTGATTATTAACCAGCCAGACACTCATCCAGCCAAACGGACAGTCAGACAGACAGACAGACCGGGACACTGACAGACATTGCACATGGCCAGATATGAGCCTGCACATTGGTTGGCACAGTAGAGATCAGACATAGTCGCCCAGACCACTTAAGCACTAGCATGGCCAAAGGCCAACTGAATAGAAATCAGAACATCCTATTCAAATGCTAAGCAGAATCTTATCTCGGTGCCTCTTGCTGCTGGCCCTCGTGCTTTACACTGTCCGGGGCAAAGCTATTAACGAACATGCAGGTGCCTCCCCTGTTTGCCTGTGTTTCATTGTGTGTGTGTGTGTGTGTGTGTGTGTGTAGCGTTGTGTATGTTTAGATAGGTGTATGGTCAGTTTTCTGTGTTTCTCTTTCTTGATTGATTAAAAAAAAAAAAATCATAACAGATTTTACTCAGACTACAAATCTTCAAATTTTTATTGTTAGTGTATTTCAAACAACATTACTGTTGATGTATGAGTCTAAACTCAATAATGCCATACACAGCAGTACCCACCACCCATAGCGACAGAAATGAAGGCAGTGAATCATCTTAAGCGTGGCTATAATTGCAGGGATTTGTCTTGGATCCATCGAGATCTTCTTATTCCACAGGAAATGAAATCTAACGACACTGAGTGATCACCAGGGGGTGTGTGGCTAACTGATGAGCGTGCTCATTTGACTCCACCGATCTTTAAAAGCCATTAACGCTCTCCTGTTTCATGCACAAATTAGGCCTCCGCACACAAAGGCACACAGGCACAGCAGCACATAGATGTTTGGAACGTGAACACAAGATAGGCCCATATGCACATGCCAGTACCCCCCTTAACACATACACTTTGTAACAGACTCCAAACTCCCTCGTTGTCGTCCAACTTGCACGATGAACGTTTGCCCATTTGAAGCCTAAATGGCACAGTAAGGGAAAAATGAACCCCAAGACGCCACGTTGTAATGGAGCTGAAAAGAACAGCTTAATTAGCCAACATAAGCCATGCCCAGGCATTAACTGTGAAATTTACATGTTAGCTTTCTTCCCGGCTTTTTTTAAAGGTCCCTGTGGTGTTCATGTGGAACAGACACATGAATTACAACTCTGGCACTTCATGAATATCGATTTGGCTGCTATTGCTGTGCAGGAGGTTATGAAATACCGTAGTATTCAAAACATGTTGAGTGGGATACATCTGCAATTAGTCAGTTGTTAGTTTATGCTACTAATGTGTTATTAGTTTAATTGCCTGTTTTTGGTAATTAACTTCCCCTCACTCACACACAGCCTCATTCTGTGAAAAACACCCGTAACATTTAAAACCAACTATAATTTAGAAATATTGTGGACACATTGTTAATTGTTTTCCTGATCCCTGGATGACTAATCGTATTTAAATATTAAATATGAGGATATGGTAATATTGCTCTTCTTATCAGACTCTCAGACTCCAAGCAGAAGGGAGTTGTCTACATGATTTAGCTCCTTTCACAGCAGTGCAGGCGTTTGATAGGCCAGTTACAGAGTCAAGATAGGCTGACCTTTGGCCACCTCTGGATGTGACCTCTGACTGACCATCGATTGACCATCATCTGACCCCATGGCTTGAAAACAGAGCTGCATACGGGTCCATTTGGCAGTCTGGAGAGGATCTCTAGCATACACTGCTAATACAGTTACCCTAGTGTTATTGGGAGATGTATGAAAGGAGAAATAGCCTGGGATGGCAGGGTTATTCCTGTGTCAGAGGAAGAAAAGCACAGATAATTCAATTACAGGCTAAGGGATATGAGCATCTGTCAGCTTATTCATTCTTATAGTACTCAAGTTCTGTTGTTACTGCAGTAACCTCTAAACTCGATTGCTGCCGGATTCAACTCATTACCCACTTTATGAAAAATTGAGCCCAGATTGGTATTCTGACATCTATAGACCTTTTACCCTTTTATTTACCATGTGTTTACAACCACAGTACAAAAGACCTTTTCTGCTTTTTAAGACATTTTGTGAAACTAAACCTTGCACCAACCCTCTAGATTTGCTGAGCGCTAGACCAGACTCTGCTATCTCTTCTTAGCATCTCGCCACACTTCCACCCCCATCCTTCCTCCATTTCTCCCTTATCCCCCAAATTGCTGCTCCCTAACTGGCTGTAGATGATAACACTTTCAGCCCAGCAGTCAAAACGCCCACCCCCACCCCCCTTCTCACTATGAAAATCAAATAGCAACCTAGTGACTGACTGCTAATCAAATTAGCAGGATTTCTCATAAACCTTAATAAGTAGCTTGACTCGATAAAGGATGCTGATGAGGACGGGAGACAGCTTTTTGATTGGGAGGAAAGAAGAAGGGGTCATATCATTCATCTCAAAATCACTCAACGGTGCCAACTCGGGTGTTGATTGTCATAAATATTCTTGGACCTTCAATTTTCACCCAAACGCCCCACCCCCAACTCACGCCGCAAGAGCATCTCACCTCTTCCGACTGCATCCATGTGCCAGCAACACCACCCTCAGTCCTCTCTGTCTGTCTGTCTCTTTTCTCACACACAGCAGGGGGATGGTTGGCCCAAGAACGTGGCATCATTAACTTTCTTGAGTGGCAGACGTTAGACGTGCGGAGGGCTGTCCTGTCCCACCCCCTGCTGGGTGTCCCTCAACCCCCATCACTCCTTCCTGTCATCCTCCATCGCTGCGTTTCTTGCTTCTTCTCCCCCAAGCAGCCATCCACAGATTTCATACACTTGATGCTCAGTCAAGGGTGAATGAAAGGAGGCATTACAGGATGCATATCCAATTTCATCATCAGGAGTGCGCCTTATGATTGTTGACATTCATGTGTGCAATTTGTATTATGTGTATTCATGTCTATGTGTGGTGGTGGTAGGGATGCATTTGTCCGCATTTATACAACTGTCTAACTATTGAACTGTTGTGACTCTGGCTCTTTATAGAAGTGTGGGGAGTCCACTACCACGCAGTGTCAGGAGTATTTGTTGTTACCACCAGTGTGGCACGTGCTGCTGAGCTCCCTGTGGTGCAACGCCCTGTCTCATTAATCACAAGCCCTGTGCTGGAGCCCTGACAACCCACAACCTGGTGGCCTACCACCTCCCCTCATGTATACTGGGAAGTCTCTGCACCATTATTAAGCTCACAGGAACAAGGCAACACACCAATGACAGCTGCCAGTGGTCATTTGAACCAGCCCCCTTTTACAATTGAAACTCCTCACTTCACATATCCCCCACCAAGCTTTTTGGCTTTCTCTCGTCTCGGGTTCACAAGTTTTGAACCGCTGGGGCAAAGGTCAGTGTATTTGCCAGGTCGTCACGGCAACTCTCGACAACATCAGATGTCAAGAGAGTTGGCCGACCATGACGAAGGAAGGCAGAGAGCTTTGTTTGGCCGGCCACTTCCTTCTAGAGAGCAGAGGAAGCAGGACAGAAGGGAAGAGAACAGTAGTTTTGTTAAGCATACTCTCTCCCTCTTTCTTTGCTGCGGTCGGTGTCTGGCAGAGGGGAATTTAACTGTTCATGGGGGGAGTGTTATGGGTTTGTTAGGGTCCAAGTCAGGCTTGTACTGTGGGGTGCTGGGGCTCAGAGCCGTGCCGTGGTCTAGTTGTGTCATGAGCATGTAGCTGAGCTGTCACTTGTCTCTAATTGGCTTAGATCAGCCCACAAGAGGCTCAAAGCTCACTGACCCACCCTCTCTCTCTTCCTCTGCCTCTCTCTCTCTACCCCTCTCTCATTAGCTTTTGTTCCTCTGCCAAGCTAAGACAATGGTCTCCACATGGTCCTTTCCATCAGAGCGTTTGATCCAAAATCTCTCTCTCGTTCCAGCAGGCCTGTTACTTTCTCCGCCTCCATGCGTGTCCTGTTATGGGGCTAAATCTTGCAAGGAGCAGGCTGCTAGAATGATGAGAGAGGATTCAGAGGGCAGCTTGATCTAATCCTGATTGGGGACCTGATTGATCTGGGCCCCGGGGTCGTCACGGGGTCAATACATGGACTGATGATAACATGGTTCATCTTGAGGGAATAAACCTATCGCCGCACTTTCACATGCCATTACACCTCATATCAATCCAGACAACAATTCATATCTGTCGTCTCCACAACTCCACCACAGTTAAAGCTGTATCCTTGCACGTCATTTACCAGCGCTGCAATCAGTCAACCATTCTGAATCCTGCCAGGGTGGGTGTTCCGTCTTGGGCAGTGTAGGATTTACGATGTCCTACAAGGGTTCGGGGAATGACCCTCTTGTGTGCATCCCTGATGATGTTCTAATTGGATGGGGTGACCTTTCTTCACTGTAATTTTGAAGCGTACGTGGTCCTTGGGGGTGGGTACAGATTAAAAAGCAGCAGGGGTGGGCTGATTGATGTGTGCTGTGGTTGGTGTGGTTGTGGATGGACAGTGACAGGTAGAGGGACAGTAACATATGAGTCCACAGCTGTTGAATGGGAAGGGATGTGCAGACTGATAGATGGGAGGTGGCCTCAGCCAGGCTGACTGATTGCTACCTTCTGGTACATCATCTCTTGCAACGACTATGCATACTGTGATTGAGTGGTGGGGGTGGTTGATTGTTTGGTTTCTGTAACATTAGGGTTGTGCCATATCATATTATTCTTGACAATACCAGTGCAAATTTTAATGTGGTCAAAATGTTGTCACACCATGATTAAATATACTGCTACACAGGGATGGGCAATCTGACAGTTTAAGTTGGTGATCAATCTTGAAGGCGTCCACTTTTCAGGCGAATCATAGAGATTGTGGTATTTAATGTCCTCTTACTTCTGTTTCCAAAAATTTACATAACCTCATTGGCTAGTGGATATTTGCTCTTAACATTGGACAAATCACTTCACATGCCTTTTCCTTTGGTAACGTAAACAATGCAATGGCATTTCAAAATTGGAAAAAAAGTATTTGCACCATGACTATGTAGTTAAAGTAATGATAGAATGTAGTTTCCAAAAAAAATGCAACTTTGGTTGTGGTTTAAAACATGAAACATGGTGTCATTTAATAATAAAATTGATTGTGGCACACGAGAGGCTCCTCAAGATACGTCTGATTGAGCTCAATGGTTGATTAATTGATTGATTGATTGATTGATTGATTGATTGTTCGCTTCTTTGTAATGAGTCAGAGAGGCATCTCACAATATAGAGAAAAACACAGACCTCACAATCAGGTGGGGATATGTGGAGAAAAAAATCACCATACAGACAGATGTTTTTTTATAGAAAAAGTGCATTAATATTCATATATAATATCAACGCATGCACATCATTATCAATGTTCATGTACATTTTGCAGAAATAAATGCACTGTATATATAAATATTTGTGGTATAAATACAGTATGTGGCTGCGTGTGTTGTGGCACTCTGAATGTTTAGCCCTGATTTTGGCTGAGTTTGCTTTGCATTCATGTATAGCACTGTCACTGTGCTCACAAAGCTCCCAGCATATATTTATTTTTCTGTCAATACGAAATTTGCTTTGCTTCTCTTTGTAGCCAGAATGAGTTGAAGTGTGGTGAATGGGTTGTTTTGGTGCATTGACTGGTGAATCCTATTTTGAAAGCGTATGAAGCTGGAACTAATTCCTGCATATTTATTTGGCTTGGTCTAAGCAAGCTAAGCACAAACCCTACTTAATATTCCAGGGCATGCTAACAGGAACAGGCCTATTGGTGATAGCAAAACAGCCTCTTACAGCCTTTGGAAGACTGAGTGGAAAATTTGGGAGCCTCTGAATGTCAAAATAATTTATTCCCTTGCAAATGAGCATGGATGCATGCTTCGATTTAAGGTGCTAGGATTTGCTTTTTCAGCTGTCTTTTGTTATTTTATGTCATTTAGTCCAGAGCTAATATCTGAAAACCTGTGTGCTACAGTCTGCCGCTTTCAGGTGATAGATCTTTCCTCTGTTCTGATCAGATTGAATCTGGTCTTCGTGCACCTTTCATTGATCGTCAACCAAACATCCAACATCATTTAAAACCCTTTTATATTCTCCCTGCATCTCATAGAAAATCTCACAGAAAAGAGTAAAAAGATAAAAGAGCATGAGGAGGAAAGAGAGCCTCCCTAAACCTTCACCAGGCTCGAGGCGCTTTTGTTGCGGACTGTATCTGAAAAGATCAGCTTTAACAACCTAAGCAAATATCCATGAAAAGGCTTCTGAAGGGAGGGCCTTGAACCTTCTGTTGAACAGGTGTGTTTTATAGCACTGTATTTGTCCTTTGGTCTTTAATGCTCTACAGTCCCACATTGTCTGTGTGTATGTGTGTATTTCTTCGTGGTTGAAGCTCCACTGTAGCGTTGAGCCAGTCCCAGCAGGAGGGCCGCAGCCAACCCAGTGCCATGTGAGAGCTGCAGGGAGCGGGCTAACGAGGTGTCCAGGCAGCTGACGGCTTTGTCCTGCTGCCTGTGAGTGGCGATGACACAAAGCGTGTCCTGCAGTGAGTCCTGTCTGTTCTTTGTGTCTGCCTTTCTCCTCTGCCCAGCACTTTGGGCTACAAAAGGAAGCCGTGCGAGGCAGCATTGTGGCATCAGGTGGACGAGACGCTGCGCCTGTCCTGTCCCCCATTTCCCTCCTCCCCATCCGTCTCCTCTCTAGACCACAAAAAAGCGAATACTTGAGGCTTGGATAGCTGTGAATTAGTGTCTCGTGCAGTTGGTAGGCTCCTATTTTCACTGAAGCCTTGACAAATAACTATCATTTTATTAGATTCCCCATCCTCTTTCCTTGTTCCATCTCGCCTTTCTTTCCTCTCCTTTCCTGTCACATTATGCTGAAGTGAGTGATGATCCAGAGGGCAGGCAGTTCTCTGTCATGTGTTTGCTGCTTGTATTTGCTCAGTCTCCCATCTTCCTCTCTTTGCTCTACTCTCTAATTTATGAACTGCTACACTTGAGTGGGCCTAGCGCCTATTAAAAGCAGCACATCGCCTGTGTTTGTCCTGGCCTTTCCTGCACCACAGGAAGCTCATCCAGAGCCCCCACTAGTTAAAGTCACTGCAGGGGGTGAGCGGCAAACATGGACACCTCTGTGGATCCTCTGCCCACTGGAGGGAGAGGTTTGACGCTTCTTTTTAAAAGGCCAAAGTCATTTGTCTTTGTTGTTTTCTGTCTCCCAGGGATTGTTTAGAGAGAAAAAGACAGCGAGAGAGATAAAGAGTGAAAGGGAGTGAGAGCGAGCGAGAAAACATGCCTTTCTCTCAGGAATCTCTTTGTAGATGGTGCGATGTTTCTCATCTGGGCCATTACACTGAAAGCTGTATTTCTCTCTGTTGTTTTACGTTTTTTACGGCGTATGATGAGTTGTCTTTTTACTCAGCTTTTCTTAAACAACAGCTGTGCATTGTCTGATCCTCAAAATTTAAAACATGAGGTAAAACATCTGAACAAATTCAGCATTTCATAGTTTAACATTGCTTCACCTTTTGTAGTGCTGTAAATCAAACGTTTCCAACACCATATGTGTGTACAGCCCTGTAAATCTCCATTAATATTTAATCATCTGGACAGCAGGTCTGAATAATAGTCTTAGGATTTATGGTACCACAGAACAAAGACTCTGAGCTTTGATCCTTCAACCTGTGTTACAGCCCTCTCCTATGGCCAGAGAAGCTGCGATTGCTCTGGTGAGTCAGCATCATGAGCTGAGTATCCATATGGAAGCTTCAGTCATGCAGAAGCAGGCACCAGTTCTAACAAAGAATCCACACCGTAGGCATCAAACAGCGTGTGCACATTCACAGCAAAGCATCGCTGCAATGTTTTATATGTGAACACCACTCGCTGAGCTCAACCGCGGTGTTTCCATATTGTTGGAGTAATCGGATTTAAAACATAAGAACACAGGGGCAGACAACCAAGAGTGAACCACAGAAATCACAGAAAGGTTAGGTTGGAATCCCAAAGGACTACAAATCCCTTCTCTGAAATCTTATTGTTTGGAAACCATGAAACCGGATCCCTGTAACAAGTCTCTGATCAGTGGAGACCCGACCCAAAGGACTCAATTAGACCAGAACGGCCCTTTTTGACCAGGCCTTTATTTTGCCTCCTTCCTTCTCCCAGCATGCTGCTACCACTGCACCGGAGCCGCCTAATGCCCCAGACTGGGACCCTGGCCATACGGCACTCTGAGCAATCACATCGTTCAGCCTTTGCCCCTCTCATTACACACCAACAGCATAAATCCACACCGGGATGTGTGCATGCACGCATGTATGTGTTGCTTCCTAGTAAACCTGTGGCACTCCCCTTGACTTAGTGTTTTAATTGGCAGCACGAGTACAGTAAATGTATATTTAAAACACTGGCACAAAATAGCAGTTACTGAAGCATCCCTGCAGTCGGAGGCAGTAATCCAGAATTTAATTTCAGTCATTTTGCCCTCCTTCACTTATGATTAGAGTGAATTATGATAATTTCTTGATTATGGTTTGGCCCCTGCCTGTGAGCCCGAGGACACTCCTTGTCTGAGCTCAACAGACGATGGCAATGGGGAACATGTGCAACCCACTGGGTCTACAGTGTCAAACACTTCCTTCCAAATTCCATAAACACAAGCTGTACTTTGTGCTGCATGATTGTCTTGAACTTACCCCGCAGTTGATGAAGCACATGGTGGCAATGTGGCAGGTACATGTTTTAATTCAGATCAGTGTGTGCAGAAATATTTAGCTCTTCACCTGTGGTTCAACATCCGATTTGTGTAAGCCGCCTCCAAAGGTATCTCCAGAGTGAGATGAAAGAGGAAGATGAAAGATGAGAAACGAGAAATAGCTGGGTTGATATGAGGGGTGCATGAATTCTTGTGTGTATTATAATGAGTGTGTATAAATGCGTGTGAGAGAGAGTAGCATCAGCAGTCGGGTCAGCAATCTCGGTAACTTGGCTCCCATTGTCTGGAAACCCAATACCGCATCACTGATTCACATTCAATCAGGGATTCAATCAGTGATTCAGATAATACACGCCGGATCATCCACATTGCTTTCTTCACACGAAAGTCAATTAGAGCCTCATTTAAAAAGCAAAATTAGTTGTTATAGATTTAATAAGTGACCTGGACTGTGGCGGACTGGGCACAGCCAGGGAGACAGTGGTTGGAGGTCCATGGGGAAATGAGTGCCTCCTCACTAAAGCCCACTGGTAATGACTTCTGTTTAGTCTTGATAATGTCTACTAATTAGTTAATCAAAGACAATGGCCTTCTACATACACCTCCCACCTTAGCAGCTTCTGTCTGCTTCATTGAACAACAGCTCAGAGTGTAAAGCCTTGAAATCCCCTTTCACTCTCATCACTGGCGGACACACCTGGTTGGGCTTGGTGTATGCCGGCAGTGAGATGTACAACACATTAATTTGCTGAATTAATATTAATGGATGCATGAACAAAAAAAAAATGCGATGATCTGTGTTATAAAACATGTAAGAGGATAATAAAATATCATAAAGTAATACACTTCATCTCAAGCGAGGTGTTCACGCTGGTCAGAAGGTCGATATACAGACCCTCTGGGCAGGACAGACTGGAAAAACAGAGCATTGACAAAGTGTCTCAGCACCCCTTGGAGCTGCCATCATTGGGTGAGTAATACTCTGTTTTCTCCATAATCAATTAGTAAGCCTTCATTAGCTAGGCCATTCATTATGTTGGCGTGTCAGGGACGGGACATGGTGCAGTGGTCGCCCGTGGGATGGGCACGTCACTGGGTGCTGATACATGACGAGGCTCTCACAATCGCTCTTGCATCTAAAGAGGACACAGCCATTACTCTGTTGCACAGCCAAGCAAGCATTACTGTGCGTGGCAAAATCAACATCACTTTGTTGTTACGCAGCCAGCCAAGTAAGCATTATTCATTTTAGTTGCAGAGCTAAGTAAATATTATTTACTGCTCTTACACAACTAAATATTCATTACACTATATTGTTAAAACCATTTGAGCTCATTTATTTTACAACTAGAAAAGCGGTTTCTTCTCAACACGGCTGTTTATGTGGAGCAGAATGCCTACAGTACATATTTGGGGATTTTTAAGATGAGAAAGTGCGAGCAGCCCTGCTGTTGGCTTTTAGCTGAAACTACCCTACATAGTAAGACATCCTAAACATATCCCAATTACTGGTTTCTCACAGCCCTTGTGAATATTACAGTAGCTTGTGAGCTGCACTAGGAGTCATTAATGTAAAACAGATGTTAGAAGCATTCCCTGGTGCACCAGCTCTCAACGCTGGAGTCTGTACCACTGCAGCATCAACTCTTCTGCTTGTTTGGATGCATATTTAATAGAAACAGAATTGATTCTACTATATAGATATATTTGTGTCTGTGTGCATGTGTGTGTTGGTGTGTCAGCGTTTGTGTTTTGGCAGTGTTAAAGATGCCCACAGCACAGTGTGAGCCCCTCTCTCTGTGTGTAATGGCCTGTGCTATAGAATTATGATGAGGGGCAGACAGAGATTAAAAGAGTAAGATATTGAATGGCCCTATGATGGATGAGAGCTGTTCGGGGATCAATTAAACAATAAGAAATTAATTCTGCCAGCGACATGCTCATTAGGGACTTCATGGAAGGAAGGCAAGGGGGAGAAAGAAATGTGTCACTGCAATTTTTTTTTTTATTAATTGTGTCCTTGCATTTTTATCTTTTTTAAATTTTGGAGAATATAGATGCCATTCATTAGCAGTGACAGTAGCACGTACAAAACATTTGAACCAGATTAATATATACAATCACAATAGGTCATTAAGTGTTGGAAGTGCTATATATATGTCAAATGTATGTTTGCATACTGCCACTCTCCAGATCTTCCCTTTATGTTCACCATGATGCTGACCTTGTTTAAAGGCCACAGCTAAGAGCTTTTTTTCATTCTCCTGCTGAAAAGAAGCTGCTATCAACCTTGGACTCAGTGTGGTCACGTCTTTGTGTTGCCCACTGTAGCTAGATTTGGCTGAGCAGAGAAACAGAGGAAAGTCAACTAATTACGGGAGCAGCTCGTATCAAAGGGCCGCTGAGCGCTGCAGATACGGGAGCCAACAGATGTGAGTAACAGCTGCCATGTTGAGTGTCAACCTTCTCGGTGCTGTCAGTCTCCATTTGCCCTGCGCACGAGTAAATAATGTGTTGTCTTAATTCATTTGCTTCTGCTTGCAACAGCCGGCACGTAATGGATTCTAATATTAAACATGATCCCGTTCCAGTGTGCAATTAGTGTGTAGCTCCACCTATTAACACTTACATATTAATGGAGTCTCCCAGAGTTTGCTGAATGATGGTTGTGGGCCTCGTCATTGCAGGAGTGGGACTCACCAATTGGCAGGCGCCAGTGGTTGGGGACCCATCAGTCTGCCTGCCAATGGAGGCACTATGGAACTTCTGTGGTGCTGTGGCAGAGCCAACACAACAGCCCCTCCTCCCCCCATGGGGAAGGCTATCCTGATGCGCTGGCTCAGGGGGTGAGCACACAGACGGACAGGCGGGGCCAGTTGCCAAGCTGGGCCAGGCCCACTCAGTGCGCAGTCTGTCTGTGTGTGCAAATGTCTGCTTGGGGGGGTTTGATGTGGATGGACTGCTAAGTGGAAGTTGAGAGGATGGTGTAGGGGTGTGGCTGTTAAGTGAGAGTGGTCGAGGGTGCACTCTGTACAGATGGGGGGATGGAAGGTTTGCTTGTTGAGCAGATGTTTTAGGGGTGTATGTTTGTCTAGGGGGTGTGACATGGTCAGTGAAGGGCAGTCAGGGGACTATAGAGAGGACATTTGTTGGTGAGCCTGCTGCCCTTCTGAGGCTACTCATCCAAAAATGTTAAAGGTGAAGCTGGAGACTTGACATCTGGGAGTGAGCTCTGCCCTCTATCAGGTTCTTAGAGCTATCCTTTGTTACAAATATTTATGTCTTTGGTCTGGTCAGATGACTTGAAGCATATGCCTCCATTATGCAGGTTTAGGACTATGTTAATGTGGACGCTTGGTCAACAGGCACCTCATATTTTTCACTTCAGCCTGGTGGTTCGAGGCATTGATTAGCATTGTAGCACTCCTTTCATCCCAGAGACTATCTGTCTGTCTGCTCTTGTGTGCTATTCTCTGGTGCACAGCAGAAACAGATTGGAGTTTTCATTAAGGCAGAAAACTGTCAGACTCTCGACAGCTTTTGATCTGGACATATGCTCTGATACAGTGGAAACAAACACCGAGCTCAAGCCTAAAAAATCTCTCCCTCTCATCTCTATCACTCTGTTCCCATCATCATGGCAAACTATATTTCTGTCTACACTCATCCTTCACCTGCAGTTGAGGAGAAGTGGTCTGCAGCTTGCTTGGAGCTGTTTTTCATATTTGGTGGAGCTTTTCTATAATTGGTGGAAAGAGACAGGTCTTTGAGTATGGATCATGGCTCTGTAATGACTCTCTCTCTGAGCATGGGTGTGAGTGTAGGGTGTAGACCAGTGCTGAATGGGAATGAGATGAATGCTGGGTGGAAATGAATTTCTAAAGGCCATGGTGCTTCATCACGGGCCCAGCACTGCCCGTCCCACTCTTGCCTGAATAACACCAGAATTATCACTCAGAGGGAGGAGAGAGCGATGAATACTTTCAGCTACTACACCCTGGGGACTCTGGTACCCCCACCCCTCCCTGTCTCTTTCTCCTCTACACATACACACACACATGAACCACACACTCACACAGGTAGAGATTGGAAAGGGGGGGCAACATTATGCACTAATGGTGTGCTCCATTAATCATACAATGATGAAGGCCATTTCCTTTATTTAATTGGCTGCCAGTATCTCAGTGTCTTTGTTGCATGTCATTTCAGACTCTCACTGGCAGAACGCTTGTGTGTGCTCCACTCTTTTAGCTGGCAGAGTGCAGTAGTGGGGTATGGCTGAGAGCTCTAGAGACACATCAAACAAGTGTCTTTTGTATCTGTTGGTAGCATATCGCTAATAGACTGAGCAATATTGGGAAAACAAACCTCAATTTCTAGCATGCAGGAGTTTCACAAAATGTACTAGCGTTCAATTTATCTCAAGTTATAGAAAATAATAATAATCATAATAATATATACACACATATATATAATATTTTGATCACTCAAGGAAGTATTTTTGTTGAATGCTAACAAAATAGTATTGAATGTATAGCTGAATTAAAGAAACTGTCTTTATTGTCATTACAAACAAAAGGAAGGAGAACAAAAAAGGTCCATCTTGTGTCTACAGCTGGGTGGGTAGCTATTTAGACTATAAATATCTAAGTGTTATTAAGAAACTTGTAGCAGTGAAGGCTTAGCTAAGTCCACAAATAGGCAGCAGAGGGGGTTACCGAGGGGTAAAAACCCTGGCCACACACCAACACTCCCATTACAAAAACATGTGCCAGTTATCCATAGATATTTACAAATTGTGTGTTGATTTACAGTATTACAGTACTTGTGGCATGCTAAAATATACTTTTGTGCAGAGGTACAGACTTGACTGTGCATCATAGCCTTAATCAATTCTTTACACAACACAGGACATTTGTGTGTCCCTAAATAGATCTTTCTCAGCTGGTAGGGGACATTTCTTTTAACCACAGGTGACCAAGTAATAGCCTCATGCGAATAAAAATGATAGCCGGTGATAACAGCAACTACAGATATTTTTGATTCAGTGTAACCTTCTGCTTTGTAAGTATGAAAGTATCCATCAGTATGGTGTACAAACAGATTTGCCTGCTTGAGAACCCACTGTGGGGCATGATGGTACAATCTGATTTTCCCGCAGTGGGAGATACACCGCATTGATCTGAACTTCAATGTCCTGATTTCAACTATGAAAGAAGGTAAATTGTTAGTTTGTAAAGTGTATTGTGCTTTGTTTTCTTCACTTGATGTTCATCTTTTTTAAGGCCATAACCACCTCGTCAGAAACTGATGCGCAAAAAGTTGAGATTGTTGTGTATGTTAATTTCTAAAACATATTCCCTACACAGTCTTTTGTGTTGCTCCTAATTGGACAAGACAGCTCTCGCATTTCAACAATAAGGGGAGCAAAAACAGAGAGTATGCAATTATGTACTACTTACAAAGGATTTTTTGATTCACAAAACACTTGGTAGCAGCCTTACACAGGCATGTCTATTATCATAATGCATACTGTCTGTTCACAATGTGTTGAGGAGAGCATTAGAGGCAGAATGCTCTGCAGTTGGCTTGTTTTGCTCTTTGAAGGCTGAAGGAGGGCATGGCAATATTTACTGAGAGAGTCCCCCCCTCCTCCTCTTGGTCCCACCCTGCTAGGCTGGCGTTTGAGCTTCACAGCCGGGGGATGTGTTTTGCACCAGTACATCTCTTCTCCCTCCCCCTCCCCCTCAATCCCCCCTTACTGCAAGCCCTCTACGGACACGCTGCACAGGGACACCCACTTCCTCATTAAAAAACCAACAGCCATTAATGTTAGATGAGGGCAAGAGGAGCTGGAGGAGGGAGAGCAGGGAGAAAGAGGGAGGTGTTTTCCCCTTGATCGACTCCTAAGGATGCATGATGAATCCTCACAGACACACAGGCCGACATGCTGCGAAAGGGGTGGAGATGAGAGGCTGCAGACATTTTTTCCCAAAGACAGACAGACTGACAGACATAATCGAGGTCGTATAAAATGGCTGCAGAATCTCATAGAGACACACAATCTGACATACTGATAAAAGGGTCAGAGATTGAAATGGAATAATTGTGAAGTGAAAGATTTGCATTACTGCAGGAAGTGTACTTAATGACAGATTTGTTCAAAAATACTCATCTCCCTCCCTTTTTCCTCTCTCTTCCTCTCTCTCTCACACACAATGAATATGGAAGCAGCGAGTGCCCTGTATAGATGGACTGTTAATACCCAATATTCCCCTGCTGTGAGGTCTTAAATTGGTAGGCTCCCTGGAGTGGAAGAAAAGTGACAGGAGAGGAGAAGTAACACCATCTCAGCCATAAATCTGAGGTCAGGGTGATATGGCATGGCTTAGGGCTTAAACATAAACAAACATGCACACGCACACCCAAATGCAATAAACAGTTCTCAAATATCTGCCGTTGCTATGCGTCGCTTTGTTATAAGAGTGCTGAGGGCTCTTCACACTCACAGCAATCCAAGACAGCAGTGGTCAATTCCCAGTGGCCATCGACCAATCTGCTGAGACCCTCCACTCGATTCCACATCTACCTTTCCAATTGTGATAGACAGTTTGGTCTGGAGAATCAATCCCATCAATTTTAGGATTGACCTCAGCTGCACAGTCTGTAAATACTTGAGCACACAGGCTCAGCTTTTAAACTCTTGGATTTATATGCCAGCAGTTTATGTACGTCGTGGAGCTTTTACTTGCTGCAGTCATGAGGATCACCATCCTGCGCTCTCTGTGTGTTGATGTGTGTAGGAGGAAATGGGGTCATTGTTATTACACTGTTTTACAGAGAACCCCCAGGATGAAGCAGAGATTACAGCCCAACGCAACGTGGGTGGATGTTTTGGAGCGCGCGTGTGTGTATAGTTGTATTCTATTGCCGAGTGTCTGCTGCGCATATGTGTGCGAGCGCTCAACTTTTCTTTCCAAATATTCATCCAGTATCATAGGGGTATGCATGGAGGGTTCCAGAGCCCTGATGAGAAGGGGGGCTGTGGCTGCAGATCTGTAGCCCTATAGCGGTGGCTGGTCTGTGGGGAGCTTACTGTGTGTGTGCGTGTCTGCAGGCCCTGTCTGTGTGCATAGAGCTGGGGGAGACAGAGATGGAGAGAGCGGGCAACCAGAGCTAGCTGGCTGGGTAATGAATTTACTCCTGCGGCACTCTTTAAAGCATAATTACACTCATCAAAGCCAGGAAGGCCTGTCTCGCCCACTGACTCCTAGCTAAAACAAAGGCAGAGCAAAAACACCACGGCTTAATTCTCTTTCCATATTACCGTACCACAGTTACCACCATATCATTTTTTATGTCTTTTTCTGTCTTTAGCCAGAACACAGACCATAAGTCACATTTTTGTATGTAAAAGTGACTGACTGTAATAATTTGTGGCCGAAGAGCACAAATACTCGAGATTTAAAGGGGCAGTTCACCGCAAAATCAAAATACTTATTTTTCCTCTCACCTTTTGTGCGATTTCTCCACCTAGACTTTTTTTTGTAAGTTGTCCAGTTTTAGACATATCAGCAGTAGATATTTCTGCCTTCTCTCAGATATAATTGAACTAGATGGAACCCGGCTTGTGGTGCTCAAAGCGCCAAAGAAAATACATTTGAAAAACTCAGCAGCAATGTTGCTCACCAAAATCATGACCTGGTCACTCAAGATAATCCAAACCTTTTTGTGAGCTGTTTCACATGAGAAATATTTTATTTTTCCGATCTACACCGGCTAATCATATCACTGCACTGGAGGAAATATGCATCTACTCATGGACAAGAGGCTAAGCTAACTAAGCTACATGAGCAGATGTTTCCTTCTACCCGGTGATACAGTCGGGGGGTGTAATTTGGTAGAAAGAAAACAGTGTTACATGAAACCACTCACAGCAAGGTTTTGTGGAATATGGTTTCTGCAAAATGACATTGCTGTTCAGTTTTTCAAATGTACTTTTTGTGCTTTTGAGCACCACAAGTGCCATCAACAGCCAGTATCCCCAAACTCTTCAAGTCAGACCAAAACAATCTAGATGGCACTACAGATAAGAGGAAAAATATGTATTTTTCGATTGGGGTGACCTGTCTCTCTACCTTTCACCAAGCCGACTACAGAGAGACTTCCTATCCTTAAAATCTTTCTATCCTTACAGCCTTCATCCATCAGTTGACATTTTAGCTCCTGATGAAACACCTCTTTCCCAATATCCCTTTTTGACTCCGCTCTCAAATTCAACCCCACGTTCCTCTTGCCAGTGCTGTTCTTCCCCCCTCGTCTCTCTTGACCCCCCCCTTCACCTCCAATTTCTGTGGGAAAAGGTCAAGGTTGTGTGTGAGCATTTGGTTGTATGTCCAGGGCACATGTTGGGTGTGTGTGGTAAGCATACAGAGAGAAACCCAGCTACACCTGTTCTAGCTTTGGAGATGAGAGTGGGACAGAGACGAGGGGAGCTCAACGCACCACCCAGCTTAAAGCCTAGGATTCAGAGGATCAGACACTGCATGTGCAGTCTCAGACATGTACAGACTCTCATTCAATTCATCTCCTGTTTAGCAATTTTGTAATGAGATTCTTTTAGTGCTTAAATTATTCTATCGAAGGCATAACTGCACCTTATTAATGGAGGCTTCTGTCGCGTATTTGGTGTCATTGACACACACATTAGCAACTTATCACCATAATGACTACCAGCCCCCGTGCAGATCAGCCCACAAGAATTTGCCAGTTGGATAGATGTGGCTGACAACTGTGGGCATATTACACCCCTCCAGTGTAAGTGTGTCTCTTAGAAGTCGCACTTCTGTAAAACATTGAGCAAATACAACCGCAGCTTTGATCAGTACACGCACTTGAGATACACTTTACTCATGAGTTGAACAATTATGATTTGACATCATAAAACCATCTCCAGAGTGAGAAATTCATTTTGAGCACGTCTTTCCTACACAGGTATGAGAAAAAGTGTTGTGGTGGATTGGTGGTGTCAAGGCCATACAGTATGCTATATAACAATATATTCTATGCTGTCTGTGGTAAAGAGTGTAAAGGCAATGCATTTATTGTGTGTGCTTTTGTTTTGTGTGTTTGTGCAGGGTGTGTTTAGTCTAATTACTGCAGCCCTCTGCTTGGTGAAGTGATTTACACATTGTTTTTCTCCACCGGGTTTTTGGGTAAATTTGAGATAAGCACTCTCTCTCCTCTCTCTCTTTCCCCCTCACCCTCTGTCTCACCCAATCTTCCCTCCAACTCAACATAATAAACAGTTTCAGTGTTTTGTCTTCCTCCACAAGGCCTCAGTGTCTCTTGAGGATTTATCATCTGCCTACAGTATTTTAGGGGTCTTAATCTCCCACCATTTGATTACTACCAGCTAATTAAACAGAGAGGATGCCAAGCAGGTGACAGCAGGGATGGAACAGTGAGGTGGCATCGGTGCTTGTCTGGCAGCCAGAGCTTATTTCTTGTCCTCTGCTCTACTTGCCACAGTCCGCAAAGAAATAGTCCAAGTATGCTGTATTTGCATTACTGTACTCTTATAAATTTTTAGTGGTACAGTACAGTGAATCACAGATCTGTCTACTGAGCCAAGTTGTTTTTCTTCGTGGTTAAATAGACCTAGATTTTATTTTGCTTCGCCCTAGCTACTGGACTGCCGGAGGCCAGCGAGAGGGAGGAGTGCTAGATTTCAAGGCTCTGCGGCTGGAAATAAGGAACTGCTGACATCAGCATCCAAAAGTCACATTAGTGAGAATGAAAGGATGGCAGTGAAAAAAAATTGCTTATAGATTTATTTCTCTAAAAATTGAAATTGGCTTTCCCCCCCATTTTCTCCCTCACAAAGTCCCTTATGAATTTTTAACAGCAGGTACAAATCTTTAGCCGTGCATCTATTTGGTGTGACACCTTGCCACCCACGAGGTTGCTTAAACAGAGGAGTGAAATGATGGCGCGCAGATATGAAGGGGACAATGATAAATGTCACAGTTGACAATGAGTTTGTCACAGCCGAGAGATGCCCTTTTCCCCAGTCCCTCAGCAGAGATGCTCTCTTCACAGGTCTCAGTCCCTTGTCAAGTGGTTAAACCTGTACATCCATATGCATGCCGCTACACATGAAACAGCGTGCATCTGCTTGTCGTGCTCTGCGGCTGCCCTAGTAGACAGGCAGACAGGATGTCCTTAGCCCCAAGGCCAGTGAGACAACGCAGGATCTGCTGACCGGGAGAAAGGGGCCACCAAGATCCTCAGGGCAGACTAATGCACTGCTGTGACTGTGGATGAGATACTGCATCTAGTTGACAAAGTAGACTCTGTCAGCATATCATCAGAGTGATATTCGAACTGACTACTTTTGGCAATTCACCAAATATACTCTCTCATGGGAATGTGCATTCATCGAGGGGATGAAGATTGTGATATTTCTTAAGGTAAGCCTGCTGAAATGGCCAGTTAAATATTTCCTAATTATATTCTTTTAGAGGGCAAAAAGCATATCTTCATGCTTTTATTATAGTTAGTCAAACAGATAATTCATCACCACTGAAGATAAATCAACCTGTACCTGCTTAATTAAGCATTTATTGGGGTTAAATGTGAGCAAGAATCAATTGGGTTTTATTCTTAATTATCATTAGAACTTAATAGATTTATTTTTGTTACTTACTTTGCAATCATGTTGTTTTTCATTTTCAGTTCCACGTGAAATATGTCTACCACTATTTAAACTCTGTTTAATCATGACCAGAATCATCTGTCAGAGCTCAGACTGATATCCATTAACCGTGGGAGAAAGTGGGGTATGTTTTTCATGGGTACTATCTTGAAAAGGTTGATTTATTGACTAATGGTGCAATCTTTTTTAATATTTATTTAAGTTTTGTAAATACATTTTTTAAAATTATGTGTCTTTATGGCCCCTTAATGCTGCACTTTAGTGATAATAAAACCCAGTATCTCACATATGAAGTGCCACCAGCAACACTTAATTAATCTTAATTGCTTTGAAACAAACCAGCCTGCAGAATCACCTCGTTTTTCTAAACGACTCTTCCCCCAACAATATTGCATACAACCATTTTTCCCCCTGTCTTTCCTGGCGTGATGAAATGCGCTTTTCGTTGCTATCTATCCCTTATCCACTCTGTTCCGCCACACACTCCTCTCTCCGGCTCAGGAAAAGCTTTCGGAGGCTGCCAGAGCAGACCCGTCATCTGCTGGCAGTCTATTTGCTGTTGTTGGTGGGGGATGAGTAATGGCAGCACCACTGTCCTTATCACCAGTCCACACACCTGCACTCCTCCCTGCACCACACACTTAATTGCCCGTCCGCACCCCCACCCCTGCTTCAGACCCTGATATCTGCTTATGCCTCACATTCCTGGATAGAGGCCTTATGTCCATTAGTGCCATGGCTGCATGGGATTTATAGCTTTGCTATGGAGGCTAGGAATCAACATTTCGGGCTTGGTGGGGCAGAGGATGCTGTCGTCTTGGTAAAATGGTGAGGAGGATCTTGTTTTTTGAGCATGGGAGGGCAACGCTGTAATACTCCTTTGCAGTGGATATGCTGAAAAAAAAAGAGTGCTCAGGGTCAAAGCTGGCATAACGCTGATGAAAACAAGGAGGCAGAGAGAGCATAAAATAAATAAAAACACAAGGCGTGGAGGACCATTCATGTCCACAATGAGCCAGACAGACAGTCCCAGAGTGAGGGTCACAACAAGGTGGAAGCAAATACCTCATGCTTGTGTCATAAACATGCACAGTGGGTTGCAGTGGTCTCTTTGCTCACTCCGATGCAAACATTGGCAGCAGCCGAGCAGATAGACAGATTTTAATAATTTAAACTTTATGGACTACGTGTAGCTTTGAGAGATTCTTTCTCATTTTGTCATTGAGACAATCTAGAATCAAGCTTAAGAATGATGCACACATTTTAAAATTGATCAGTGTCAGTTGTATGAAGCCAAAATGCATATCTCCAGGTACCCAGATATAGAAATTGCCCTATGTATGTTTAAACACTGTTACCCCGTTCTATCAGACTGAGTGGACTGTGAGGTGGAGTGATCCCACCTCCTTTTGTTCATGACTTCTTTTATCCCAAACGTTGCATCTTGTGTCTTGTTGCAAATGCCAGGACAGAAGACAGTCATGATGTCCAGTCACTTGTTTGACAACAGAGACGACTGCAGCAGCACATACTGTGTTTCTTGACATGGGAAGTGCAAGACCAACGAGCAGGAACTTCATGTAGGCTTTTGTTGAGCTCTTTCCTTCCGAGGCAAAATTAGTCTGGGTTGTTGAAATGTAATTGGAGAACCATTTCAAGTCCTGTGTCTGTAGACTCCTCAGACCCACTTCTCCTTTGACAGACCTGTAATAGGCTTGTCTCTCAGTCACCAGGAGACCAGTAGACTTGGCCCCAATTCATCCTCATGGCATTGTGAAACAAGTCTCTCAGGAGACCATGATTTTACCTTAAGAGATTGTGTCTAAGTGTATTGTCTGTCTTTCTAAAAATGAAAACGAGGGTGGATTTATGCCCATTCAAGCCAATAACCCCATTGGCTTGGATGGGCATTTCTCTTTTTTAATAAATGCACTTGAATGCATTTATTGTCTTTTTTCTCTCTTAAGCTTGAAATATCACAGTTGGGAGAAGTTAATAGTTGTGTGCTCTCTTAGCACATTTCTTTTCCTGTCCTCTAAGGGTTATTACACAGAGAAGGTGGAGCGAAAACCTCAGACATGCAAAGCATTCCAGTGCATGAGATTGATTGCAGACAGTTCGTTGAAGCGAGCTGCATACTCAAATAGAAACGATGGCAGCAGCGGCAGCAGCTCTGGCCTATAAAAAGCAGCAGCAACAGCTCTAGTATCCATTTAAGAGTATCCATCCTCCTTCGAGCAAATGCCCCAGAGAGCACCTCCATTAGGGCTCCAGCTGGAGACTGTAGCAACCACAGTTACACTCTGGTCCTGCCACCAGTCCTCCAGGTCAGGAGGGTGCTAAGAGGTTCCTATTGGCAACACTCCCTTCCCCAGTGATAAATATCCAGGAGCTCACTGGATGACACCAAATTTTTCATCATTAATCCAGGCCATTATGAGGCTGTTTCCTCGGCATTGATCCCCAGTCCAGTCCAGCTGACGCAGCCCCTGCAGGGTGGAAGGGGGGGTGTCACTGGGGGAACTGGGACATAGCCAGGCTACCCAGTCAAGTGCAGAGTGGGAATGCTCAGATAAACACAGATGTGAAGTGTTGCTTGTGCATACTAATCACGCGGTACTGTATGTTTAAACATACACACATATAAACACAGTTGAATACAACCATACGCTCACACAAATATAAACACAACATGCTGTGTTGGATGAAACCGCATTCTGTGAGGAATTGGATGTTGACAATCAGGCCAGATGTCCAGGTGTTTGCTGATAGTAAAGCCTTAATTACATTCACATGCTGAGAGACAGTTGCTCCCCATTACGTTTTATAAACACACATACTGTACATACACACACCAGTGAGCCCAGGGGGGCAGATGCACAGCTATTGTCTTAATTTCATTCCCCACTTTTCCGCGATTTGCTCTCCTTTACCCCTCCTGGCTGGCCCAATTGAGATTGGCCTGCTGTTGCGCACTCCCAGTATTCCAGAAAATGAGACGAACAGAATGCATTATATCCCACTGGGGAGAGACGCAGAGTAGGGAGATTTACCTTCTTTTTTACAAATGATATCAAATCAGGGAAAGGAAAGTCTGTCAGCTGTGAAATTACTGCTCATCCGGGTCTTTCTTGTTTCTGCTCACACACAGAGAGAAAGAGAGAGAGCCACGGAGACTGTTAGAGAGGAGCAATCGAGTAGAGAATAGGATGGGATGGTATTTGGCTCAGCATGTGTTCCCTGTCTCCCATCTTCCTCTTCTCTGTCATCAATTGTTGAGGACAATCTTGCCAAGGCTGATTGTGTGTCCACCTCCTTTGATGAAGCTCGGCACAGGGATTGTCATAGGTCCACATGGAGGCAGTGAGCTTTGCCTCCAGGCTAACAGTGGGGTCTGCTGAGGGTCACTCCACTTTAAATGTCTCTATTTCCTTTTCTTACACTGGAGACGGCTTCATGATAGCCAACATGGTGATAGTTTGCCAATCACGGCCTTTACTCATCTTACCTAACCTTTTTGCAACATAAACATGCAGAGATGATTAAGGTTGGTGGTGTAATAGAGCTGTATCATCATATTATCCAATGAGCTCTCTCTCAGATGAGTCCTCATTGGTGTTGTGACAGCCGGCTTGGTCAGAGTCGTGTGGCAGTGGTGGCGGAGTTGCGTCTAGAGGGGAGGGGGTCAGATGGACGAGGTAATTACCCGGATCACTGAGCATGAAGGTGGGGCCATGGACCGCTGTCATCACCGGGCTAACAGCTGGAGGCTAAAGCCCCTTCAACAGCTGGGTGATTGCATACACACACACAAGCACACATGCACACAAATGCATGCGCACAGTCCTAAAGAGTTACCCTCACCTGTACTGAAAAGAGACAAGTGGCCAGTGCTGTGAAAATCAATGGCACAGCTGGCCAACTACTTCCCTCTTTCTCTACAATGTTGTGCACTCCATGAGCAAAACAATGAACATACAAGTTCCTCTTTGTCACACTGTTCGTTCAGTCATTAAGGCTGTATAAGAATGTGACATCCTCCATCTCCTCTCGTCTTCTTGTGTGTTTTTAAGCTGTTGACATCCCCGTCTCACTCCTTTATCCTCCCACATGAGGAGAATAGAGACATTAATGGAGCTGGCAGTCCTACTGTGTGAGTTATTACTCTGCTCTTTCCCTAATGGAGAAAAATTTAATTATCAGCTAATTTGCTGTGTTGTCTCTGGTGACATGAAGTTCCCCATAGTGTCGGCTCCCATTAAATAGTCTGCTTTGACTCCTTTATCCAGACACAGGGAGTAAAGAACCCAGGTAGGCACAAGGAAATTCGGAGCTTACTCGCCTTTTGTGGCACATATCGCTTGCAACACACCATATGTTGGTATATTAGCAACTTTGCATAGTTCTGCATCAGAGTACCTGCCTCAACTTCAGATTGTATTACATTCTGATCCAAAGCGAAATGAAATTAGAAAACGGATTCTGAAATTCTCTTTTTTCTCTTTTCGTGAGATTTCCTCATCTGTGTGTTTAACATGCATTGCCGTTTTCTTATTTCCCTCTCACAGTAAATTGGATTGACTTCTTGATTACAAAGACAAAATAAATAATTCAGTCTCCTTTGAGAATTACACACAATAGACCTCTTTTTAAAAACAAGGGACCTGCATTAAACCTCCACATAGTCTGCCTTATTGTTATCCACTAAGTGTGTCCCATAGAGTTCCTCATTTATCTGTCTGTCTCTGCTTGTAACCACTGGGTATAATAATAGTCAGCAGTGGAGCCGTCTTCCTTCCACATATAATGTGGATGTCATCCAGTGGGACCATTAAAACAATGTGTTATGATTGGGCGTCTTGAGCAGTGAAAGGGATTGATTTCCATTTACCCCCCATTAAATCCTCAGACATCTGGCATGCCTTTGCCAGCACGTTTCCAACTCCTCCTTTTTGTTTTCTGTTGAAATATTCAGGAGCACCTCTTGCTTCTGTGCTCTCACTACCTCCCCTGTCAAAATACACTCAACCTAATTTATTTATTTATTTAGTTTTAGGATGTGTGTGTGTGTATGTTATGCACTCATTGTTAATAATTCTTAGACTGTCGGATCAAAATCAAGTGATATTATGTGACGTGACTCTCTGATTGTTATACCCCTCAGTGTGCAAGTGCTGTTTTTGCATACCTGCATGCATGTGGTGTCTGCGAAGGAGTTAGGCTGTGGCTGTGTGTTTGCACGAGTGTGCAGACACTATAGTGAGGCTCTGCGGATGCTGATATTGTTTTGTTGTATGTAAGACCTGCAGGCCAAGCGTAAAGACGGAGGGGGCACATGAAAAATACATGATAATCATCCCGCCACAGTGCACACAAAAGCCTAATTGGAGGGAGGCCCCCTCCCTGTTTGTGTACAGAGAGGCTCGGATAGAAGTGGTATAGTCGGTTCATTAGACCTTTGTTTTATCCTTACCCTAAGATGCTTGGCTTGGCTTTTGTTTTTCTGCAGAGCCAAGAAACTACTCTGCATTCAGGATTGAAATAGTAAATGGGTTTATTTAGGAGGATGTGTTTTTGTATTGTATTTTTCAAATGTGCAATTCAACAAGCATCATTTTTTTACTTGCTCCTCATCCTGTTTTATTTCTTTTTTTTAACAAAAATCATTAAACTAATAGTGCTCCAGTTTCACCATCTTCCGTCTGAATATTCTTGTGGCTGTTATTGAATTCGCCCCGAGGCTCTGTCAAAAGGGGTGTAAATATATGGGTCAGGAGTGAGAAGTGTTTGGCCACCCCCATCTCCGCTCTCTGAGCCATTAGAACAAACACCACACAGCTGCTTATCCATGCATACCTCGCCTGCAACACAATATCTTATCAGCTGAGAAGCCACACTGGCCAAATCAATTAGAGCCTGTGAATATCTATGGATCTGCAGTGTGAAAGCATCAACATCCCTCCAGCTCCTCCTGAGAACAGTCAAATTAATAACTCTAAGTGGATAATGCCCTTGCTCCTATCAACATCAAAATTGAATTCTTGCAAACAGCTGAAATATAGCCAGGGCATGTAGCACTGTGGTAGTCAGCATTACAGGCTTTTGCTTTGATAGCTTGGTATCCTACGGTCCTGCTTTGCACATTGAAATTCAAAATGCAAATTCATAACAGTGTCTAATTGGCAGGGGGTGTTTAATATAAAAGTGTTCCTGGAGCCATTTCTTTCCAGACACTCTCTGTTCAGAGCTTTGGTTCGCCACTGAGTAGCTCTGTTGAACAAAGAGAATGAGCAAAGATCTACAGTGTGGGTAAAGAGTCGTGTCGAGCAGTAACAGAAGTCAGGTTCACCGGCTGGGTGTAAAACTGAGGACTCTCATGAAATAAGTGGAAAGGACAGAATAAGTGCTTTTACATAATACATAGTAACATGAGAGCCAGCAGAGCCCTCCTCCCCTTTTTTGAATGCCCACTGACTGTTGAGATCTCATTGCAATCTCTCGGTTTTAACCACTGTGGGTCATCTATAGTGCCAGGAGCACCACAACACACTCATACTGAGAGTCCTTGTGTTGGCACCACTTAGACCATTCCCATTCACACAGGCTGTGATGGATGTATTTGAATAGTCTAGAAATGAGGCCTTTTCCCTCTGTATCGTCAACAGCGTTTGAGAAAGCAGTACATCGACACAAACTGACTCAGTTGTTTGTCCCTGGAGTTTGTTAAAGTTAATCTGGCTTTGATTAGCTTTTAATAAGATAAAGTGTCTGCTCTCTGGAGTGGTTTATTCTTCGGAGAGAATAGGCTTCTCTGGGTTTTCCATTTTGTACTTTCCAAGGACTTTATGTCTTGTTTTACACCCTATCATAAATTCGACTTGACAATGACCCTGATTCACACACAACCACCAACCTTATCCTGTTTTGCTCAATAAGTTTTACTTATTTCAAGGTCACAGACTTTTCCAATCACTTTTTCCACCTCCTTGTTCTCATTTTATTTCTGCTTCTCTTGATGTCCCCTTTGTCCTCCTTCATTCGCTCATCATGTCACTCTTCTCCATGAGGAGTGGATAGTTAGACTAAGTAGTTCTTGTCTTTGCGCGTCTCCAGTACGTCATCCACAATGGCCCTTGACACTGACGAGAAGAAAAAAAAAAGATAAAATGTTTTTTCGACTCTTGAAAGCTGTACGGCAATGCCCTCTCTTTCAATGTCAAAAGAGAACTAGTGGGAAATAAGTGGCAGAAATGAAATAGTGGCAAATAAGCTGCCACTTGTTGAATATGAGAAAAAACATGTAAAGATTTGTAGCCGACCAAACCAAAACAATGTTCCTTCAAAGGTATTTCACAAAGTAAAACCTATGAATGCATTTGAAACTGTATGTTATGTATTCAAATATTCCCCTCAGAGTCTTTACCCAATTCCCTGTGAATAGTCTGGTTAGCTGAACTGACTTTCTTGGTCAGTTCTTGGTCTGTGTGTTTTAAAGTGGTCAATGAGGCGGATGAGGGGTTAAGAAAGCTGCTTTCTATCCTCGCCTTTGTCCTCCTCGCACAGCAATGGCATGTGAAGTTATTGGGGTCCACCACGATCTTATAGAAGGGGGGATGGGGTCAGGTAATCCACTGGCCTGCCTGCAAACACTCTTTCATGCTAGACTGCCTTTCAATAAATAAGAAATGTTGTCTCCCTCAGCAATATAATATTAACCTGATCTCGTCCATGGAGAGTGTGGGGGGTACCTCCCGGGTTAGGGGCGGTAGAAAGGCCTCCAGGCCACACTGCTAATGGATACACACGTACACAGTGTTTGAGGATTAGACGAAAGCCCATCTAGGGGGAATATAGCCCAGGAAAGCAGAGGGGGGTTGTGGAAAGTAAAGGCATCTAATTTCTACCCATTCCAAAATCAAGTCACCAACACACCTTCACCTGGTGGTCATAGAGTGCACAGTGCATAATCAAGGCTAATGTGATGCATATAGAAATATACAGAATGTTTTTTTTTTCACTGAAAAGCTCAGACAGAAGGGGGCTGATTAAAATGACATGTCTGTGTTGAATCATAAGGACATAAAGACGTGAGGGGGCTGAAAGAATTGTGGAACAGGCTCTGTAGCAGTGGCTTCATGCTGTGTCTACCTTTGAATCCCTCTCACTTCTTCTCAGCCTAAATTCACTTTTCGCTGAGAGACAATCTATTGGTCACAGTCTGGGAGTAAAGCAGCATGGCTTAGGCCACAGAGGATGAGCTCCATCCCAAACAGGTACCACCGGACACATTCTCATTCAAACTCAGCACTGAATACCAACACTCTCATTCGGCTGATTCAAATCATTATGAGGATTATACAAGATAAAATATTATGCTGGAGACACAAAGAATAATTGCTAATGGTGGCTTTAGAATGGCCTCATTCTGGAAATGAGAATAAGGGTGACAGAGAATATTTCAAGTCTTTATCTTGAGCTTTCATTAATGCAAGTTTCATGGAAAGGATGCTGAGAGAGGAATGTTAATTATCGCTATTCATATTTCGCCGAGCAATAAGCCGAGGATGGTTCCACCGGAACAAAGATGATTCAGACTTCTTGTTCTCATAACCTGCATTTGTGTGCCGACAGAGCCGATCTGTCTTGTTGCATGTTAATGTCGCCCACAATTGGATGCTTATAAGAATCTGTGTTTGTACATCCAGCTTTTATTTTTAGCACAGAACACACACAGATAGCTTTTTATGCCTTTAGTCAATCAATAGTCATGTAGAATATTGATCTACTTTGCGAGGAAACAGAGAACAAAATCTTAACCTTATATTTTTTATATATCTATGTGTATATCCCCACTGGGCTCTGATGTATAGGAAAATCCGTCTGAAAGGTTGTGTCTTGGTCTGTAGAGGAATGCAGATGTGGTGGTGAATGCAGAGTGGATGCACCATTGTTCACTGTGTGGAACTCGTCTATAATTTACAGGGTCTCCACCCCTCTCCGTCACTAATGGATGGGGGTGTCTGCTCGGAGACTGAGCGGGGCGTTGAGATAGGCTGGAGGATTGCCTCTTGAAGACCCCCCTCCACCTCCACACCAGATAAAGAAAGCCCACTTCAATTTGGCGCACGTCTAGTCCACGCAACGGGTTACCAAAGATACTGAGACGAATCTCGAATGCGGCGCTGAGGTTTTGAGGTGGGACATATCTCGTGAGGGTAGATGTTTGAGAGAGGGGTGATGGAGATATGGAGAATAGAGGGGGGTAGTATAATGTAGAGTGTACACAGATCATTACCATCCCCTATAGCTCCAGGGCTCGTCATGTTGAAGGCAGGCAGATTGAAAGGGCTAATGGGAGCCAGGGTGATGCTGTGTGGAGTAATTTAGTGCAGGAGGCGTGGTGGTTTGAGAGAAAGGCAGGGGGAGAAGGAGCTCTTAATCCTCATCATAAAAAAAGAGATATACCATTTCACCTTAGTATGGAGGGGGTGCACCTTTCGATACATGGAGGACAGGTGCTCAGCTGAGAGAATGATGGAGGTCACCGCGGCCCCTAGGCTATATTGAAATGACTGTATGCCGAAAGCTGCCTATCCCTCTCTGTGTAGTGTCAGCTCAAAAGAGAACAGCCTTTGTTGTTGGCCCGTTTGTAGCCTTGACACCAGATGTGAGTGTCAGCCACAGGATGAAGAACAGCTGCTGTGGGGTTAGAATGGTATGGCCTGGGTAAAAATACTCTTCATATTTGCCTGTGAAGTTCAGTGGCCATGGTGATAGCTTGTAGTTGCTGGTTAGCTAGGCTCCAGCACCATCCCAAAAATGTCTTGAAAAAGTATTTTAAGTATGTTCATCTGAAGTTGTATTAGCATTCAAACTTTACAAACATTTGTACTTCAGTGCATTTATTTACTGTAAACTTGTGTTGTCACATTAAACTACAGTTTACTAGTTTACTACAGTTTACATTTCATGTTTCTCTGAACATAAACTCTAAGTCCTGTTGGGTGTGCTGCTTTAGCTTCATTAACTCTGTTAGCTCGCTTAGCCAGACGTACTGCAGGACTGCTGCCGACCGACAGCTAGCAGTTCACTAGCTCTCCTCTTGCTGATTTCAATACGGATTTGTCGATAACAATCTAGCATTATCAGGGAAAAGAAAGGCTGTGTCCCAACGTGATAGTGAGAAAACTGTGTCTTTGTGCATCATATTTTTGATAGTAATTGTAGTAACAGCATGGAAAGACACGCTCTGTTGTTGTCAGCTCTTGGTTTAGTTTGTCATTTTCTAGGCGATAGTTTCATTCAAAAGTCCCTTTCACACCAAAGACGATCTCTGTTTATAACATATTTTCTATCATACTCAGGTCGACGGGTTAGTCTCGAGCCCCAACTGGGTAAAACAACAATTTGGGCAGAGTTCGATTTGTTGGGGATATACAGGACCAGCACAAACGCCATGTCCACAGCATCCATCCAAAACACTCCAGTAGCTAAAATGTTACTATACACTCACTCTGACTGACATTCACTTTCCCTTTTATATTATTCATTTATTTGCTCTGCTCTTAGATGGACTAACGTCACTCTTCACTTATTCATACAGAGGGACAGAGACATTTCTCTCCTTCTGGCTGAGGAAGGATCAAGAAACAGGGGTTCCATCCACATAGCTTTAGGCAGTGCCGTGTGATGAGAGCCTGATGAAATCATTGTTTGAATCTGAAGGACACAGAGGAAGCTGTCTGAAACAGTTAGAATCAATTTAATTTGAGCTTTGGGATCAAAGGCAGGCCTCTGGGCTGCTCAGTATTTTTAGTGCTGCCTTTAAAGCCATCAGTCATTTTCAATTCTGATTAACTTATGGAAATCACTCGCTATTTTTGAGGTGTTAATTCTCATTAGATTACTGATGGGTAGACGATGACTGATGCATAAGCACGGTGATGTTGACTGAAATTCAATGTGTCGTCCATTGATTTTTTACATCCACTATATGCTATGTTTTTACATACAGTGCGACTAGGTGATGTTAGTTGCTGTTGGCCTAGGCGAGTTTTATGTTTAGTAATGTGGCTGGTGTGGAATGGGCCTCACAATAGTTGCTCTATGACTCATCAGATATCTCAAGTAGTGGCATACTCCCTCATACATAACACTTCATAAAAGCTCTTACACTTACACAGAGTGTTCTAGGTATTGTTTGTGGTGCTTTTGAAAGGTTAGATGTTGTGTCTGACCTATTGAGAGGTGGCCTGAGGACAGATCACTCTGGCTCGGGACCAACAACATGGCTGTGGACAAAGCTACTGATCTGAATCTACGCCTCCTTTGAGAAGACCAGCGGTGTCATCAAATGTGTACATGAACCCTCGAGACATAGATGGGTATTAGTATTTATAAAAGCAAGAGAGTGAACACACTCCAGTGCACCGGGATTAGCTCGTGTGGCCTGGTGGGCAACCTGCTGTTTTCTGCATCATTTCCAACGTGGGTGTTTTCAGAGGAAGATTAGGACAGGGCTAGATTGTTGAGTAATTGGTGGAGAGAGGCCACAGCTCCCTATGATCCCATCACACTCTTCACACCTCAGTGGGATTCCCCAGAGATCAGTGTCATACAGATAGGAGTGAGAGCTATACGTGTGCATGTATGTGAGTATTTGTATCATGTGTATCAGTGACACAAGAGAACAGGATGAAGATTAATGTGGCTGAGATGATATGTAGATTTTCCTGGTCACCCAGTAGTGTTATAACTGTTATTTTTCTTCCTCATGAAAAAGAGCATGCGACTAATCTCTCTGTGATGTTGTTGTGCCAGAACGGAAGCTGTCAGTGCTGGAAGTCTGTTGACCTGTGCGCCCGTCCTGGGGTTCACGCCTGGATATGCAATCTTTCCTCAGCTAGCCCCCATTGGCTTCTTTTCTTTCCCCCCTTTTGATCTCAGACGAATAAATTCTGCCTGGCTGCTCCTCCGTCAGAGGAAAACCCAATGGTGGGTTAGGCAAGGTCATGTGGAGAGAGGGACTCAGTGAGGGTAAGACAAGGATAGAGAGCGAAGAGACAGAAATAGGCTGACAGCAAAAAAAATAGACAATTTCACCTGTCATTTTAACATTACGCTATACACTGGATTCATCACAGATCAAGTTGTTGACATCTTTCTGGCTCATTCTGTTGTTCAAAACCAAACGTTTTAACACAAGTGCATTGTGCTCTTCATACAACTCCTGTCAAACCCACACATTTTAGAAAGATTTAATGTTAAGACTTGCTTTACAAACAGGGAATGAGCCCAAATTCCCTGTTAAGACTAGTGGATCACAGAGATTAGCAGACATAATACTAGTGACAGTCTAAGGCAATATACTCCCTGATACCATCTACTTCAGCTTTCTTATCTAGACTTCTCCCTGCCTTACCTGACAGCCAACATTGCCTGTCCTTATGTATATTTGCTTAGTAGTTAAAAAGATACTGAGGCCACTGTCAAGTTATCATCCAGCGGGGCTCTTTATTTATTTACCCGTCTACCCTTTCTGATTCTGCTCATGTCTTCCCTTGGTCCCGACTCTGTTTCCTTTGAAGTAGGTCATTTTATAGACGAGGAAAGGTCATTCCCTCTGACTCCCTTGTGTACTCTCTCTCTCTCTCTCTCTCTCTCTCTCTTATCTATCTATCCATCTATCCATCTATCCATCTATCTATCTATCTATCTATCTATCTATCTATCTATCTATCTCCTGTAGTAAACGACTGGTTGGAGTGGGTGAAGGAGGGGGAGACTGAGGCAGGAAATATTATTGGAGAGCAATGCTAATATGCAGATAATGCTGTTAGCGCTGTGCAGTGGCGCTGCTGGTAAATGAGTGGCTGTCAGGTCTCCTCTGCTCTGACAGGCCTGTTGACAGACTCTGTCTACATGTGTGTATGTGTGTGCATGTTTTGAAAGAGGGGGGCTGCTCAGCTTTGTCGCTCTCTCAGCACCCGGCCTTAAAGGTTGGACACATGGCCGCATGACTGCAATTAGCAGCATACTAACACACAGGAGTATTTTCATCCCCTGCGTGTGCTCACACACACATCGTTACAGGCATTCAGACCAAGGCGCACGGATGAATCAGACACACACACACACATTTGGAGCCTACACAGTGGACAAGGCTGTCTCTTGTAGTTCAAAAAGAGTTTGATTTCAGTAAATTATGATCAAGAATGAGAAATGATTGTGAAAATAGCTCCCTTACTTACGTGTTATGTTGTTAAACCTTCTTTAGTCAGACAAAAATTGCTGAATTTCTGCGGATCTGTCTCTTTTAAGGTGCCTAAGTTTAGTAGTTGTTTTTACCAGGCAGCGTTCCTTTGAAGATGCTGGTATTTTGTTGTTGCTTTCTTCTGGACTCCTTTGTGTTAAACAAGTGCTGAAGAAGTGAGGAGAAAATAGATGCAGACACAGATGCACCTTTTTGTCTGCGCTTTACACCAGTGGTCTCTCTGCACAGCTACAGGCCTACAGGAAGACACGATAGGTGTGAGGTTGAAGGTTCGACCTAACCACCACCAGCATCACCTTCCCCCTCCTCAGGTCCTCCTCCATCCTGACTGACATCCCTCTACGGGCCTGTACCCCCAGCAGCGATGGTCAATAATTCCCTGCCTGATCCAGCACTTCAAAAACAAGCAGCCCCAGTTCCTGCTCAAGCCAACAGCGTCATGAATAACAATTAACACCCTCCAAAAACAGCAGTAACCTCTGATAACTCCAGTCTATCTGGCTTCTGGGGTGCATTTGCATTAATGATTTCTCTGCTGTCTTTTCCATTGCTTTGTCCCTCTGCTCCTCTCCGTGTATCTCTTTTTTTCACATGCACTCCATATCTTTGTCAATCTATGATTGATCTTTAAATGCGAATCTGACAATTACAGCTTTAGACGCTGGCTTTAATGCACCTACAACATGTACTCATTAAAGTGTTAAGTAGGGAGATTGTCTTTATTTTTCACCATTGTTATTTTGTACCAGTATTAAACAATATTTGGTATTTTCGATGGACAGTAAATCCAGTCTGTTCCACTACAGCGGTTAAAAGACAGCAATACATTTTAAAGTGAACATAAATGCTTACTCACACACTGTGTCTCATATTTATGAACCCTCATACTCTGTCTAACGTTTCCCTCTTGTCTCTTCTTTCTCCTTCCTGCCACTTTTGCCTGATGACGCCGTCCTTTCCCAAATCTCATCATTCAGGTGAGTCATTTTCAGTCCTATTCTTAGCCATTTAATCTTTTTTCTTCTAGAAGAAAACGCCCTCACAACTGATTGTGTTTATCCTTTGCTCCTCATCTGATTTATCTATTATGTGATGAGACACTGCTGAGTAAGGTTTGCTTCCTTGTGCGCATGAGAAACCACATTAATCAGATATAAATGCAGTTCCTACGTTTTTACTGCACACACACACACACACATGTAAACATATACAGTATGTGAACATGCAGACATGCACACCTCAGTAACACCTACACCCATAACTGCTTTCTGAATAGGCTGATGGGTACTTGAATTGTCCCAAGGGATCTGGCTGAAATAACTGTGATATTCCTTTGAAGGCCCCTTTTGAGCGCAGAGTAATGAACACTTTCAGCATGGAGCCTGCATTTTGTGCTGTGAAATTGTCATGCGATGAAATGAACAAAATGGGATTTAGACTAGCTTTTTGGGGGGAGCACATCCCCCACACTCCACACCCACTTCACTCTCTTGTTTTACCAACTGTGCTCATCTACATCAGGTACCTGTTCTCCTCTCCTCCTCTTTTTCCTCTTCTTCTATCCCTCCTCCTGCCTGTAGCATCCCATTTCCCCTCCCTGTCCTCGTTCCCATATTTTTACCCTCATACATCTCCCTTGCTCCTTCTTTCTCCTCTCCTCCTCCCCTCTACCCTTGTCTCCATATGCTGTGTCTG